>NC_140499.1:25204117-25726617 GCF_964271855.1 Acomys minous | reverse complement strand
GAAAGGGATTCAAAGGCAGGGAAAGAGTCAGAGAGGCTCTTCTCTCATTGTTAGGTGAGCCATATGTTGACCAAGCTGCTCATCTAGTAAGTATGTGTAGGGGTCTAGGTTCAGTCCGTTCTTGTTTTTTGGTTGGTGGTTCCATATTTTGTTTGCTTTGTTTGTTTGTTTGTTCATTATTTCCATTATAAGACACCAGCATCCTGGTGCTACGTTTTAATCAGCATAGTATGTTTAAAAGTCTTGATTTTTGAATGAATCTTTTAGTGAGATAAAACATGATGGAGTAATAGCTGAAGATCACTTGATAGCTACAGGGAAGTTTCAATTTAAAATATGATCAAGACTGCTTCAGAAGCAGTGAGACACTTGTGAGTGGACAGCAAGGTGCTTCTCAATAGTGGCCATTCATAATTTTGCCTTTAGAAACTTGGAAGAAGTTGTCATCTTTGAGTTTCTAATGTTTTGGTAAATCCAGTTATTATTGGTTTTTTTTAAACTTCCTCAATATCACCTTGATTCGCTGAAATAAGTGACTCTGAAGAATCAAAGTTCTCAGGTTTAAGGTAGCCAACAATGGCCATATTGAAAACTTCCCCATAGAAGTCCTCTTTAAAGGTCTGTATGATGTGGTTTTCCATGCACTTTTTTTTACATTCCTCTCGTATGGGCTCCATCTTATACTCACCAACATTTTAGAGACATCTTCACTCCCAGCACTGGCCCAGCTATAATAAATACCAGTGGACACATCACCTGGAAGATTATCTACTACTTGTTAAGAAAAAAATGTGTCTGTGGGGATGCCCAGCTGCTTGGAGCCCAGCCAAAGCCATGAACAACCTGGCAGAGGAATGACAGGCACCTCATGATGCTGACCTAGGAGGACACATGCTCCTGTTTGCTGTGCTCCTGTGTTAGAGCCACCATGAGTGAGTGCAGCGGCTGGGCATGAGCCAGCCTGGGATCCCTTGGGAGCTGGGTCGCCTGGACACCCACCGAGACCAGTACACCGAGCATCAGCCAGCTGCCAGAATTCAGGGGCTGCTGGGCCGGAACTTGTTGTTTCAGTTCTTGTGTGCCGCCCCTGGATCCAGATTAGATCTACTCTATAGGTCTTCTCCGCGTGTCTTTGACCTCTCCTTTCCCTCTATCCTTCCTCCAACTCTTCTGCAGAACTCCCTGAGCTTTGCCCATTGTTTGGCTTTGGGTCTCTGCCTCTTTTTTCCATCAGCTGCAGGAGGAAGCCTCTCAGAAGACAATTATGCTAGGCTCTTGTCTGCAAGCTTAGCAGCGTATCATTGATAATGTCAGGGGTTGGCTCTCTCCCATTGAGTGGGACTCAAGTTGGGACAGTCATTGGTTTGCTGCTCCCTCGATATCTACTCCATTTTAATCCCTTCAAAACAAATTTTGTACAATTATCTCTTTCTTGGAAGTATTAGACAAAAGTTGTTCCAACCACTAATTTCAGCTTTACAAAACTTGACAAGTTTGGTTTTTGTTTTGTTTTGCTTTGTTTGCTTTTGTTTTTGTTTTGCTTTGTTTTTTGTTGTTGTTTTATTTTGTTTTTGTTTGTTTGTTTTTTGAGACAGGGTTGCTCTGAGTAGGCTTGATTGTCCTGGACTCACTGTAGACCAGGCTGGCCTCGAACTCACAGCGATCTGCTGCCTCTGCCTCCCAAGTTGACTTGACAAGTTTGGTCCTGACAATATCCTCTCATGGAGTGGGAAGGACTCAAAATGTCTTAATCATCTATACTAATGGCAAAAGGAAGACATATTTTTCTCTAGGGGTGTAGCTAATACTCAGGCTCAAATGCTCATATAATTATCATTGTATGAACATTGGTCTAAGAATCCCTAGAGAAGCTCTTTTGGACACACACACACAGTTATTACAAATAAAGACATGAAAATATAAGGGGGCTAGTTGAGAAGATCAGTGAGAAGGAAGAGACAATAAGAGACATTGTATAGGATCAAAATACATTATGTTTATATGTTAAAATTTCAGAAGGAAAACCAATGGTTTGTATATGCCATAAGTGTCAATAACAAAAACATTTTAAAAGAATGAAATTAAATATGGTAGGCACTTATTTTTGTGATATTTCAATTGTGTACATTATATGCCTATAAAATTAAAAAGAAAATGTTTAGCTGTTTGGCAATGAGCATTGTCTGTGCCTACAGCTACATTTGGAAAAACATAATTAGCTGGAACTAAAATTAATTTGTCTTAAATAGATTTTGCTTTGTGAAATGTATAAAACTAATACCAACAAACTGATTGATACTTATATGTGAAATACAATAGAATAAATTTGAACTAAAAATCTGCATTTTTATTTAATTCAACAAAACAAGTAGAAGCTTGTAGTTTTTTTTAAGCAAGTTCCAGATAAATAAACTTGATAGGTTCTGATTCAAGGGAAAGTGTCATCACTTTTGGAAAAAGCATTGAACCGTTATTGCATTGTTTCAGTTGCTTCCCTGTGGCTTTTTGTGGAGCCCTTGGCACCTTGTTGTAGCTTTATACTAACATGCTATGGTTTTTAAGATTCTGGCTCTTCCCTGATTCTATGATTGATGATGAAGGCTTAACTGTACCACAACAAATGCAAAGCAGAGTAGAAAAACACTTGGATAAAGGTAGCATGCTGAAAAAATGTTTTTCTGATAATTTACCTAGCATGTAAAAATAGCCACTTTTCTCTCATTACAGCCTAAAACATTTATTTAATAGTTATTTTCATTAATACATTCATAATATTAAGACACTGTCATTGAACCTTGTGAAGGAAAGATGTATTACTTATTTTTAATTATAATTGCTTTACACTTATAAAATATGCTTAACAAATGAAGACATTGGTGATTGCACATTTTCAGTTGCATAAGAGTTATTTAACAAGTCTATTTACCTTTTTCTCAATTATAATACAAAGTTTACTTCCAATACTTTGAAGTTGCTATTGCAGGCTGTTTAGGAAATTTAAGTAATACAAGTTAATTGTTAGTTGACCAACTCGTGGTCATGTCATTACTAGTATATTGTCATCACAAGAATATACACCCTAGGTTTACCTGATACATATGATTCTATAGATAGATAAGGTAAAATAGTTATAAAAGGGCTTCAAAAAACCTCAAAGGCCTACAGAATATGGCATTTCAAGATGATTTTATAATTTTAATGATCCTCTGACAATAAGACTGGTTTACTCTTGACAACACCCAGCCTACCTCAGAGAAGAAGATGAACATCAAAAAAAGCTCCTAATAGATGGCTTCAGATGTGGCAAACAAGCTACTGGGCAAAATGCCCTCATTTCTGCCACAGACAGAAGACCTCCTAAAAGTGGGCACACTTGGATGCAGTCAGAGTCGACGGCCAAACTCTACCAAGACAGGCTAAGTCCTCAATAGTTCCTGCCTCACAAATATGTCTGCCAGATATAATGGGCCAGAAGGCTGAAAACAATGCTCCAATATTACAGAGAATTTTTGGTGACTGTCTAGGCAGTGAACTGTTCTCTCATTTTCTCATTTTGGAATTTGCACTTCCAGCTTATTCAGATAATTAATTTTATTCATTCTCAAGTTACTAATGAGGTCAAAGACTAGATAGTTTAGTTTTAGATTTAAGCTTAGTTGTTTAGATGTTAAGTTGTTTTTAGGTCTAGATAGATGCTTCTTGGTTGATAAACATGAGATATGATAGATATTGATTTACATTCAGAGTTGTAGACTCACCAAAATAGGCATAACACTATGAATGTAACATTTATATATTTCCTCATTGGTTTTTTGTCCTTATTGCTGTATGTAGTTTATTATATATGTGTAATAATATAAATGTATGCTAAAGTAAATAATAACAATAATTAAAACAACAAAGTCTATAACAGAGAAGATCCTTACATAAAGACTGTCCCTCAGTCACTATAGGCAATATTTACCATGAAATGAAATACATACCTCAAAAGCAACAGCACAACACATTTTTCCATAACAATAATTCTCATACTATAAGGTAGTACTCTTTTGCAAATAATGATTTGAAATTTTTCTATGTTTGAAATTCATTTCGTATTTAGTTAGGGCTAATAGCATTTCTTTCACTTTATGTGTACTAAGAACTGACCTCTGGTCGTCAGTCTAGGCAGCAACTAAGCAGGTGACTATGTAGGTTCTTACTTACTAAACCATCATTCTGCCCCTTGTTGTAAAATTGTAAATTAATCATTATATTCTTTGACAATTAATTTGTTTTCTTTCATTGAATTTCAAAAACTGCAGGTTTATCATCATCAAACTGGACTTTATTCTATGGAATATCATAATGTATTGCTGATTCAGCGCAACCTCTCTATTTTTTTGTAGTCATTCTCTCTCGATGTAACAGGGTAATGATGAGTGTCTAGGTTATTCTCCAGCTTGTTTCCTGGCACCAATGAGGAACTGAACTCTTGGGAAAGACAGAAGTGATCAAGACACAATAGAAAGAAACAGCTTTATCCTATAAAGATGAATGAGGCCTGAGGATGGAAGTCCAAATGAATAGATAGTGGCTTGAATATTTTATAGTGCCCTTGAGCCCTCCCCTGTCCACTCTATGTTTTCTTTAGGAAACACTCCCCTCGCACATGCTTGGTCGCCTTTTCCCCTCACAATGTCATCTGGGAACAATAAGCTGTCATTTCAAGAAGCCCACATTGTCTTTCCTATTCTACCTCCCTCTTACTCTTCTTCATTACTTACGATCAAGATATATAAATGTATCTCACATACTGTTAGGCATATTGCATGTATGTTAATGAGTTTATGTGTGTTTGCATGAATATGTTCCTATCTTTGTGCACTTTTAAGCAATAACACGTGTGCAAACACTGTTATAAGCTTGTATATGTGCACTAGATGGCAGGTATAAATGCACAATACAAAAATTGATAGTTTTACTTTTTGAGAGATTAAAACAAATATTACTGATACATCAAGAATTCTTTTAGGTTTTTGTGATGTATATAATTCCTATTCAGTTATATTTTACTTTTTATTCTACTATAAATTTGCCCAAATTCAGCACTTATAAAAACAACTCGGAGTTAATCTCACCCCTTTTTATAGTAACTGAGTCATTTGTTCGAGCTCTTACAATAACAATTCAAAGTCATTACTAGAGCTGAGTCTTAATTGCATTTGATAGCAGAGTCCTTCTGGTTGTAGGAATGCAGTCCTTGACTCTCTGTGGGAATTTCTTTCCATATCCAGTGGCCACCTTCAGATCAGACATACACATGGCAGCTCATTTCTACAAAACCAAAAAGGAAGCATCTCTCTAGGCTAGTATGATTGACAGGAGTCTTTGAAAAGGAACCATGGGAGCATCCATATCACCATTTTACCATATGAGGCGCAATCAATGGAGCTGCCATCCCTCTAGATTTATGTGAAAACAGGAAATTTTGCAAGATGTACCCTAAAGGGAATGAATGGCCTTTAAGACACACCTCTGATATGTCCGCTCTTTTAAATGGTTGAGGATAGAATGAGTCTCCTTGTAGGCGTGGAGATAGTACATTTCTATGTCAACAAAATACCCTTTAAAATTATTCCCTAGGGAATTAAAATTTCACATAAGTTCTGGGTAATATTGGTTTTACCACTTTCTATCAATCTGTCAATCTTATACTCAGGAGGAAATCAATGACCACTTGGAAACAGAAATTTTTTTTCCTGAACCTCTCTTATTTTAAATGTCTGCTTGTGGGCAGATAAAGCGATTTGAGAAAAGTAATGAACAGGGGTGTTTCTGTGTTTTTTTATATGAGGGGGAATATGCTTTCCCAAATTCTCATAGCAGATTCTCACTGTCTATTTCTCATTGCTATCCACACTGGGGAAGATTTAAAATTCTTTTATAGTGTTAAATCCCAGAAGGCTGAAAGCGCCTGCCATTCTAAAGGAGGAGAGATGAGGAGAAAGAGGGTATGCCTGAAAGAGGTGTTTTGTTATGAAAATGCATACAATTTCAATGTGAAAAGAAACAAAGCTGCAGAACTCAGTGGCATCATATAGAATTTTAAAAAATCAAAACTGCTTATTAAAATGTAGATATCCCCCCTTGTATTTCAAACATAAAATGGTATGAATTACTTTTTGTGTCACTGTAATAGCACATCAATTATATTTTCATTTTGCCTACAATTAACTGAAAATGATTTTCAAATAAATTGTGTATTTATAAATTGTAATATTATTAGATTGAAGATATGTTAAAAACCACTAGATCTAATAACTAAAATTGTATTGTTGCAGTTTCAACTTTAGAAAAGGTGATTTCTTCTTTACACAACTAATGTCTTGAGTCTTAATGAAATAGCCTGTATCAAGACTACTGGAGCCATGGATGTCAGAAAATTGAGGACAGAGTCTACTGCTTGGTAAAATGCAAGGAGAATTCAGTATTCCACGCATGTAACCGGTCTCCTTGACCATTCACTTATGTATTATGAACACAAATGAGATTGGTGAGAAAGGAAGAGTTTGAGAGATGTACTTGGAATTAAGGCAAATATGAATTAAGCATTTCTCCTAAATTACTCAGAGTTTACTTTGAAACAGTATAAACTGTATACATAATAGCCTCACAGACGCATACTGCTTAAAGTTATCATTCTTTTCTTTAGACATCGTCATGTTGCTCATGATCAAAAAGTATCTCATTTAAGAGTAACAGCATTTCACATTAGCTGTAGTCAAAGCTTCCAAGAGCATTATACAGAAGAAACATCAAATGACACTGGGTGTCAACCCTAAACAGCTTAGGGCAAAGTATTTTCCATAAACTTGTACAATTTAATTGAAATGCAATAATTCATGAATATTAGAACTAGGCTTTATTAAAATGGCATCGAAAGCAACTGTGTGTCTGTTTAGAGTAACAAGCGATACAAATTTATTCATTCAGAACAACACTGAATTATTTAAAACTCTTCGTAAGCACAAGGTCATGGAATAATTTTGGCAAGTAGGCATTTTGTATGATCTATTTCCATAATTCGCCTGAATCTATAAAGCTAATCACAACTTTGGCATGGGGACCTTTTCATGTGCTCACAACTCCAGATAAAGGCTTAGACTCAAGATTAGAGCTGAATTAAGTTATGAATATCCAGCATTGAAAATATGTATATACATGAAGAAAATTTCTATTAACTAGTAATTTAAGAGTTATAAATGAAATAAAAACCTATTCAATTTCTTGTAACTCCTAATGTTAACATCATTTCAAAGTGAAAACATGTATAAAAATGTATAATTCTAGGCTTCTTCAAACTTTATGTTCAGTTGTGTAACAAGCAATAATTGCTGTACTGTTTGGAGAGAGAATATATATCCCACTTCTATGCTTATCTCAGTCATCTGATTTGTTGATGTCCAACTTTTTTCGTTAGCTACCTCAATATACTGATTATATTTATTTTAAATTCCAGTTTGATGGTTCCAAGATATTAGGCATGTTTCAGCTTTGGGTCTATTCTTGTTCTGTGTTTTGTTTTTGTCTGTCCATATACCTGTTGAAAATGGTGTGACTTCTTGGATGAAAAGAACATAGACTGAATTGAGAGCATCAGTGGGTCATCTACATCCACATGTCCTGAAACTGTGCTTATGGTTTACCTTTTCAACCGGTATCTCATGTTACAATTGGGTTTTGTTCATGAGTATTATTCCTCCAATGTTTAATGATTTGCCCTAGATATTCCTAGAAAACAATTGGCTATGATAATCTCAGTTATATCTCTGAGGGATGCTTTCCTGATGCCACTGTAAATTGTGGGGTGGGGTAATTTGGAGCCATGGAGTCAGAACTATCTTTTGGAGAACTTTTTATCCTATCCTAGGATAGTTAGAAGTATTTCTTAGCTCTGCTCCAACCATACACATTCCACAAAGCCAAAAGTTGTCCCTTGAAGAAGAAATGGATGAGTGGCTATAAAATATAAAGCAATCCAATTAGAGTCAGATGTGGTAGGGCACAGCTGTAATCCCAGCACTTGGGAGGCAGAGGCAAGTGGATATCTTTGAGATCGAGACCAACCTGTTCTACAATATGAGTCCAGGACAGCCACACTATGCAGAGAAACCGTATCTAGAAAAATAAAACCAGAAACTGCACATTTAATTAAATAAAATAATGGTAAAAAACAAAAATAAGTTCTTTTTTTTCAGTTTATTTACGGGGCTCAGGTTTTTGTTCAAGTATAAATTATGTTGCGTATCACTACTGGTGAAATTTTTATAAGAAATCTCACCAACCTTGTTCCTCTTTCCATTTAAACAGGTTGTACTTTCCCTTTCCTGAAAGGTTCTTACTCTATAATGTGAGTTTGATGATGAAAAGTAAGGTCTTCTTTCAGGCTGTGTAGCAAGCGCCTAACTTATTGAACTCTCACTCCGCCCCTCTACTTTGATTTATTTTTAAATATATTTTAATTTTATATATGTTGAAATTAATATCCTATTATATAATACTTTTATATATCTGAAGGGGGAAGTAAACGATATCAGTAGTGTTGGGGAAAGAGGTCGTACTTTTAGGTACAGTGGCCCTAATTGGGAGACATTTGAGAAGACAGTAATGCTGCTAAGGCATTGCTGAGGTTCTTTAGTTAGGGAGAACTACAAAGGATTAACAGATTCAACAATCTCTAAAATAGTGCTGTGTTGTTTGCTTTTTCTGTTCATAGAGTAGTATTTCACAAATTATGTATTTGTATATAATGTATATGTGCACACACATATAATAGCTGATGTTTCTTCTTTCTTTTCTTTCTTCTCTTTTTTTAAGCTCTCCTTTTTTTTTCCCCCAATTGTTTGGGTTTTTTTTTTTTTTTTTTTGGAGGCAAGGTCTCACTAAGAAGTGTCGGCTGACTTGGAACTCATGGCAAACCTCCTGTCCCAGCTTCTCAAATGTTCTCATTGTTTGGCCATGTTATGAAAAACCCTCTTATAATTTGGGATAAAAATTCCTAGCTGATTTTGTGTTTTAAGATGACCCCATTCAACAGTGTCCAGAATAGCTATTTTGTCATGTTGAGAACTAAAAATTTATGTTTTAAAATTATCTAACCTAGCCAGGCACGGTGCATATGCCTTTAATCCCATCACTCAGGAAGCAAAAGGACGGTGGATTGCTGTGAGTTGAAGGCCAGCCTGGTCTATAAAACAAGTTCAGAGCAGCCAAGATTACAGAGAAACCCTGTGTCAACAAATGAACAAACAAACACAAATAAATAAATAGATAAAATTAGCTAAACGTTGTAACCATTTTTAAAGCAAACATACAAAAGAATATAATACACACACGCACACAAAACACTCACACACACAAAAGACAGCAAATAAATTTTGTTTATTATATGTTCTGATAATCCAGTCTTAAAATATACTTGAAGCTTAATGTCATTGTCTAAACTTATTAGTATTTCTGAAGCTTCTTTCTTTGGTAGTTGGCTATTTGTCTGCTTCTAAGAATGGTCTTCTTTCCTGATAAACGTATCTTGTATTCAAAAATCGTCATTTAAGGGCAGGAAAAATGGCTCAGAAAAAAAAAAAAACATTGCTCACAGAATGGAGCATCTGAGTTCTATTTTAGGAGAGATCTGATTTCTGCACATTTTACTGGCTTTGAATTGCATACATTTGAAGGTCTTCATGTGTGAAACACACATTATAAGCAGGAAAGTAGATAATTGATAAATACATGTAAAATAATAATAAATTTACATGTATTAAATATAACCCATGCCTAACATTAGAGTTCGGACTAACCTATCTCATACCACACAGCACTTACATTAGCATCCATCTGGTCCAATTGATTTAAGGTGGTGGTGTGGCCCATTTACTTTCTTCTGTTTCACACTATTGCAAGACTGTATCTTTAAAGTATACAAATTAATTATCTAAAGCATGCTTTAAACTGAATGCTAAATATATCTGAACATATGCCCCCTTTGGCCTATAGTATAGTCAAAATTCAAAAAAAGAGACCTTGTAATTCAGAGAAAATTTAGAATATAATTTTCCTGAAACATGTTTCATTGTATTATTAAAACAAAGCAACTTACATTAAATTAACAATATATTTGTAGATGTCTCATTAAGTGTGTTAAAATATTTTCCAGTTAGGTTTTCTTTAGCAAAATCTAAAAGAAATAAGAAGCCCTGAAGACCAACAGAAACTAGGACTCACATTCATATGGTTTGGGTTTGTTTTTTTTTAGCCAGCTACGAGTAAATGATGACACAAACACAAAAACAAAATCAAGCAAGCAAACAAACAAACAAAAACTGTGGAGAGCCACAGAGCCCTTTTTGGACCTCGCCCCAAGATGGCGCCTGGCATGCAGCCAGAGCCGCCTCGATTTAGACAAACAACCCCTTATTTGGAAAAGGCCCGCTGCTTGCATTAGCTCCGCCTCTACGAGCCTATCAGCGTGTAAGACGTGGCTTAGTGTGATTGGCTGTTTGGGTTTTATAAATGAGCGTGGCAGGAGTGGCTCGGGGGATTCTCCTGGAAACAAAGCCTGAATAAACCGCTTGAGAGAAAAACTGGTGGTTGCGTCTTTCTTGCGGGTCGAGCGAGGCGCGACAAAAAAAAAAAAAACAGGAAAATTAAAGGAGAGTCATGAACCATGGAAATAAGATTCCACAACTCATCCATGCAAATAAGTCACCGAGTTGGCTATCTTTACCTTAGGTGACTTCAGTGATATTGGCCACCAAGAAAGTTAAGAAAACGATCCGCATCGCATAATCATTATCAGCACAGTATCAGGTAGATTTGCCTCATATATTAATATTATAGTACAATACTAATCTATTCATTTAATTAAAGTGATCATGAGCTAAAAAATCAACCACATGATTGAAAGAAATAAACACCAATTATTCCAATAGAATAACTTGTTAATACACAGGTATATTTTTACAGTAAATGGCAGATGAAAATGCCAATGGTGCCTTTTTCTGTGAATATGCGATTTGTTCCTCCTGGATCATACCACAAATCTTGTCACCATGTGCCAGAACTTATAGAATACAGTAGATGCCTATTGTTCATCCTTTCTGCAGGAATTGATAATTTCATCTTCCATTAACATCTCCAAAGGTTCGAACAAGCTATGTATGACATGGTGTTTGGTTGGTCAGTGGTATAAAAACATACTCTTTTAAATAATATTTCCACCTATAATACTTTTATTGTATTTATATGAACTCATTATGGGGAAAGAAACATCCCTAATTGACTTTATTTTATAGGTTACTATATTTAAAATAATTTTATTTTTAAATGGATAAAAAAGAAAATATATATATTTATGAACAACTACATGAAATGTTGCTATCCATACATTATGTAATATTTAAGCATACCTATCTCCCTAAGCATTTGTTATTTTTGCTTCATCTAATGATTACACCACAAATTTACGGAGCCTAACTTGCTTCTCTGCAACTTCTCTTATAAATGTCTAGCCCCAATTATTTTCTTCTGCTTCTAAATATTTGAAAAAAATATTTTCTTAACTTATATTTAATCTCTAAACAAACATTTCTTTATGATTCTGGAAAGAAAAAAGTTACATAAATGTTTAAATATGTTGTTGGAAATAAGGGAGCTTATTCTGAGAAAAGTTTAACAAGGTGTTTGGGAAAATGGTGTCAAATTCCTCTACTCAAACTCAGATCCATTCATGTCTTACTTGAGTTGGAATAGCTCTCTGCATATTTGACTTTTTTTTTGGAAATATGAGAAAAATCACAACAGTTCAATAATGGAGGAATAATCAGAGTCGTTATAGAAGTACTAAGGAAAACTATTTCTAAGTTTTTATGGTATTAATTTAGTGATAATCTTAATAATCTTTATCCAGTCAACAGAATTATCAAAGTTAGAGAATGGTCATGGATGATCCCTTAGCATAGTGGCTGGCGTTGGGGTATTGTTTTTGTTGTGCTCATGGTTATTTTCTCAGGGCACTAATTTCTACTTCTTGAAAAAAACGTAAAAATGTTAGGCCGTCAGCATTAATAGCAAATTTTGTCTTGTAAAGCTGCTTGGCCATAATTTGACCTGTTGGTGTCTAAGAGTGAAATACTCCAAAGAATATGTACCTAATCTAAATGGGCATAGTGTCAAATGAAAAAAACAAATGGAATAAAAAAAGCTAAAACAATGATAAGATATACTATTTGCTGGAGACAAAATAAGGAAAGTAAGTGTTAGCTAGGTCAGAACATGCGGTGGGCTGAAGATTTGATGTAAAGTGTTGGCAAAAGTACAAAAGAATAAATTGCAGGGAATAATAGAGTTTCAAAATATTAAAAGTGAAAACATTTATGACAATTAATTAGAGACATTCTCAGTGGTATAAATGAAACAGAAAAGAAAACTAGAGATGATATTGAGTTGTGATTGAGTTATATACCTCAAAGTCAATGTAGAAAAGGCATCAATGAGACAATCACTAGGTAACGTCATGACTGACAGAGGCTAAGGGAATGCCAATACATATAAGAAGGGACTGGGATTAAACAAGCAAACACTTGAAGTAGTAAAAGAGATTTTCCTTTTTACAGAAGTCTTAGGGGCGGTGCACAATGACGACAGAGGACCGTAGTTTTGGTCTTGGATCAGTAGTAAAGAACAATAGAAAACAAATGATAACATTTGTAGAAAACAAACCTATATATTCATATTCTATCAAAGTTGACTTTTTATTTGTCACTGAACTGTGGTCACTTAATAGAATGTCCTTCAGACAGATGTACAAAACAGTTGGCAAGAAGTAACTTACATCTGTCATAAGGGTCTGAGTGTGTGCTTGTTAGTGAGTGCATGAGTTTGCACCCTTGCTGAGATTTATATAAATAGTATGAATAAAAGTTGTAAAAATTTTTCTGTACACACACACACACACACACACACACACACACACACACACACAAGTTTCCAAATAAACATAATCTGAGAATTTATAGTTTATAACACAATGCCATAAGCCTCAAATTCGCCAATGTCTTTTCAAATAATAGTAAAAATGCACTTAGAAAATAACATCACAGCAGCAGCGATGGTGCAGGGAGCCTACATTTTTTTCTTACCTAAATGTCAATTAGTGAGATGTGGTAAGTGATCAACTTCCTTCGGAGAGAGCTTACCCCAGAATATTGGATCCAGAAGAATATTGAGTTGAAATGCTTTATGCTAAAAGTATTAATATTATGATTTTTTTAGTGAATGGAAAAGAAACTAGTGTCTCAAGTAAAAGATGAAGATAACCTTGTGTATGGATGAAATGAGTCTTCTCAGTTAGTTCTAAAATTAAAGATACATTATACAGTAACTGCTCCTATGTGAAACTAAGTGGCTCCTATTGGGACTGGGCACATATCCTCGGCAACTACAGAGAAATGTTCCTATCATTTGAGCCAAATGCTCAAGCCCCATATGCCTGCAGTCTACAACAGGGTGATTTATAATGTGGACCCGGGGAAGGGAAATTGATAGATTAGTACTTACATCTCAGTTTGGAAAAACATAACTAACTGAGAACAAAGTGGATAATATACTTGCATTTTACTGAAATTGCTGTTTTATTTTAAACTTTACTTGTTTGGTATTTCAGTTTCACACTGACAATGACATATTTCATGGACAAGATATAAAATAAATTTCAACTTTTTCCTTTTTTATTTTTTGCTAGATCTCATTACCATCTGCCAATGGCTTAAAACTCAGGCTCAAGAGATCTAACTTAGCATCCTTTGTAGCAAGGAATATAGATGCTTGTCACCATGCCCAGCTATGAAATTTGTTTTAGTACTTTAATTTAATTAATCAATTAAGTATTTTACTGTGAATGTGTTGAATGTGTTTAGGATATTTGTATATGTGTGGAGAATTGGGAATAATTTGGAATTAGTTTTTTTCCTTTAATCCTACAGGTCCTGAAAATTGAACCTAGGTCATCAAATTCAAGGGCAAGTTTTTATTCACTGAGTCATATTACTGTTCTTTCTTTTATAATTGTGTGTAATTTCTTTTAAATACTAGACTTTTAGTTTCATACTATATTCCATATAATTTGCTGTAACAAATAAATCACTTTTAATGTTTAAAAAAATAATTAAACATAAATTTGAAAATTGTGTTGTTTGTTAGTTTTTTGATGAAAAGGAACACAGGAATAGGAAATGGAACTCCTTTTAAAATTCACTTATGTGGTGCTAGTTCAAATACTTGAACATAAAAATGAGAATTTACCATTCGATAAGTAATCCCTGTTAATAAGTTCTATTAATAATGAAGTACTTTGAAAAACACATTGCCTATTACTTACCAGTAAGCTACATTTTTCAATGTTTTCAGTTTCATAGTATGTCCTTGAAGTATGTGCATGTTGGTGGTTGTTAATATATGCTTGGTTGGTTGCATGGACAAATTCACGCAAATATATGATGGTTCATATTGATTTAGAGTTTTAGTATATCACATGTTCTTCAGAACATACTAACCAAGTATATCTTCTTAAAAAATGGTGTGACAATAGACATACCATTATGAGAAAGTTCATATAATACATACATACATATATGACAAGTTGATGGCATTTCATCATTAACATTGGAATTCACTACAAAACACTGAATGAGGTAGAGTGAAAATTCATGTTTTTGTGCAGATTCCTAGGTGATAGAGCATAAGAGACTAAAGTGAGAGTAAAGTTCTGGGAGCTGGAAAATACTCTGGGAATTTGTCATCAACAGTTAAGCAGCACGTCCAGCCTTTGTGACCTTGCTAGGGAGCAGTTAGAAGGAAATTCTCAGAACCTGCTTTTTTGACCCTCCAGGTGTCCAACTGGGACTCTTTCCCGGTAAAGCTCAACTGGAAGCCTTGGGGGCCAGGAGTCCTGTGACATGCCTTTCCGAGGTGAGCATCCAGAGTCAAGAATAGGGCCAGCAAGGGTAGAAAGTAAGTGCAGTGGAGCAAGCAAGAAAGCTAAATTTAGAAATGTTTGAAGTGGATGCCATGTGTGCTGACTTACAACGTGGTGAGACTAGTTCTCTCTACAGAGCTGAGTTTAAAATTCGTTCTGAAAGGTATGCAAATGAGAAAGAATTATACTATGTGTTTTCATTTATCCTATTAATTATAACAAAAGAGGGATCTGGATTCTAAGATAGAAAAAGAGGTCGTATTAAACAAATTTACATTGTAATATATGATGAGTAAGATATAACAGCATGAGTAGGATTTCTGTTTTTGTGTTTTTGGGGGGACACACCCACTGTGAAAGTTCACAGAGCATGTAAAAGTCACAGTGCAGATTTATCCTGCCAATCTGTCAATTGCCAGCAGAATACCTCACAGAGAACCACAGAAATCAATCATCTTACTTGAGGCCATTGTAACAACTACTCCAGTTAGTGTTGACTGTATTTGCTACCCTGAGGTTACAGCTGTAGATGTTGATTTAAAACAATTACGTCAGCCTCGCCTGTAACTAAATTCTGCAATCCATGAATACATAAGTTAAGGCTCAGAGAAACATTATCATTACATACTTTGCTATGGTTGTGACTGATTTAATTACAGAAGCCTTACCTTATACAACCAATAACTATTGCATGGCTTCAGATTTAATAGAATTTCTATGACACATTTGAATCCTCATACCTGGGTCGTTAAGATGATTTTTCACCTTAGGGTAGAGTTCATATAAAAAAACAAATTGGTGATGGAATGAGTAAGTATTTACTTAATAAACAGTAATAAAACTTATGATTGATTTCTAAAATTTAAAACTCAGAAAATAACTACATAGAAATGAATTATCCAAACAATAATTTTTAAAAGCTTGAAGAAAATATAAGGTCTATATTATTGCAAATTTAGAGAGTGACCACTGCATAATTTAAGTGTAGTGGTTAATTTGATTTGTGCAGAATGAATGTGCTTTAACTAAAGTATTTATTTTCAAGTTTTACCCTCCTAATTCCCAAAGCTTTAAATAAGAATTATTTCCAACATGTTTTGTACTTTGTTCTGAGTTTAAAAATGAATACAGCATTCATTAAATCATTAACCTATACAAACCAGAAGATAGCCAACTTATTTCACAAAAAGTGTTTAAAATGTAATATTTCTGATTCTTGTTGTGAATTCATAGATTCAGTCCTTGCTATCTGCTAGACTTACAGATGTTACTTAGAGGAAAGAAACAAATCTTTTTGTTCTTGTAAAAGATTCAGATTAAAAACTATTCAAATAATTAAATACTTACAAAAGTTTCCATGTAATACAATTCCAGAAAAATTACCCACAGCCTAAAATATGAAACTACTGCCCAGATGCATAATGAAAGTTCATGCAATATGATACAGCTGGGTAAATATCAACAAGGAAGAGTCTAAAAATTGTAATTTTACAAATCATCTCTCAAATAAGCCACTTAACTCATTGTATTTTACAGACTGGGAAGCTAAAATACTCAACAGCAGGGGCGGGATTCTTGATATGAGAACTACAGAATTTATCACAAGTTACTATGTGTAGTTTCTTACCTAACATAAGCATAAACTCTATGTAACTGCTACTATGTACCTTAATACTCATCATATGTATTTAATTCTCATCCTAGATTTCTAGTGCTATTTTTGTGTCATTTATTTATCTAAGGAGGTACTTCTGCAATTGTTTAAAGATTTGGTGTTCAATTTATAGAAAGTATTAGAGAATTAACTCAATTGTCCCTAAATAGATTGTATCATGTATAGAAAGACATAACTGTGCATGGATCAACTTCTAATGAACTTAAAATATAACTAACATCAAGGGTTTTTTTTTAATAGAACCACACACACACAAAAAATAGGATGAGACAGAATCTTTTAGAAATAAGTAAAAGAGAGGTACTAACCACTTTGCAGATGTTCATAGCAAATTCATATAGCTATTGAGAATTTGTCTGTTCAGTACTCTGGGGCATCCTTTCTGCTTCTATTATATATCGTCTATTTAGAGTTATGTATTACTTATTATGAATATGTAGTACTTTCAGGAGAAGTAAAATTCAAAGATGATTATCTATATCAGAAAATTTTAATGGAGATTTTAATTACAGATGCTTTAAATAAAGAAGTTGAAAAGTAAGTCTGATCAGGCCAACACATAGAGTAAGGGGATGTAGACTATCCAGGCAAGACCTGATAGGCTGTGGGCAGATAGCGGAGGAGGAGGGCCTCCCCATGTCAGAGATTTAGTGGAGGGGATAGGGCAGAAGAGGGAGGGAGGGTGTTAACAGGAGGACACAAGCGAGGGGATAACAATCAGGATGTAATCTAACTAAATTGCAATAAATAAAAGAATGAATGAAAACAGCCATAAGAAACATAAATTCATAGTGTGGATTCTCCTTGAGTCAGCCTGTCATAGTATATAGCGTTTAATCCATAAAGATTTTCAAAGGAAAGATACAAATATTCACTTAGAACCTTTTCAATGAAAAGTCATAGATGGGTGTTCTGAAGACTAGAAATGAATGTAATGTAAAAAATCTGAGCATTAGATGTTGATCCATTTTGAGAAATGAGGAAACATTATATATGTATTATGAGTTTGTGAAAATCATTAAAATCATCTGCCTGAAACAAATCTTAATAGACTTTATTAATTGGCTTTGCCTGGCTAATTTGTTGTAATTTCATGAGCTGGTAAATCTTCTTTAGAAATTGGTGATGTGCCTAAAGTTACAGCATTTTATTTTCTTATTCATCTATAGTTTGAGGGAAGTTTCTTTTAAGTTTCACATGTTTACATTAGTGTTGGTTGCTTACCATCTTTCATAGACCTATTTGCATTCAAATTATATATTTTAATACCATTAGAGAGCTTTCTTAATTTCTTATATGTAGTGAGACTTTTAGTCATATTTTTATTTTTGTAGCTTTAATACTTTTATAGAATGTACATTACCCCTCAGATATGGCCTTCTGCCATTCCCCGTAATGTCCTGCCCACTTTCCCACTTCTATGCTCACATCTTATCTTTGCTTATTCACTTTCTTTATTAATAGCATAGTGCGTCTAATTTGTCCTGCATCTATATTTCTATATATCACACATATATAGTGACATATATACACATTATACACATGTATACATATACTCACACACATGTGTGTATGTGTATGTGGGTGTGGCTGTAGGTGTGCATCCGTATTGGAATGGAAAACCTTACAGAGTCCATTTCCACAGAGGATGGCGACTTTTCCTCCTTGAGTATGCATGAAATCTCAACATCTCTTCCAACTGGAGGTAGGCCATAAAGAACCCCTTCTTTATTTGTTTACTTTTAATTGATTCATTTTAGATACAGATTGTAGACTGCTCCCTACTTTCCTCCTAGTCCTACCAATTCTTTCTCTGCCCAATCTCTCTTCAGCTAGTCCTCAGAAAGGAGGAGCCCTCCTCACTATTTTAACAACCTTGTTTTTGTACAGGTGATCACATCGACTGTAATATAAGTTGATGTATACAGCATATATTTTTAGAAATCAATATTCCAAAGCTTTCCTGTGATTCTACTAGCACTTTTATTTTTAATGCTCACATCTCTAAAAGGTTCCTTGAACCTTGGATGATACGAGGTTGATTTACCCAACATATATACAGCTGAGAACTCAGAGTTCTTGAAATACACATACTCTAAATGTTGACCAGTTATGCATTAACAGAGATTTAAGTAGCATTGGGAGGATCAAGAATACAGTAAGGTCAAATGTGAGGCACCAGAGTACCTGAAAAAGTTATATCCCACTCTCTACTCTACTGTGGAGAGTGTTCTGACCATTGGCTAGATCTGGGTAGGGGTTTAAGGTTTACCGCCTGTATTGTCCTTGGCTGGTGCCTTAGTTTGAGCGGGACCCCTGGGCCCAAATCTGCCTATCAGAATGTTCTACTTGTAGGTTTCTAGGACCCTCTGGATCCTTCTACTTTGCCATTCTCCCATGCTTCTCTCATCTAGAGTCCAAATAGGATGTCATCCCCTCTGTCCCAGTTTCTGGTAAGTGAAGGCTTTCATTTCACCATGTCCTCTGGAGGGGGAGACCTGTTGGCACTCAGAGGAAGGACAGCAGGTTAACGAGAAGAGACTTGATACCCTATGAGCATATACAGGGGGAGGTAATCCCCCTCAGGAACAGTCATAGGGGAGGGGAATAAGGGGAAAATGGGAGGGAGGGAAGAATGGGAGGATACAAGGGATGGGATAACCATTGAGATGTAACAAGAATAAATTAAAAATAATTTAAAAAAAGAATACAGTAGGGTAGGGAATGGTTAGCTAAAATGAAGAGTACACTAAAAATTGGTGGAATGCTAATTATTTATTATTTATATAAGCTAATGTTATGTGTATATAAGCTTTACATATATGTATATGTACATATCAAATTTATATATGTGTGTGTATGTGTGTATGTTGAGTTTGAGTAGTTTGAGTACTTTGAGTAGATATATGTTCTGTGGAGGACAATACTGTTTTCCAAAGACATGGATTATTATACCACAGTCTAGACATAGGCTGGTATCCTATGAGTTATTACCGAATAATGACTCAGGTTACAAAAAGGGCACAGGCTGTTGCAGTATTCTCGGTTGCCGACCATAACTAGGTAGTAGGAAGAGTTAGTTGGAAACTCCACCTATATTTGATGTAGAACATAGACAAACCAACACTGAACAAACCAGGACATAATATCTTTGTTGACTAGATGACATAGCGTGAGAAAGGTGCCATTCAGGCCTACGGGAAAGAAAGGAAACATTATTTGGTTTTGTTGATTTTTTTGCAATAATTTATTTCCTCTCTGAATACTTAAAAATTTAATTGACATTTTCAGTAATTATTGCAAGATCAGGTAAGGCTCTATTACTGACCATACCACACATATAGGTTGAAAGCCACAGGGAAGTCAGTATTGAACTGACGAGGAAACACTATCTGTTGGTTGCTCTGATAGCACTGGAAGGCTAATGGGAAAGAGGTGACATCAGTGATCTCATCCAATATTCTATTTTGCATGCGGCAGTACTAATGTGCCACGGAAGATGTGCCTATTCATAATATAGTGACAAGACATTTTAAGGAGGTAATGAACCACTCTCTTTATTTCATTTGAAGATTGTTCCACATGAGGAATGTCATACTTGGTGCTATAGATACAGTCAAAATCCATAGGTAGGAAAGACATATTCTTTAGGAGAAGACAAACCTATTGTTATTGTTTTCCTAAATAGTTGCGCTGGCAAGCTGCCTCCTAAATTTTTATGTTCATATCAAGATTTATTCTGCTGCAGAATTTGGGTAAACGAATTTCATCTTACTGTTAGTAGTTAGAGCAGAAACTCAGCATTATTCTAGGTGCTGAAAACAAAGGATGGTGAGAACTCATCTATATTTATCCTCATCCCTAAGGGAACATCACAGCTGTAGATGAATGAATGTAGAATGTTAAGTCGAAAGAATGTAGAAGCTGCAAGGTGAGAACTGATATGAAATGCTATCCTCCGGACCTCACACGGCTGTTGCACACATGGATTCACAACAGTGTAGTTGCCACAGAGGAAACAATCAGTCAAATCCACTATGAACGGGGCAAAGCCTCATGGATTCACTCATCTCAGGTTTACTGGTAGCTCCTGGGGAAGGGGGAGAGTCACTTTCATTTCAGAATGTGGCCACCAGTAAGTCCTCCCCGTTCTCTAGGAGACGACCCTTACATCTAGAAGCAAGCTGGACTACTGGAAGAACTAATAGAGTTTGCTAGGAGGATACAACGGATGGTATGACAATTGAGATGTAATATGAATAAATTAACAAAATATATTTTAAAACAGTAAAAAAGTAAATAAGTAACATGAGACGTGGAGCAGAAAGGCAGATTTTAGGGTGGGTTATGAGGGAAGCTTGCATGTATACGGAAAGGAAGATATGAGCAAGGTGCGCGATATGTGTATATAAAATTTTCTGAGAATTTTTAAAGTAAGAAAATATCTAGCTCAAGTAAAAGCAAAAAAAAATGTAATTGTAGAACCTAAAACCAGAAAAAAGCAAAAGACGTGATATAATAAAATGAACACTCAAAAGTACTTAAGTGCTTAAAAGTCAGAAAAGTCAAATTGTATTACAAAAATAATAAAAGAAATTTAAAGCAATATTTAAAGATAATTTGAGATATAGAAGTTGGATCCACTTATTAATAATAAAGGCCTGTAAAAGATATCTTCTTTTAAATATGATGTGTTCATATCAGTGTGTTGTTCTTGAACATAAATAACTACTTCACATTATCAGTAATACACACATTTGTGCTGTTCTAGAGTTACAAGATCTAGCTGGATTATCTTAGGAAGCACAGGGGGGCCTACTTTAACATTGGTACTAATATGGAATGATGTATGCTATGAAATTTTACTGTTACATCTGAGACAAAAAAGCACATTTTATGGCCTTTCATTTGGAAAATATATTTGATCTCCAAACCCTAATAATTAAGGGCTATTGAAGCACAGCTATTTATATATTTGCCTCGCTGACTATTGACTTTTGTTTTTATCTACTAATCAAAAGATGCTACTGTGTATAATCATATGATAGCAACATAGGAAATGCAAACTTTTTTATTTTTTATTAATTTATTCTTGTTACATTTCAATGGTTTTCCCATCCCTTGTATCCTCCCTTTCTTCCCTCCCTCCCATTTCCCCCTTATTCCCCTCCCATGTGTATATATATTTACATCTGCATACTAGCCCAAGGGGCATGTCCCGTGAAAGCCTTCACTTACCAGAAACTGGGACAGAGGGGACGACATCCTATTGGGACTCTAGATGAGAGAAGCACGGGAGAATAGCAAAGTAGAAGGATCCAGAGGGTCCTAGAAACCTACAAGTAGAACATTATGATAGGCAGATTTGGGCCCAGGGGTCCCGCTCAAACTAAGGCACCAGCCAAGAACAATACAGGCGGTAAACTTTAAACCCCTACTCAGATCTAGCCAATGGACACGACATTCTCCACAGTTGAGTGGAGAGTGGGATATGACTTTCACACGTACTCTGGTGCCTCACCTTTGACCATGTCCCCTGGAGGGGGAGATCTGGTGGCACTCAGAGGAAGGATAGCAGGCTACCAAGAAGAGACTTGATACCCTATGAGCATATACAGGGGGAGGAAATCCCCCTCAGGAACAGGAAATGCAAACTTAACATATTTCAAAACTAAACTATTTAACATAATTTATAAAGATAATTTATTGACAAATTAAGACAGTAAATATGAGCAAATCAGTTTAAAAACTATTTCAATGTATTTCATACATTTTTATTTTCTTATTTTTACTCATTTTTTTGTTATCATAATTTATTCATATTATATCTTGATTATTATCCCCTCTGCTTGTATTTTCCCATTCACACCCTCCCTCCTTTATCTTCCCTATTCCCCTCCCCTATACCTCTGACAGAAGGGGAACACCTCCCCCACCATATGGCCACAGCATATCAGGTTTCATCTGGACAGCCTGAGTCTCCTTCCTCTGTGTGCTCCTGGGCCTCCGCACTAAGGGAAAGTGATATGATGGAGGGCACCAGAGATCATGTCAGAGGCAGCCCCTACGCTCCCCACAACTTTGGAAAATGAGCTGTTCATTGGCTAGATCTGAACAGGGGGTCTCCGTTTGCTGTGTGCATTGTCCGCCCTGGGTCAAGATCTTCTGGCTTTGATGGTCTTCTTGTGAAGCTTTTGAACCCTGGGGTTCCTTCCATTACTATTCTCTTTTATAGTACAAAGATGCAAGATATTCAAACTATACATGTTATATTTTTTTATTTTAATTTTATTTTTCCTCATACATTACAATCAGGCTGCAGTTTCTCCTATTTCTTCTCCTCTAGGTTCCTCTCCCCTTTTCCACCCACTCACCCTTCCTCAGTTTCCCTTTAGTAAAGGGCAAGTCTCCCAGGGATATCAACCAAACATGGCATAAAATTTGCAGTAAGAGTACATGCCTTTCCTCATGTTAATGGTGTACAAGCAAACCAATATGAGGAAAAGATTCTCAAAAGGAGGCAAGAGTCAAAGATAGCCTCTGTTCACACTGTTAGTATTCAACAAGAAGATGAAGTTACATAACATATTTGCAAAGTGCATAGGTCAGACGCATGCAGGCTCCCTGGTTATTGCTTGAGTCTCTGTGAGCCCCTTTGTGATTCTAGGTTAGTTGATTCTGGGGTCTTGTTGTGGTTTCTTTGTCTCCTTTGGATCCTGCAACTCTTGCACCCCCTATACACACACCTTAGAATTTCTGAACTCCCCCAAATGTTTGGCTGTGGGTCTCTGTATCTGTTTCCATCAGTTGCTGGAAGAAACTTCCTGGGTGATGTTTATGCTAGATTCCCGTCCACGAGTATAGCAGAAAATCATTTTATCGACTTTTACCTCCCTCCCTCCCTCCTTTCCTACTTTCCTTTCATCCTTCCTTTAGTTCTTTCTGATCCTGTTTAGTTTTATCATAGGTGTATGTGCGATTCATTTTCATCAACACTTGGCTCCTCTCATGGCATGTGTCTCAAGTTGGACCAGTTATTAATTGTCCACTCCCTCAGGGTCTCCTCCACCTTTACCAGAGCACTTCTTGTAGGCAGGTCAAATTGTATGTGCATCAAAGGTTTTGAGACTGGGTTGGTGTCCCAATAACTCCACTGAAGTCTTACATGTCATAACTGATTCAAGGATCCATATTCCCCCTTACTAGGAGTCTTATCTTGGGTCACCCTCACTATCTAAGATTCCTAGGAGTTTCCTGGGTTTCTTCCTCACCCCATGAATGCCCCCCAATTCCAGTCGTCTGACCTAGTGCTGTCTTTTTCCATCTTCCCCACGTGGAATCCCACCTGTTCCTATCCCCATCTGCCCCAGTCCACCATGATATCTATTCTACTTCCCAGTTCTAAGAATATTCATGTGTTCCCTCTTGAGTTCTCCTTATGACTTAGCCTCTTTGAGTGTGTGGATTGTAGCAAGAATATTACTTTACAGCTAATATCCATGCACTTATAAATGATTACCTATCATGCTTTTCTTTCTTGGTTTTAATCACCTAACTCATAATAATTTTTCTAGTTCCATATATTTGCCTGCAAATTTCATGATGCTGGTTTTTTTGTTTTTTTGTTTTTTTAACAATTGAGTAACACTCTATTGTGCAATGTGCCACATTTTCTTTAACCATTTTTCAGATGAGGGACATCTAAGTGGTTTTCAGTTTCTGGTTATTATGAATAAAGCTGCTATGAACATTGTTGAGTAAGTGTTCTTATAATATGCCTTTGGGCATATGATCTGGAGTAGTACAGCTGGGGCCTGAGGTAGGGTGATTTCAAATTTTCTGAAACACTGCCACATAGATTTCTAAAGTAACTAGACAAAATTCCACTGCCAACAGCAATAGAGGAGGGTCCCCCTTGCTCCAAATCCTCCCCAACATGAACTGTAACTTGCTGTTTTGATCTTAGACATTCTGACAGGTATAAGATGGAAGGTCAGAATCATTCTTATTTGCATTTCCATGGTGGCTAACAATGCTGCACATTTCCTTAAATGCTTCTCAGACATATGAGGTTCCTCTGTTGCTAATTTTTTTTATTGAGATATGTACTCCATTTTTAACTGGATTTTTTGCTTTGTTGGTGTCTAGTTTCTTAAGTTCTTTATACAGATTAGATATTAGGGCTCTGCCAGATATAGTATTGGTAAATATCTTTTCCTGATCTGTAGGCTTCCATTTTATCCTATGGATGGTGTTTTTTGCCTTACAGAGGCTTCTCAGTTTCATGAAGTTCCACTAATTAATTGTTGATCTTAATGCCTACACTACTGGTGTTCTGCTCAGAAAGTTGTCTCTTGTGCCAGTATGTTCAAGGCTATTTCTCACTTTCTCCTCCTTCAGGTTCAGTGTTGGAGTGTTTGATCTACATGGATTTGAGTTTTCCATGGGGTGATACATATGGATCTATTTCCATTCTTCCAACTGTACATTCATTTAGTTTAGCATCATTGTTGAAGATGATTTGTTTTTACACTATGCAGTTTTGTTTTCTTTATACAAACTCAGGTGTCTATAGATATGTGGATTTATTTCTGGTGTTCAGTTCAATTCCATTGTCAATTAATCTGATTTTTTGTCACTACCATTTTTTTATTACTATAACTTTATAGTTTAGCTTGAAATAATGGGTGTTTATACCTTTGTGTTTTTTTTTTGTACAGATTTGTTTTATCTATTCTGAATTTTTTGTTTCTCAATATGAAATTGAATAACGTTCTTTTAAGGTCTGTAAAGAGTTGTGCTCAAATTTTGATGAGGATTGCATTGAATCTGTAGATTGCTCTTGGTAAGATGGCCACTTTTACTATGTTAACTCTAGTGTTCCATGGGCAAGGGAGATCATTTTATCTTCTGTTATCTTCTTCAAGTTCTTTCTTCAGGGGCTTGAAATTTTTGTCATGTGGATCTTTTGCTCCTTGTTTTAGAATTACCCAAGACATTATATATTATTCAAGGCTATAGTGAAGAGTGCTGTTTCCCTGATAATTTTCAGTCCATTTGTTGCTTGTATATAGGAAGGCACTCAATGTATTTATTTATTTTTGTTAATTATGTGCCCAGTCACATTTTAAAGATAATTTTTTTATTTTTAATTTATTCACTTTAAAATTCTGACTGTGGCCCCATTCTCTCAGCTCTTCCAAGTCCCACCATCCCTATCTCATTTTACTTCATGGTCCCCTACTGCTTAGAAAAGGGGAACCTTTCTCCCCTATCGTCTGACCCTAGCCTATAAGTCTCATCTTGACTCCCTGCAACCTCTTCCTTTGCGGCCTGGAAACATCACCTTGCCAGGGGGAAGTGACCAAGGTTTGGGCATTAAAGTCCATGTCAGAGGTAGCCCTTACTCCCCATATTAAGGGACCCACAATGAAACTGTGTTGCCTAAGGACTACATCTAAGCAGGGTGTCTAGGTCTTCACCGTGCAAAGTTCTTGGTTGGTGCATCAGTCTATGCAGCACCCCACTCTGACCCCCAACCCAGACTTGTTGGCACCACTGGTCCCCTTGTGGTGCTCCTGTCCCCTCTAGGTCCTTCAGTCCTCCAATTCTTCCATAATACTTCCTGAGCTCCACCCCAAAGCTTGGCTGTGATTCTCAGCATCTGCTTAGATCCCCTGCTTGGTAGGGCCTTTCAGAGGCCTTCTATGGTAGGGTCCTGTCCTGTTCCTTCTCTTAAACCACTTCCAGTGTTTTTTCTGTTTTCAGTTCTGAATGAGATTTAAGTCTCCTTCCTAAGGGCATCCTTGTTATTCTGCTTCTTTGGGTGTGTGTATTGTACTGTGCCTATCCTGTATTGTGTGTCTAGTATCTACTTATAAGTAAGCATATACCATGTGTGTCTTTCTGGACCTGGGTTACCACACAAAGCCTGATCTTTTCTAGCTCCATTAATTTTCTTGAAAATTTAAAGAGTTCCTTGTTTTTAATAGCCAAGTAGTATTCCATTGTGTAAATGTATCATAGTTTCTTTATCCATTTCTCAGTTGAGGTACATTGTGCTGTTTCCAAATTCTGGATATTACAAATATAGCTGCTATGAACATAGCTGATCAAGTGTCCTTGTTATATGGTGCAGCATCTTTTGGGGACATACCCAGGAGTGGTATAGCTGTGTCTTGAGGCAGAGAAATCTCATACTAGCAATTTAATAGCCCATCTGAAAGTTCTAAAATAAAAAGATGCGAATTTGCCAAAGAGGAATAGACTATAGGTTATCATCATACTGAAATAAATAAATTAGAAGCAAAGAAAACAATTCAAATAATCATAAAACCAAGACATGGTTCTTTGAGAAAATCAACAAGATAGAGAAAGCCTTACCCAAGCTAACTAAAAGGCAGAGGGAGAGTATACAAATCAATAAAATCAGAAATGAAAAGCAAGACATAATGACAGACACTGAAGGAAATCCAAAGAATAATTGGTTTTACTTCAAAAGTCTGTAGTCCACAAAATTTGAAAATCTAAATGAAATGGAAAATTTTCTTGATAAATACCATTTACCAAAATTGAATCAACAGTAGGTAAAAAAATATAGTCCTACATATCCCAACGAAATAGAAGCAGTCATCAAAAGTCTCCCATTCAATAAAACAAAACAAAAACAAAACAAAAACAAAAACAAAAACCCAGAGTCAGACGGATTCAGTGCAGACTTATACCAGCCCTTCGAAAAAGAGCTAATACGAATTCTGTTCAAACTATTCCACAAAACAGAAACAGGCACACCATTACCAAACTCATTCTATGAAGTCACAGTCACCTTGATACTTAAACCACACAAAGATCCAACAAAGAAAGAGAGTTTCCTACCAATTTCCCTTATGAACATTAATGCAAACATACTCAACAAAACACTCCCAAACCAAATAAAAAAACATTGAAAGGTACGAATGACTTTACTTGGGAAACTCTCTATTTTCTATAGTTTATAGAGCGGTGAAGTAAGAGGAAAGAGAAAGACTGAAACTGTTGTCATTAGAAACTTGGACTAAAATATGTCTTCACAAAAAGAAATCAATTAAGCAGTGAAGGGCAAAGGAACTAGGTGTGTGTAATGTGTTATTCAAAATGTCTTATAAGTTATAAATAAATAAATAAGGAGAATAATGAGCCAGAAAAATGACAACGAGAAACAATTGAACAAGTTAGTAAATACAAAATGCAGAACAAACCAGAGATGGATATTGCTAAGTCCCAAAGAAACCTGAGGCAAGGCTAACTCAGTAACTGTAGGTCCTCCCAGCACTTCTTACCCTGTCCTGTCCCTGAAACTCCCCCAGCCCAGGGGTTGGGATTCACTTCTTATTCTGTATATAAACCTGCCATATTAATCATATTAATCATATGCTTTCTTTATCTTGGATTATCTCTTAGTCTGTTTTCAATCTCTCCTCTTCTTGTTTCTGTCTTCTCTTCCTATCTCTCCACCCCCGTCTCCTGTCATGGCCTGGTTCAAACTGTATTTTTTTCAGATGCCTCTGGGTACGCTTTCACTCCTATCTACAATGAAATCCTCTCTTCGTCCATACCTTGAAGAGACCATGTCCTCATTTTCCTTAAGAATCTGTCACGGAGTGGCCTGAGCAGTTATGAATGAATCTAAATAGCAAAAGTGAAAAAAAAATATATATCTTAAACACCATAAAAGGAAACAAAATGGATATCAAAGAAATTTAAATTTAAATTTACTAGACACTGTTTACAGATTTAAGTTGGTATAAACTTTGGTGATCAGAAAGCAAACAATATGCAGAGATAATACACAGAAATAAAAGCTTCAAAAATCACCAGAATTGAACACAGCATAATGGCTTTAGCTGTAATCTTAGGATTTGAGAGATGGAGACATATGGACCAAACTCTAATGTCAATTTTAGCTAAATAACAAGTGTGAAGAAAGACAGATCTACATGAAACCTTTAAGAGCTTAGTTGTTTAGGGGTTAAGATTTTTTAAGTCTAGATAAATGTTTTAAGTTTATAAAGATGAGATATGATAAATATTGATTTACATTCAGAATTTTAGATGCACCAAGACAGGAAAGATGTTTTCTTCAAGGTTGCCAAATACAAACAGCCAAAACCCTGTCAATGTAACTTTTATATAATTTCTGATTGTTTCATGGTACTTCCTGCTGTAGGTAATTTATTGTATATATGTGAAATAATATAAATGTATATGTAAAACAATTTAAAAACATAAAATACCAAGTTGAAAAAATGAGAAATATATAATAGTTAAGGAAAAATGAATATCTAAAATGTCAAATAAAAATGAAATGGACAATAAATAAATAAATAAAAAGATAGATGATAAATAGACAGATAGATAGATGATAGATAGTAAATATAATATGTGAACTTGGTTACATACAGATGCAAATCAGTATACCCAAGGACACAGGAGCAAAGACAGACCTGAGATGAATAATGCAAACAGAGTATCTTATGAAGTAAATGACTTCAAAGAAAACTAAGTCAGACATAATGTAATTAAATCCTAGAAGACCAAAGAAAAATCATTAAAGAAACAGCATGCAAAGAAGAACTTTGGAGTACAGAGTGGAATTCTCAGGAATCTGAAAACGAATACTACCACAAAACAGCAAACAAGAAAACTGTCACAGACTGTCCTAGTCAGGTATAGGTCTTTAGGGTAGGAACTTCTCAGAGTGTCGAGAGGCAGAAGGTAGGAAAGTGACAAACATAGACAAACCCAGAGGTGTTGTTTGAATCTGAATGCATTTTTTAGACAAGTGAGGTAGGTTTTTATACATTTATGAAATGGGGGTATTTTTTGTGGTTACACATTTTTTCATACAATTCAAAATACAGGATGTATAATAGTAATGTTGTCATCAGTCTTGAACAATCACTCATAAGTCATTAGACTGGTATCAGTGCATGTGCCCTCTTTAACAAAGGTCAAGGTTCTCTCATCATGTCAAACATCTGTCAGTAATGACAGTTTTTTGTTTTTGTTTTTGTTTTTTCTTTGTTTGTTTGTTTGTTTTTGCTCTTCTGCCACTATCTGGAGCCTTCTTTAACACTTTATTTTGTAAGTCATAATATGAGCTATGATTAATTCTTAGCCATGTTTTTGTTAACAAGTGGAATGGAACTTAGTGGTAAACTTGCCTGAATGACCCTTGGCTATAGTTTCAAGTTCAGAGTCTCCTAGCAACACAGTTATGTCTTAAAAGTTCTTGATAAGAAAATAAAAACAAAGGCAGAAACACGAGGGATATTCTAAAAGACTGAGAAAAAGAAGAGCTGTAGTCAGTTATTCTAGGCAGGGACATGAGACCCGTTTCCAGGAGGCTGTCCCTTGGATAGAGGTCATCATCTTGGGCTCCGTAGTGACACAGACTCCACTGGAGGGGTTGTGACAGAAAACCAAGGAAGGTCCAAAGACACACCCTTTTCCAGGTCAAAAGGCCATATTAACACAGGGGAGACTGAAAGCTATTCATGAAATATAAGCCGAAGAAGAGCACTACAACAAAATCTATACAGGAAAGATTCAGAAAAGTTTATGAAACCCCAGAACAAATAGTTGAATGGATTTGAGAATTTTCATGTGTAAATACACTATATTATAGGAAAGAGTTGACTTTTCTCTTAATTATTTTAATAGTAGTGTATGTTATAAAATGCTGACAGATTGCCTATGCAATTTAAACTTTAATACTAATTCTTATAGTAGTTAATATTAAAGTAATTGCTATTGTTAGGAATTCAAACATGGAAAACATTGTTATATTACCCTTATATACTAACAAGTTAAATGCTTATAAAATAGTCATAATAAAAATAATAAAATAAATTCAGATTTAATAGCAGTAAACCTTCAGAAATTTTTTAAGTTAAACATTAAAAATGTACTTGATCAGACTAAAAGAAGGAAAGAAAAAGTAGAGTAATGATAATAGTAAAATAAATAAATGATAAATAGTTATATGTAGAAAAGTAGTAGGTATATATATATGTCATATGACTGAATTATAGCATGCATTATTAATCTAATCATTAATTCTAATTCAACTAGAAATTCAAATGGCCATACAAAATTGTAGAAAACAAACAGCTTGTATATATAATCGTTTCTTTTGAAGAAATTATTTTAAAAATATAAAGACACAAATGCTTTGGGGAAAAATGACTTTCAATGCATTCCATGAGGGCAGAACACACTAGCAAATGACAGTGGTCGTGTTACCATCAGATGGAATCAGCTTCAGCTTAAACCACATTCCAATAAATGAAGAGAATATATAATAGAGTTAAAGCAAAACCTCTTGAAGACCATGCAAATATATCAGAAACCAAATCCTCATTCAGAATTTAAAAGATTAATCTATCTGCTGATCTGATTGTCATTATGTGAAACACACTGGAAAACTTTATTTAATCCTCATTCAGAATTTAACAGATTAATGTGTCTGATGTTCTGATTCTCATTATGTTAAATGCACGTGAAAGCTTTAACTTCTTTTGTTTATAAGTTTGTTTTAGGTTTTAATATTTTGTGTGTTCAGGTGTTTTGCATGAATGTCTGTTTGTGTGTTGTGTGCATGCCTGGCGACTTTGAAGGCCAGAAGGTTGTGTGGGATTCTCTGGACCTAGAGTTACAGAAGGTTGGGAGGTAACATATGGTTTGATCTGGAAACCGATTCCAGGTCATTCAGAAGAGTATTTTTAAGCACTGAGCTATCATTCGGGCCCCAGCTGTTTGTTTTAGAAATATAACACTTTTACATACTAATGTTACGTGAGATGAATCAACAGTAATGGTTAATGACTGCAACTGAAGAAGCGTTTGATCTGCCTATTTTCTTACAAAACAACAGAGAGAACAACTATCAGAGACTGTTGGTAGTTGATGTGGTAGCCTAGATTCTAGAATATATTATGTTTCTTATCATAAAGTAATTTGAGATATATTTAATAAGGAAGAGAGAGTAAACTATATACACGAACTCTAACTTCCTCAGTGATAAACCATTTACTCTCAATTTTATTAGATATACTCTCACCACATTGTAATAAACTTGTTATTGTGAAAACTACAAGTGTTACTAACTTTCAACTATAAAAAATGGCTTCTTTGAATGAATAGAAATTAAGTAAACATATTTTCATGTACAAAGAACTATAGGCAAATAAAGAATGATAAGAACAAAATAATCTTCTCCATTGAAGAATATTACAATTAGTTATACAATACCAATGGTTAGCCTTAATAACATATATAAAATGTAAAAGTAACATTGTATAGAGTAGGATGTGTTCAGCAATGAATGAATATATATATGTATGTATATGTATATATATGAATATATATTATATATATTCAATCAGTGAAAAAAGAAGCCATGAATTATTAAAAATGGGGTGGTCAGAAGAAAGAGAAGAGAGAAATGATGTAATTATATTATAATAATATTTAAAGAAATAAAAATTGAATAAAACAAATTCATACAATGGTATATGTTTATGAGATTCCAGCCTGATAGTCTAAAAGTATGACTGAAAATGACCAGATATTTAATCGTAAGAACTACTGGAGACATGTGGTTTTAGAAGTGCTAAAGACATCTTTACCATATACTTTCAAAAAGGAGACTGTTTTCTCTATATAGTTTTTCCATTATTGAGAAAGTATATATGTATTAGTTGTTTTACCAAAACACATAGTCTATACAATTCAAACTTTAATACTGTTTATTGTATTAAACCTTAATGTAAATGTTATTATTAGGGATTAAACCACAAACATGTTGACAAATATCTTTTGTACACATTATATTTATGTAAAAGTTTTATTTCTTGACTGAAACTGTTATAAATAAATTATTATTTTATACCATTTCTATTGGATACTTCAAACCATGGACAAGTAAAAGGATAAAGCCATTACAGGAATTTAAGTGGAACATAAAAATTTACAGAATCAGCCTAAATGAAGCAAAGAAGGAAGATAAATAATAATGAAAAGTAAGTAAATGAGCTTAGACAGAAATATGGTAAACATAAGAGCGGGAATAACAGCCTGCTTCTGAATAGTGCGGATTATCTAGCTCTACTGTACACTTAAATGCCTTTGCTCTCCCATCCCTGTGGGGCACCAAAATGCTCATGCAGATTTTTAAATGCCTCATTAGCTAATGTTTTTCTTCATTATGATAGTCTTTTTTGTATAATACCTTTTTGATGACTCAGCAGAGCACAGATTTTTTTTTTTTCTGTTGTTGATAAAGCTGTCTCGAAAAAGGGATGCTGGAATTTAACTAAGCTTTAAAAGCACCTTATCCTAAGCGGAAATCATGTAAGGGCTTTTTTTTTTAAATTTCTTCTTTCTTTCTTCCTTTCATTGCTTTGAATCTTTTTCATTAGTTACATATTAGACAAAATTATTATATTTGTTTTTTTAGTTGATAGTAGAAAGAACAATAAGCCAACCTTCATACAATTTTAAAACTTATTTTAGATGAAATCTCCCAATAAAGAAAACCATATATAAGGGTGAATGCACATTCCTGTCGCTTGTGTGCGTGCCTTTGTGTGTGTGTGTGTGTGTGTGTGTGTGTGTGTGTGTGTGTGTGTGTGTATTAGTGTGATCAATGTGTGTATAAGCAATGATTGTATGACTGTGTGACTGTGTGTGTGCCAGTGTGTGTATATGTGTGGGTGCGTGTGTGTGTGTGTGTGTGTGTGTGTGCAAAAATTTTCAGTGAACGAATCTATGAGGAGTAGAGTGAGGATTAGGGACTAGGAAGCACTAAGGATAATAAAGAGATGGGTAAGGCTACCGAGTCCTTTTATGAGGGAGCTATGAAGAACTTCATGGAGTACCATTTGGAAAAATATGATGGGAAAGAGTAGATCTGAGAGAATAGACTTTTGGTAAAGAAAATGTCAAGGGTACAGATCTGTGTGATATAGAAGCATGCTTGAGGAACTGAATACAAGTTGAGCTAAGGTGAGGGATGAATGTAGTGTGAAGAGCACTCAGAGATTAATTTGTAAAAGTCATGAACTCCAGTTCATACAGGATATTGTAGGAGAGGAAACTGTGTTTATGAGCTTTAAGAAGCTGTATCAGACTGTCGTGTTTTAAAAGGATCACCCTGGATAAGGAGCTGAGTAGAACTCTGAAACGGGAGACCACGCTCTCCAGGCTGCATCTAGAAGGAAGAATAGACAGAGTTTGATGATGTATTCGGGTGGTAGAAAGAGGAAAGTCAAAAGCCGTCATGTTTGAAATGAGAATCTGAGTGAATAATGGCGCCAGTCCCTATAGGACAAAAGTCACGAAGGAGACTTGGCTGGGTCAGGGACATCTAGAGGAGAACGAGGCATTTAGGGACATCATTCTTGAATTTTACATTAGCTATCCAAGTGAAAATAGGGCAAGAGGTAAAACTAAGTAGAACACATTGATTTTGAGCTTGGGAAAGGGTCATATCTGGAGAAATAAATCTACTTGTCATCTACAGCTTTGCTGTGTCACTTGGGAAATATGAGTCGGAACTAGGAAAGGGCATTGAGTCACAATAAAACCTTTTAGGAAACAATCACTCAAAGAATTACACTCTTAAAATCATGTGAGACCAAATAAGCTATCCGATGTGATTGAACTAATGTTTATTACTGTGTAAATGACAATCATATTTGCCACTCAAATATGTTTAGTATTTAGAAAGTTATTTTTTTTAAACAGTCTTATAAAGATGGAGTGAAATAGTTTTCAGATTCCATGGTTGGAATCTGTCAAAGAAGGATATAGTGAAACCCCACAGGTAATTGAATTGCAAGGCTATGTATAAGTGAAATCTGCAATAAATAAACAGTGTTTTTCAGATATCTTAGGGACATTGCACACAGAAACACAATAACTATGACTGTAGACACAAGACTTTCACAAAGGCAGCAATAACAAACAAACAGACAACCCAGAATGAGTGCAATAGAACTCAGTCTCATTCATAGCTGGGGAGCTATCGGCAATTGATGGCTTCAGGACTGAGGAGAATCTACTTTCTCAGGGTTACTGTGGGCCACTGAGAGGCTACTTAGACCCCAGTAGATAGCTGTACATGCACAACAATTGAAGCAGAAAAAACGGTGAGGTTGGCATTATACAGATATGTAAAATACTCAAGCAATGAGAGGCTTTTCTCTGAAGACTCTTGCTATTTCATAGAAAGCTTGATTTGGAAGGCCTTTTTTCAAATATCCACAATCATTATAATGAAGCAATCACACATATGTTTGCAACACATTACTTACTGTTGGCATTGAACTGAGCTACTATGCATTCAAATGTTAATTGCTTGCCCCATGCCCCAAGTTCCTTACTGTCCTACAAGCAAATTTTCACATATCCAAAATGATGTGTGGACCTTTGCTCCCAAATTATCCCAAATTAGCTAAATAAAGTTGCCTACAGCTTGGGCCAGGCAGAAGAGAGGTATGTGTAGCCATGTTTCAAGGGTTTTGGTGTGGCAGAAAGAACACCAAGAGGAGGAGAGAGGAAGGTGAAAGAAAGAAGCAGGTCACTGTGGCTTGGCATACAGGAGCACATGGCCAAGAGCAGCTTGTTCTGAGGGCTAGCCTGATGGATCTACAGCAGCCCAATTGGAACACGTGTAACCATTTATGGAGGTTTTGGCTGGAAAGTAGACAAGATGGCTTAGAGGGTTAATATTTGCCCAGACCCAGTGTATTAAGGCTTTTAAAAATCTAACAGGTTGATATGCCTTTTATTTATAAAATAGAGGATTAAGGAATAACAGCTACTGGGTTAATAAGCAGCATTATTAATGTTGAGAGAATAATTAATTCCTTTTACATATGTATCAATAAATTTAGGCATCAATATTAAATATTAATAATTATATAATACATTAACTTCAAAAGCAGTGTGATCCATAGCAACATGGCAAGCTTTCCTCTCCATATCTTTTATTTCTGAAAAACACAGGTTCAAAATTTATTTTTCTTAGAAACTCAAATGGAGGGTCAGTGTTTGGATATATTTGTTTGGGTTCCTTTTTTTTTTCTTTTTTCTTTTTAACCAGAAGCAATTTCAAAATGTTTCTTAAAACCGTATGTTTCCTTTCACTCCCAGTATCTACTGATTTAGAAGTAATTTTTTAATTCTAGTTATTTTCTGCATATATGTAGTATAAGGAAGCAATACTGAAGTATTATAGAATAAACAAATACATAAAAATGAACTTACTAGGCTTACAGGGAAATTACTTAATAAAAACATTTTAAAATGCCATATTCTGCATGTATCTGAGGTTTTTGAAAACCTTATATAATTATCCTACTTTACCTCTCTATAGAATCATATCTCTCTGCTGTACCTAAGATGTATATTCTTATGATAAAAATATACTAGTAATTGACATGATCATGATTTGATCAACTAACAATTGACTTGTATAACTTATTTATCCTAAACAGTCTGCAATAGCAGTTTCCAATACTGGAAATAAAACTTGTATTACAGTTGAGTTATATGTGAACAATACCTCGTATTATAGTGTGTATGTGTATACATATACATATATATTTATATATAGTGAAAAATACTATTACATTTGAATTCTATACCACTGTATCTAGAATAAAATTTATTTTACATCTATATACAAAATCCTATACCAGTAAATTAAAAACAACCTTTTGAGTGACAACTGAGGCATTAAGTTGAGGAGTAGATTCACTAATCTACTTTTTGTTCTATCTTCCCTATATATTTCTGTATTCGTCCTTCTTCTTTTTCAACCCCTATCTCCAAACCTAAGAATATAACATAAGGGGAAAGAGAGACATCACTTAGTCTAACCTTGTTTTCTCTCTAAATAAGACCAAAAATTACTTGCAACTAACTCCCATTATTGATAACCTTTATAGCAAAAGAAAACAACCAAAAACCTACTGACTCCCTTTATTGGAAGTGGAGCATCATTCTTTAAGGTTTCTTCTGGCTGATTTTGATTGAATTATACCTTTGTAGGGCCCCAAATAAAATTTGGGAAATGGTTAAACAAGATAGGAATAGCATGTGTGGTCCAGTTTCTAAATGTAGAGAAATTCCAGGCTTAATTAGTGGACTGTGCTGGACAGTCTGAAACGCTGGACCAATTGGGATTGGAATCTTACTTTGAAAGTGTCCTGAGACTGTCTTGTTCTGATGAGGAACAGCAACTGAAGCACTTGGTGCTGGAACATAAAGGATGCAGGATGCCAGTGTCCAACCTTCTGAGAGGAATGCATCCTGTCAGGTCTGATCCAGTTTCAGTGTCCGGTTCTTTGTTCTGAAAGCATTTAATCGCTCAAATGCATTATACAGTCCTAAAGATATAAGTGTATGAGGTCTGTGTGTGATGCACAGAACAATTAAGGCTGGTTCTCTGTTCTTTGTATAAGCAGAAAAAAAAAACCCCCACATCTGTAAATCTTCATCCATGCCCTATGAAAAATGCCATTTAATAGTAATTCATAGGGATTCTGTAGCCAACAAGAAGCATTGTCTATGCTTAGACATTCAGAACTATTCCTACATTGTGGGATTAGCAATATAAGTTACCTGCATGTTCTGCAGGTTAAACTCTTTACATCCCGATTGTATGCACCTCCCTCATTCCCTCCCAATGCGCCCCCCCTCCACCACTCACACTTCACCCCATAGTCCTCAGAAAGGGGGAGCCCAGATCCCCTAACATCTGACTTCAGCCTATCAAGTCTTATGGGTACTACCTGTGACCTCTTCCTCTTGAGCCTGGCAAGGCTATCCTGTCATGGGCAGGTGATCTAAGTCTGGTGGCCAGAATGCATGTTGATTTACATACTCTCCCTCTGCCTTTTACTTAGTTTGGGTAAAAGTTTGTCAATCTTGTTGATTTTTCTCTAAGAACCAAATCTAGATTTCTTTGATTCTTTGTTTACAATCTATTGATTTCAGCATTTAGCTTGATGATTTCGAGCCATCTACTCCTCTTTGGTATGTCTGCTTCTTTTTCTTCTAGAACTTTCAGGTGTGCTGTTAAGTTGCTAGTGTGTGATCTCTCCAGTTTCTTTGTAAAGGCACTTAGTGCTATGAACTTTCCTCTTAGCAGAGCTTTCATGTGTCCCATACATTTGAGTATGATGTGCCTTCAGTTTCATTGAATTCTAGGAATTTTTTAAATTTCCCTTATTTTGTCCTTACCCAGATGTCATTGAGTAGGGAGTTGTTCAGTTTCCATGTGTTTTTAGGCTTTCGGTTGTTTCTTTTGTCATCGAATTCCATCTTTAATCCATGGTGGTCTAATAACATGAAAGGGTTTATTTAAATTTTCTTGTATCTGTTGCGGGTTGCTTTGTGATGAAGTATCTGCTCAGTTTTGGAGAAGGTTCCATGAGGTGCTGAAAAGAAGGTGTATTCTTTTGTGGTTGGGTGAAAATTTCTAAAATTATCTGTTAGGTCTGTTTCATGATGTCTATTAGTTTCTTTGTTTCTCCATTTAGTTTCTGTTTTGATAATCTGTCTACAGATGAGAGTAGGGTGCTGAAGTCTCCCAATATTAATATTGGGGTTCAGTGTGTGATTTAAGGTTTAGTAATGTCTCCTTTACAAATGTGGTGATACTCCTGCATTTGGTGTATAGATGTTCAGAATTGAGACATCATCCTGGCATATTTTTCCTTTGATGAGGATGTAGTGACTGTTCTCATCACTTTTGATTAGTTTTGGTTAAAAGTCTATTTTATCATATACTAGAATGGCTACTCCTTGGGTCTATTTTCCAACGCCTATTTTTATTGCTGAGGTGTGTTTATTGTATGCAGCAGAATGATGGATCCTGTTTTGACATCCATTCTGTCAGCCTGTGTCTTTTTACTGGGGAGTTGAGGCCATTGATGTGAAGAGATATTAATGATCAGTGGTTGTTATTTCCTTTTGTTTTGATGTTGGCGGTGGTAGAGTATGTGTGTTTCCATATTTTGGATTTGTGGATATGGAGTTACTTTTTCTTGCATTTTCCTGGGTGTAGTTAGCCTTCTTGAGTTGAAGTTTTCCTTCTAGTACCTTCTGTAGGGCTTTATTTATGATTATGTACCGATTAAACATGGTTTTGTCATGGACTATCCTGTTTTTGCCTTCTATGGTGATTGAAAGTTTTGCTGAGTATACTAGTTTGGGCTGGCATCTTTGGTCTCTTAATATTTGCATGCCTTCTGTACTGGCTCTAATAGCTTTCATGGTCTCTGTTGAGAAGTCAGGTGTAATTCTGATTGGTTTGCCTTTATATGTGACTTGACCTTTTTCTCTTGCAGCTGTTAATATTCTATCTTTGTTCTGTGCATTTAATGTTTTGATTATTATGTGACAGGAGGATTTTCTTTTCTTTTCCAATCTGTTTGGAGTTCTGTAGGCTTCTTGTATTTTAATGGGCATTTCTTTCCTCAGGTTGGGGAAGTTTTTGTCTATGATTTTGTTGAAAATGTTTTCAGGGCCTTGGAGTTTGACGTCTTCTCCTTCTTCTCTTCCTATTATTCTTAGATTTGGCCTTTTTGTAGTGTCCCAGATGTCTTGGGTGTTTTGTGTCAGGAAATTTTTAGTTTTATTGTTTTCTTTAATTGATGTATCAATAACTTCAATCGTATCTTCCACACTTGAGATTCTGTCTTCCATCTCTTGTACTTGGTTTGCTTGGCTAGTGTCCATCATTCCTGTTCTCTTCCCTATGTTTTCCAACTCTAATATTGCCTCAGCTTGTGTTTTCTTTGTTGCTTCTAATTGCCTCTCTAAGTCTTGAATAGTCTTATTCACTTCTTTCTCCAATTTCATTGAATTTTTCTATAACGCTTTATAGAAGTTATTCAATTTGTGTGGATGTATTTTCCTGTAATTCTTCATAGGATTTATTCAATTCCATCATGTGTTTGAATGCATTTTCCTGTTTCTTTGAGTGACTTATTTCCCTCCTTCAAAGCTTCTATCATTTTTGTCACCTCAGATTTAAGGTCTTCTCCTTGTGCTATGTGGGTGTTCATATCTCTGGGGCTTGCTGTGTTAGGATCACTGGTTTCCTGTGCTGTTATATGGCTTTGAGTTTTGTTTCCAGTCTTCTTTCACTATTCCCTAGGCATCTTGTTATCTCTGGTGTTATCAGGCCCAGATAGATAGTGAGGTCACTGTCTGTGTCTCACATTTGCCAGGCAGGATGGGAACACATAAAGAGAGCTCCAAGCCAGAGGTTGTTTTCTAGGGCTCCCCAGATGCCTCCTCAGGATATTGGACAGTGGTGGTGAGAGCCTGCACCCAGCTCTGCTCATCTGGGTTCCATGACTTTATCCCAGTTGGGTCAGGCTGGAGAGGAGTAGGCTCCATATAGTCCTTTTCAAGATGTCAAGGCTCTCTCTATCTAGTGTGTGCCAAATGGGCTAGTTCAGGAAGCAGCTGGGAGACTGTGAGAGATTCAAGCTTGAAGCTTCTTTCGTGCCCCACAGAACTTTTGGAAATGGCAGCAAATGTAAGTCTTGGTCTGTGCTTGACTCTGCTATGTCTATGTGCTCTGTATCCCAGACAAGTCAGGCTGGTAAGCAGCTGTGGGGCTGAGGGGAACCAGAGCCCAAAGCTGCTAGTGTGCTCTACAGGCCTTCTTGAGATGACAGGGCTCTGCTCATCTTCTCTCTGCCCCAGTTGGGCTAAGCTGGTAAGCAGGTGGTCAGTGGAAAGAGATTAGTTCTCGAAGCTGATCACAAAAAAAGCAGCTGATATGGTATGTGGCATGCACAAGTCTCTGCTGTGTTTGTCTGCTTTGTGACCTAGTTGGATCAGGCCATTTGACTGCAGGTGGGTGGGGTGAGATCAGAGCCAGAAGCTGCTAGTAGGAAAGCAGCTCATGACGACTGTTTCCAGAGCAGGTCTCTGCTCAGCCTGTTTGCTTTGTGTCTTAGCTTTGTCAGAGCAGTGTGCTTCAGTGGTGGGCAGAGATCGACCCAGGCCCGCAGTTGTTCACAGGGTAGTAGCTAATGCAGATTGTGGCGCACACAGGTCTCTGCTCAGCCTGTTTGCTTTGGGTCTTTGCTGTGTCTGAACAGTAGGCTTCAGGCGGGTGGGTGGAGACAGACCAAGGTCCGAAGTTGCTCATAGGATGGCAGCTAACGTGGATTGTGGCTACAGCCTGGATTCTGCTCTGCAGGTATGCTCCTTGTTACAGATGGACGTGGCTTGTAAGCAGCTAAGGGTGTTGTGAGAAATCAGAACTCCAAGATGCTCAGAAGCTCCACAGGCCATCTTGAGATGGCAGGGCTATGCTAATCTGTTCTGTAACCCAATTAGGCTAGGCCTGCAAACAGCTGGGGGGCTGAGAGAGATCAGAGATCAAAGGTGTTTGGGTGCCCAACACTCTTTCTTGGGAAGCAGCGAATGTGGATTGTGTCTGCAGCCAGGACTCAGCCTGAGTCGGCTCCCTGTCCTGGATCCAGCAAGCAGAAGATGGGTGGTGAGAGACCAGAGCTGCAAGGATATCCCTTAGTCCTTCCCAAGATGGGGGTTAATGTGGGCTTTCACCCAGGGTTTTCCTGTGGCCAGCTGAGTGGCCAGGGGTCGGACCCACCTGTGCCCTACCTGTGCCCTACAAAATGTGAATCCCTCTCACCTGGGAATCAGCAGCACTGGTGTTTTATAGCTCTCAGTTTGATCTTTAGGTCACTATGCAGTTCTGGTTTTCCTGCTAACCAGATGCAGTGTGCAGTCTGTGCTGCCATCTTGAATCCCTCCTCTCCGCATCTTTTAAACAATTGACAACACAATATATTAATGCATTGGTATATAGTTCTGCTCAAAACAACAAAAGAAGGCATGTTTTTCAAAATATTTGTTACATATTACTTTATGTGTGTGCACATATGTATGTATGTATGTATGTGTGTATGTATGTATGTATGCATGTATGTGTGTGTATTTGTACATATGTACATGACATGTCTGCAGAGCCAGAAAAGGACAAAGATCCTATGGAACTGCAGTTGCAAGTGGATGTGGGAAAACATGTGGTTGATGAGAACAGATTCAGAGTCCTCTTTAAGAGCAAATAGTACTCTTAACTGTTGACTCATCTCTCCAGACTGCTAATAATTGCTTTCTAAATTTGGATTATAGTTTTGAGGACAGAGGTAGTGACTGGAAGTGGATAGAGGAGAGTTTTGGATAATAGTATATTTTCTTCATTGGATGATAGTGTTCTGTTTTGTGATAATATATTACACATTTTATTGTATTTAATGATTTTATTATTTATGTTACATCTTAATTTTTAACTGTAATAATTCTGAAATCTTTCTAACAACTTAATAATTTACAAATCGTTAATAATTTCTAAATCTATTCAGGCATTCTGATGCATCTTGTCATCATAACACTTGGAGAGTAGCAGAGGTGGAATCATTATTTTCACTAATGAGACTCTATCCCAAAAGCCAAGATTGAGGTATTATTCAGTGCTAGAGCACTTGCCTAACATATGCAGGGCTCTGAATTTTACCCGCTCTTCTGATGGGAGAGGTTCCTCAGGATAAGTATCGCTGTCTTTCCTGCTAGCCTGTCACACAGCTCTGTTGTGTCTGCCTATTCCTGCTTCAGTTCATTATTCTAACCCTGAGACTTTATTTTCCCACGTAGACTAATCTAAATGTGTAGTAATTATTCTACTTGTTTTCTTTAAATTCACCTGTTAGACTAACATTTCTTTCCTTATTTATTTTAGTTTCATTGAAGATAGATGATACGGTTAAATTTAACAGTATTGCCTAATAATTGGCCCACGTAGAGCACCACTTGTTATTGTTATTTTACCAGTAAGACTTAATAGTGTCTATTATTAGGCCTATTATTATTATTATTACAACAGTATTTTTTTTTAACCTTCTAGCAATCAATCAAGATGTAGACACTTGTTATATTTTTAAATAGTCTTAGTTAACCCGGGACAAGGCAGACATTAATCTCCTAAACTATTCCCATACCTGCCCCAATCCCATGCCACCTGCATCTAATAATTTCTATCAAGCTACCTCCTATCCATAATCGCAAATACTTGCTAATGCTCTTCATCTGGGCCAAATCCTCCATCCATGTCAGCCATGCGCTTCTCTTCCATCTAACCCATGGTGACCTTTTGCTCAGCTTTTCTCCTCTGGTCTCCTTCCCTCCCAAGATTCTCTCTGTCTCCCAAAGCCTGGGAACCTTAAACACAAGTATCTCATTTGAGCTGCCCAGGTGCAATGGCATTTTATTAATTAGCATCAAAATACATCAGAGGAAGCCCCCACAAATAGATTCTTTGTTATACAAAATATCCTATTTACAGTTCCCCCTCCCTTTACTTCCAGGTTCTCCCTAGCTCACCTTCTTTCCAGACACACTCCCTTCATGTCTCTGTTTAGAAAAGTACATGTTTCTAAGAGGTAACAACCAAATATGACAAAATAAAATATTATAAGATAAAAAAACCACAAACCCATCTCATCTAGACTGGACCAGGAAACTCAGCAAAAGGAACATAGCCCTAAGTTCATGCAGAAGAGTCAAAGACCCACTCGTTGATGCATTCAGAAGTCCCCCAAAAATGCTAAGCTGAAAGTTATAATATATATGCAGAAGACCAGGTGTAGACCCATGCAGGCCCTGTGCTTGTTGCTTCAGTCTTTGTGAACTCATGTGAGCATTGCTCAGTAGGTTTAGAAACTCTCATTCTTGAGGTGTCTTTAATACTCTATATGGATCTTCCTTTCTTCTGCAGACTTCCCTGAGATCTTAGAGGAGGTATTTGCTACTCTAATTTTACTCGCTGTGTTCTCATTGCCTGTAGGAGGATGCTGCTCTAATGATAAGTGTATAATGCATTGATTTACAGGTATAGCAGAATATCATTAGGGGTTATTTAATTCTTAATAAAACAAGACAAACAAACCAAACAAAACCAGCAGTCTTTAGTTTTAACCTAGAGCTCTAAGATATCTAATCTCTGCTTTTTTATTACCCAAGCAGTATCAGGTTTAGATTCCATCTTGGATAGTTGGCTTAACATCAAATCAGATATTGCTTGGCTACAAACACAACATCTGTGCGGCTATTGCAACTAGCATATCCTATAGGCAGGACAATTTGTAGGTCCAAGGTTTTGTATTTGGAGAAGGAGTTACATTTCTTTTGTGGTAGCCTGTAGCATACTTTCTGGAATCAAACATGCTAGAACATAGCACTGAAGGCTTCCTATAGGCACCACTTGACTTCTCCATGTCCTATGAGTTGTGTGGGTGTTATCTTAAGCAGTGGGGTACCTCTTTGCAGAGCCCAACCCATTGTCTTGGCTACAGCTGGGTAGGTTGAGAATTTCCACATAACCCCACTGAGCAAGAACTAAGTTGAAGACAACTCATTCCCTAGTTCAGAAAGTCATTTTTGGTCATACCATCTCCCCATGTACATACATACATATTATATGTACTATATATAATAACATTTCCACTGAACTAGATTTCCATACCATCCCTCAAAGGCCCAATCAATTTCAGCTATCATTACTTACGTGTCCTTCCCCAGCCCTATCTGCTCTCCCATGCTCAACCTGATCCTACATTCCCTACCACCCCCAGTTGACACCTGAATATATATTCTATTTCTCCCTTTCAGGGAGATTCATGTGTACCTCCCTGTCCCCTTCCCTATATCTCACCTCTCCAGGTTTAGAGTTTTTAGCTTGACTATCATCTAATTAGCAGCTAATATCCATATATAAGTGGAGGCATGCCGTATTTATCTTTCTGAGTCAAGAAGATTTTACTAATTTTACTTATTTGTCTGCACATTTCATGATGTTATATTTTTTGGTTCTTTGTTTGTTATTTGTTATTTTATGTTAGCTGAGAGATATTCCATTGTTTAAATGTGCCATATTTCAGTAAGCCCTTCTTCTGTTGACAGACATCTAGATAATTTCCAATTTCTGGCTGTTATAAACAGTGATTGTTATGGTCGTATAAGTGTCCCTGTGGTAGAATAAGACATCCTTTGGTTTTTTGCCCAAAAGTTCTATAGCTAGATCATGAAGTGGATCTATTCCTAACTTTCTGAGGAACAATATTGGTTTTCATAGTGGACGGACCAGTTGTCACTATCTCTAGCAATGGAGGAGTGTTCCCCTTGATCCACATACAGGACAGCATAAACTATCACTTGTCTTATTGATCTTAGCTATTCTAACAGGTATAACATGAATCTTGAAGTAGTTTTGATGTACTCCCTGATAGCTAAAACTATTGAGCATTTCTTTAACTATTCTCAGCTATAATAGTTTCCTCTACAGAGAATTTTCTAAACAGATCAATGCCCCATTTTTAGTTAGATTATATGTTTTTAATATCATGTTTCCTAGTTTTTTATATATTTTGTATATTTGTCATCTATCAGATGTAGAATTGGTAAAAACTTTTTTTTCATATTCTGTATGGTGCTGGTTTGTCAAATTGACAGTGCCCTTGTACTTATAGAAACTTTTCAGTTTCATGAAGTCCTAATAATTTATTGTTGATCTTCATACCTGTGTTATTGGTGTCTTTTTCAGGAAGACTTCTCTTATACCAATAAGTTCAAGGTTTTTCCATGCCTTAACTTCTATCAGGTTTTCTGTACCTTGAGTGGGAGAGATAGCTCAGCCATTAAAGGCTAGGCTCACAACCAAATATATAAGAGCAATTTTTCTTTTTCTAAAATTTAGAATTTTTTTTTTAGTTATTCCAGGTTTACTGTGTTTCCATATGATACTCAAAATTGTACTTTTAAAGTTTGTGAAGTATTGTGTTAGAACTTTGATGAATATTACATAGACCTTGTAGATGGCTTTTGGTAAGATAGTCATTTTTTATTATGTTCATGATACTGATCCACGAGCAAGAAAAATCTTCATCTTCTGATATCTTCTTTAATTTATTTCTTCAAATATTTGAAGTTTTTCACTTGCTTAATTAGAGTTATACTACCCTTCTTAAGATTTTCGAAGATTTATTCCACTTGTTACTTTAAAAAAATTATTAATTTGTTGACTTTGCATATGGACTACAGCCTCCTCCCTTGTCACCTCACAGTATCACCCTCCCTCCCTCAGACCTTCCCCTTCCCTCCCCTAGTACCTAGAAAGGAGAGTTCTCCTCCTCTAAGATCTGACCTAAGTCTCATCTGTACTACCTGTATCCTCTTCCTCTGCGTCCTGGCAAGACTGTCCACCAGGGGCAAGTGATCAACATGGTGGGGGGGACAGAGTCCATGTCAGAATTATTCCCTCCTCCCCATATAACAGGACCCACAAGGAAACTGTGTTGCCTGTCTACTACATCTGAGCAGAGGGTCTAAGTCCACACCATGCATGGTCCTTGGTTGGTACATTAGTCTCTGCATTACTTACCTTCTCTACCTAGATTTGTTGGAGCTGTTGCTCTCCTACTGGAGCTCCTGAACCCTCCCTCTATTCCCAGTCTTCCTTAAAATTCCCTGTGCTCCTTTCCTGAGTTTGGCTGTGTGTCTCAGTTTCTGCTTGGATCTCCTGCTGGTTGGTAGTCTTTCAGAGGACATAGATGGTGGGCTCCCTTCTTGTTCCTTCTCCACTGCTTTTGGTGTCTTTCTATTTGTCTTTCTGAATGAGAATTAAGCATTCTCCCTAAGTTCTTTCTTGTTATTTAGTTTCTTTAGGTCTGTGTATTATAGTGTGGTTTTCCTGTATTATTTGGCTAGTATCTGCTTCTAAGTGAATATATATCATTTTTTCTGGGTCTGGGTTAACTCAATCAGAATGATCTTTCCTAGTTCCATCCATTTGCCTTCAGATTTCAAGATTACCTTGTTTTGATAGCTGAGTATAAATATACTATAGTTTTTGTTTGTTTGTTTGTATCCATTCCTCGGTTTGGAGACATCTAACTTGTTTCAAGATTCTGGCTATTATGAATAAATCTGATGTGAACATAGTTCAGAAATGTCCTTGTTGTATGGTGGAACATCTTTCAGGTATATGACCAGGAGTGGTATTGGAGGGTCTTAAGGTAGAAGCCTCCCAATTTTCTGAGAAAGCAGATCGACTTTCAAAGTGGTTGTACATGTTTGCACTCCCACTAGCAATGAAGGAGTGTTTCCCTTACTTTGTATCCTCTCCAGTACATGCTTTCATTTGAATGTTTTATCGTAACCATTCTGATAGGTGTAAGAGGGAATCTCAGAGTCCCTTTGATCTTAGAGCCTGAGCTATTTGTATTCTGTTCAGGAAGTTGTCTCCTGTGCCATTGAGCTGAAGGCTCTTCCCCACTTTTTCTTCTAACCGATTTAGTGTGTCTGGTTTTATGTTGAGATCTTTAATCCACTTGTACTTTAGTTTTGTGCAGGGTGATTAAATAGGGGTCTATTTGCATTTTTCTATATGTAGACATCCAGTTAGAACAGAATCATTTGGTGAAGGTGCTAGATTTTTCCATTGTATGGTATTGCCTTCTTTGTAAAAAAAAAAAAATCAAGTGTCCATAGGTGTGTGGATTTGTTTCTGGGTCTTTGACTCAGTTCCATTGATTACCCCATTGGCCCCTGGAATGGCTTTTAAGAACTGGCACTATTGGCAGCTATGGCTTTGTTTGAAGGAGCAGGGCCTTGTTGCAGGAAGTGTGTCACTGTGGCAGGCTTTTAGGTCTCAAAACTTCAAGCCAGGCTTACTGGGTCTCACCTACAGATCTAGACATAAAACGCTCAGCTGCCTTTCTAGCTCCATGTCCACTGCATGGTAACATGATTCCCACCATGAGGATCATAAACTATACCTCTGAGCTGTAAGCCAGCTCCAATATAATGCTTTCCTCTATAAAAGTTGCCATGGTCCTGGTGTCTCTTTACAGCAATGAAAAGCCTAACTAAGACTAATTCTGTTTTATTAAATATGTTGTCTGAACCACTTGTTTACATGCTGAATGTAAAATTAAAGCTAAACTCAGCCTCCTTACCAGAAGCATGGTGTATATTTTGTTATTCTCTCCTTTCCAAACTCGAAACCAATGTTAATAGGAATAACAAAATTTCTTTGTCCAAAACACAATTTTGAAGAGAGAGAGAGAGCACAATGCTATGCTTTATTTTAATATATGTTAGGCCTCGCAAGAACCAGGACTGGTAAGTAATTTCACCCCTCTTCCTGTATAATATTATATTAAAGCATTCTTGTTTTAAACAGTTTCTGTACTTCTTCCTCCAGCTATGTTTTCTCATTTTGTAACTAAAAAAAAAATACCCAACTAACAGCACTAGAGAGAGATGTTATTAACTGAGCCTGTTATAGAGAATGTCTATGTATTTCCTACTGAGACACGTACAATGAAAACAAAATCAATCCTTAGCTACTCACACACTGTTCTACAACTTCATAATTTCTGTGGATTTGTTGCTTATTTGTTTTCCCTCCCGAACTTAGTAATGTGTTCTGTGAGAAACAAGAGTACAAGGACTATAATTAGACTTGACTGAAGTCAGGCACTGAGAATGAAAGGCAGGCAAGGGAAAGCCAATACAAATCATCCTCATCACAGAAGAAAAACAATTTTAAAAGCAAAGACATCAGTAGGGATACCTTAGTCTTGTAAGTTTATGTCTGTGATTAATAAGTTATAAAATAATTGACTATTGGCCCTTGGCAATGCTATGTCTGGCCACAGGGGAAGAGGGCATGATATGACTTGATGGACTGGGGTAGGTGAGTAGGGGGATCCTCTATTCTAATAGGGAAAGGGGCATGGAAGAAGAGGCGTGGAAGGTAAGGCTGGAGGGGATGAAGGAGGGGGCTAAGATCAGGATGTAAGGTGAATTAATAAATAAATTAATTAAAGAAGGAAGAAAATATGTAAGAAGTAAACATTGTACAATGTATAATTAAATAACATTTGAAATATTTTTACGCTGACAAAAGAAAAATTTATATGATGAAATGAAAAAACACAAAAATGTAAGAAATTGCCATTTTTTATTAAATATTTTTGAGTTTTTACAGATAAGTTTATATTATTACACATATGTACAATGAACTACCTACATCAAGAAGAACCACGAAACAATCAGGAATTATATAAATGTTACATTCTTAGTTTTTTTGGCTATTTGTACTTGGTAGCCTTGAAGAAAACATCTTTCTTATCTTGGTACACCTAAAATTCTGATTCTCAAGTCTCTGATGGTGTTGAAGTCCAGAAATTGCCATTTTTAAACAAACGTAAAAACTTTCCAGTTATATTTGAAACTTATGTTAGATAATAGAATATTTTTGGAGAAAAAATCTCCCAAATGGTAACTATTTACATTTATGTGCATGTGTATACATATGACATTTATTACGCTGTAATTATGTGGTAAACACTGATTTATTTAGGGCCTGGGATGTTACATGCTCTATGAATTCACTTACAGTATGAAAGAAAGAAGGAACAAACCAAAGAAAGAAAAAATTAAGGGCCACACAAAAAAATTAGAGAAACTTTTTGTATGTTAGAAAAAGAAACAGACCCAGGACATAGGAAGATAAAGCCTCATAAGGCCAAAAGTCATTAATTTATGCTGAGGTATGATTTTCTTGTCAAACTGAAAAGTCATGTTGAATCTTAAAATGATTTCACAATGGTCAATAAATGCAATACTTTGTCTAAAATAGATATTTCTTGCAATATGCAAGTCAAGATAAAAGTTGAGAAATATTTTTAATATGATATACCGTAATTTTCTAATTTTATCAAACTCCACGTATATGTGTATGGTGCATATGTATTTGTTTATTTGCAAGTGTTTGTCTCTCTGTATGTGTAGTAAAATAAAACAAATATAGATATCAGATAAATGGATAAAATAGAAACTATAATATATATTATGTTAACATTTTTACACAGACTATGGAAAGTATTTATTTATTTGTTCATTCATTTATCTTTTGATTGATTCTTTGTGAATTTCCCCATAATCTTCCTTTCCTTCCATATCTCCCAACCTCCCTTGCAACTTCTCACTCAAAAGAAAACAAAACAAAAATAAAGAATTAAATCCTAAACACATGAAAATAAACCTCACCAGGAAAGCTGTGGTATGCCATGGTGTGTCATATCATTTTACTCAGATTTTTGTGCCTGTGTTTATTGCAGTGAGGCATTGATCTGGTTCTAGTCCTCTGGCTTTCAATACCGGATCTCACTGGAATTCCTCTGGGATACCTTGTTGACCTGTGTCACGGAGATCCTCCAGTGTTTGTTCTGGAGGACTTCTTCATGAGATCCAGCAGTTCATAAATGGAGGAGATGTTGGGGTTGGCCAACTCAAGGACCTGATGTGAGCCTGGGTGGAAGCTGAGTTGCTCAGCTGACAGCTCTCTGGCCTCACACTATAGCATCCTGATGGTAATATGTACTTTTTAAAGGACTCAGCTGTGTATTTGGTGAATGGCACAGGAATTATCACTTGTTGTTGGAAAGGTAACTCAGCAATTAAGAGCACTTGTTGCTCTTGAAAAGGACCTAGGTTGATTTTTATAAACCCACATACTTGTTCACAATTACATAAATCCACTTTAGGGTATCCAAATCCCTCTTCTGGTATGGTTAGGAACCAGGCACACAAGTGGTACACATAAATAATTGCAAGCAAATATTAATATGCTTAAGATAAAATAAAATCTCCCCACAGAAATGGCCTTTTTGTAGTTATCCACCACCTCTGGCCTTTACCGTCAATCTACTCCCTTTTCTGAATTGACTTTCACTCAGCCTGGGAAGTGGAATTGTTATATAGATATTTCATTTGTGCTGAAATTTCTGAACTCTCTTAATCTCTCCATGTTATATTGATCAGTTAAGGACCTCTGTGTTAATCACTATCTACTGAAAAAAGAAGCTTTTATAAGTAGGAATGAGAAGTGTACTCATCTATGATAAATCATTAAGTTCTGTTTAATACCATGTTCACCTAACAGAATAGAAATAGTAGTTTTTTACTTAGTGTCTATGACTTATTTAACCACAGGTTCATTGGGCTAGTATGACATTCATCTTCTGGAGTGGGGTTTAATTCAATCAGAAAATGGTTGTCTGTCCCAAAACATTAATGCCCCTTCCGCATTGGTGGCATATCTTTTTATGCAGTTGTTATTGTAAGCCTCAGATCCACAGCTGGGTAAGAATGATGATTACTATTTTCCCAAAGCATAGCATCCCCAGCATCATGAAATCTAGCTAGTTTACATGAAGATTCTAGGTTAGTACCAGTTTGCTTTCTCCATGTATATGATTCATCCCTGTGGCCTTTCCATCAGGCTATGGAGGGTAACCAAGAACACTGACAACAACCTCTAATGGCTGCACTAACTCATAAGGTGGTAAGCTGCAAAAACATAGAGAGGAGTCAAAGCAGGCAGAATTTTAAGAGTGAAGGTAGGTAGGTTTGAATGACCAGGTTTTCCTGAAGATATATCTGGTAGGATAGAGAGTCATTTTTTTTTTAAAGAGTAAGGCGTGCAGGTGAATATGATCAAAGTACATTGTAGAAAATTCCCATAAATCAATCTCCTACAGTATTTTCACAGTACAATTGTGAAGGAATGAAGGAAAGAAAGAATGGGAGGCAGACAATGAAAGGAAGAAAGAAAAGAAGGAAGGAAGGAAGGAAGGACGGAAAAAACCAGAAAAAACAGAAGCTTACAAGCACTTCATTATCCTGTTGTGTGGAACTTTATTATTAAATTAGCTTTGAAGGCAAACCATCTCTGTTGCACTTACCTCTGTTCATGTAGGAGTTGAAATAGCAATGTGTAGTAAAACTTAAACTGATGTGGCCTGTTCTAATAAAACGTTACAAATACAGGTGGAAGCTGCATTCATCAATTTATCTTTTAGAACACAGAGAAGCCATGAAACCACAGCAAGTAAAGGAGAACAATTATATTTATGAAGAAAACCACCCTAGTGCAGGAGTAAAGGCATCTGCATTATGGCGGGAACCAAGGAATGGAAAATACTTGGAAGACCAAGAAAGTATTTTAGGACAAGCTACTTACTTGAAGTGATACAGGAGCAAGGAGGACCAAGGCAAACATAAGTGACTAGCAAGCTTTAAAGGAGTGAAATTTTTACAGCATCTCTTAATGGATAGAGATTGCAGCAAGGAGAAAGTTGCACAAAGATTTGTCTCAGAGAAAGGGATTAGAGAAGAAGTAACATGTTAAAGATCTAATGTGAATCCACGCTACTAGATATGGTGGTGTGATGGTGGACACATTGTTCAGAACTGCTTTTACAATAAACTTATCATGTGATCAGTTTTGACTCTGAGGGGGAAACGTGGCCCTGAAATGCAGCAAGCCTTCATGCACATCCAGGGAACATTTGGTGGTGGTTAGAGTTGTTTGCAGATGAACTGAAAAGCATAAGATTTGAAAGTAAAGATAGTAAAGATGGACCACAGACAGGAATAACCTAAGGCATGACAGGGGAAGCAGTGCCTGACAGAAGGTGGGAAGGAATTGGCAGGCCAGGGTGTTTGTGCTATGCAAAGGGAACCATCAGGCATAAGGCAGACAAATGGTTTGCTGTTAGCACAGAGCGAAGATGTCTGAAACACAAGCCATGACTCTCTTCAAAGAAATGAACTATGAAAATTTTACATAAATAATGCCATGAGTTGTGGCATTGTAAACACTTGTAAAGAGTAAACTTCCCAATGTTGTTTGTTAGTTTATGCTACACTTTCTGGTGTGACAGTATTTTTAGGTAATCTAAAGACACCCAAAAACAAAAATAAATGCTCATTGTAAAATCTCCGCATAATGGAAAAAATAACCTAAACATAATAATCAAAAATGATTGTATCACTTGAACATACCTGTTTGTCATGAGCATTAATTCAATTATATGGTGGGTGTACTGAAATAATGAAAGTGAAATAGTAGGTACATGATTTTCTATTCATATTGGCATACATTAGGATTCTGTTTGCAGTTTGATTTTTCCCTTCTGTCCAGGAGATCAAATACCTTTGAAATATTTTTTGTCACTCTGTTTATTAATGCACTTTTGATATATATGTGTGAAGTCCGTAATAAGGTTTTTGAGGTTAGATTGAAGACTATGTTTTTTCCAAATAATCATTTATTCTTCATTTCCCTGATGATCATACATATCTGTGATAACATTCAAACATATCTCTCCTTGTATTTTCCAGAAGCACAGGGCAGTGAATTAGAAGGTGTGATCTTGTGAAGGTTTGCGTCTGTTGTCTTTAGAATCTGTTTCCCTGGCAAGCCATGCAGAGGAGGCGGCATGCTTGTTTTCTGCTTGTCTCCTATCTGGGCCTAAAGATAGTGGATGGAGGGTGGTTCTCCTGTAATTTGTATACTAACAAATGAACGATTGGAAGATTTAACTTCATTCTTGCATCTTCAATCAAATTCCACCAAAAACTAACCAAAATAAAAAAAAAAAAAAAAAAAACAAACCCAGCACATAGGCAATGTATTCAATGCATGGTACTTAAATTTGAAACACAAAATCAGTAAGATATAGCTCATGACCTTTCATGAAGTTTTCTTCCGCATCTCAGAACTATTTAGTACTAATTCCACAAGGATGTATCCAAACTATGCTTTTTATTTCCCAGAATATCATGACATTTCCCCCATTTACAATGTATTAACATATTTTTTCTCCTTTATTAATTTATTCTTGTTACATCTCAATGGTTATCCCATCCCTTGTATCCTCCCCTTCTTCCCTCCCTCCTATTTTCCCCTTATTCCCCTCCCCTATGACTGTTCCTGAGGGGGATTTCCTCCCCCTGTATATGTTCATAGGGTATCAAGTCTCTTCTTGGTAACCTGCTGTCCTTCCTCTGAGTGCCACCAGGTCTCTCCCTCCGGGGACATGGTCAAAGGTGAGGCACCAGAGTATGTGAGAAAGTAATATCCCACTCTCCACTCTACTGTGGAGAGTGTTCTGTCCATTGGCTAGATCTGGGTAGGGGTTTAAATTATTTATTTTTGGATTATTTTACAAGTACACCTTATCTCCCATTCCTGTACGTCCTCCAAAATTCCCATTACTCCAAACCTTGCTCTTTTCAAATTTATAGCCTTCTATTCTTTTTCATTCTTACACACACACACACACACACACACACACACACACACACACACACATTTGTCTAGATAAATGTATATTTTCTAAATATATAAAATAACCTTCTTAGTCTATATAATGTTACTTATATGAGTATTTTCAGAGTTGACTACTAAGTGTGGACTTCCCTAAGGAAGATTATGTTTTCATGGCTGAATATTTGGTCTGGGAACAAATTGGTTTGCACTTCCCTATGGAAGACTACTTCTCCCTCTCTCAGCATTCCCTAGTTGCCTTTAGTTCAATCTATTGGGTTAGATCTCTTGAGCTTTGCCCCATTCACATAGTACATCTGTCAGTGTCATCTGTAGTTCATTTTTAGAAAGCCATATTGGTTAGATTTAATGAGTATAGCATGAATAGGTGATTAAAAATAAGACGTGCATACACATCGAAATTGCAAAAGGTTTCTGTAATTACATGGTTAGTGAAAAAAAAAAAAAGAAACAACTAGTGTCCACAATTCTGAATAATGTTCTCTTCAAAATAAACATATTTTACAGATCTCTGTGTATTTGGATTACTTTGCAGTATATTTGGCACAATTTTGAAAATGTAAAATGGTTTTTGATAAGTAACTTTTCTATGTCTTGTTTTACTTTCCATTATTACAAAATTTGCTATTTCATTTTTATTATTAAGTTTCTGAAAATCCTCATAACAAGAAAGCTCCTATACAAAGTTAAAATATGGATACAAGATCTTAGGTTGCTGTGTGTGATTTTGACCCTAGACATAGAAGGGAGGAGGCGCAGTCTCTCGGTATGTCTGCCTGGCTTAGTGATTATCTACTCTGGTTGGAAATCTAGCTAAACACTATGCAAGTTGCTGTTTTATGTTATAGTTTTTCCCATTGTTCCTTTGCTAATAAATAAAGGAATCATTTATTTCTACATCACTTCAACTTTAAAGCAATGAAATTTATTTCTTAAAAACAGAATAAATGCTATTGTTCTATGAAGATATTCCAAAATATATTGGAATAAACTTAGACACTTAAGAGTTGATGGATAATAATAAAGTAAAATTGAGTAATATTTTAAATCATATTATGTCATTGTTTCAATGGTTATTTTGAAGGATTTAATAAACATATCGACATTTGTTTAACAATGACAATAAGATACCTACTATAGAAAGAAAAGGGCTCTATTGATTTGGCAGCTCCCACTGTCTCATACAATTCTTTACCATCTCAATACACACACACACACACACACACACACATACATACACACAATGAGAGAGAGACAGAGACAGAGACAGAGACAGAGACAGAGAGACAGAGACAGAGACAGAGAGACAGAGATAGAGAGACAGAGAGAGACACAGAGACAGAGAGGTAGAGACATTTTCATAAATGTTCTAAGAGCAAGAACACAGAAAAGCAATTGTGAAACTCTTGTTTCAAATCATTTTTTATGAAAATTGTTAGCAATAATCTTCAGTTTGATTATTCAAGGCTGTATAGCAAATGTGATGAGCACTAAAAAAACAGATCACTGAAGCAAAAAGAAATAGTGCAAGGGAATGGAGACTTGATCTTAAAGATAAAAATGAATCTATGACCAATTTGTATCAGGGATCAACCCATCTTTGTCATGTTATAAACAAGTGGCTTTATTGAATTTCTAGGTGGGACTATATAATTATCATTAAATTTTATTTTATGCAGTGGTAGCAGAAGTATAAAGGCAAACAATTGCATATATAACCATATAGTTCATATTATGAAATGAAAGCTACTGTGTGTGTGTGTGTGCATGGAATACAGAATCATTCAGGTGTGTTTGATCGAGAACATCTGATGTGTGAGATTCAGTCACTACCTGCCAACTTGAATCCAGACTTCATCTATCTAGTGGTAACCATTATTTTCAGACCCTGCAGCACTATCCGAGACTCTACTGTATGCCAAAAGAATATGATTACTTTAATGTAAATTCATATGACATCCTTGGTTATTACATGTATATTTCATTTGACTGTTGCCTTTACCAAATTGTCAATGTCACTCTTCCATTGGGTTGGGTTTGTGAGAGAAAAGAGAAAAACATAATTTAAGTTTGATTTCTGTTAGTAAGAATAACTTTGAACTGGAAATATTTACAATTTCACATAATATTAAATTTTATCATTTAATTATATTTAGTGCAGTGATACACACCTACACAATGTACTCTCAAGCACAGCAGACTTAAACATGAAAGTCTTTTATCCCTGATACTCATCAGATAGGACAACTCTTCCCCTATGGCCTTCTACTGTTTTTACGTAATCTTTAGAGCAAGCAATTACTACTAACCAAGAGTGGATATTAATAAAATTAATTAGAATCTTTCTGAGAAGTAAGTTCACTTATAAAGAAGTTTACATAAAAGTTATCTTTATCTTAGGTAGCATTATTTATTAGAATGTTTTGGAAACCTAAAACTCTTTATGGAAATGAAATTTTATTTTTAAAACAAAGATAGTCACATGTAAAATTTAAGCTTTACTCTCCTTATGAAGAAATAGGAGAAGAAAGCAGATGGCATGGATCCATCAGAAAGTTCTATCCTAAAATCTCTCATTACAGCCACACAATAGGCCAACCTTGGGAGTTTTGTGGAAGAGTGGTAGAAGAACTGAAGAAGCCACATGGCCAAGGACTCCACAAAAAGAACTACAGCATCAATTAACCTGGACCGATGGGCTCACAGACACTACCAACCAGAGAGCATGTACAGGCTGGACCTAGGTCCCCTGCACATATGTAGCAGATGTGCAGCTTGGTCTCCATGTGGGTTCCTTAACAGTAGGATTAGAGGCTCTCTGTTGCCTGTGTTTAGAGGCCCTTCTCCTAGCTGGGCTGCTTTGTCTGACCTTAATGGGAGGGAAAGTGCTTAGTCTTGCTACAACTTGAGGTGCCAGCGTGGGGTTGACACCCATTGGGGGACTCCCTTTCTTTGAGAAGAGGAGAGGGGATGATTCTATAAAGGAGTAGTCTGGGATCAGGCTATAAAGGGATTAAATAAAACAAACAAAAATAGAAGGATGGAAGTATCTCCACAAAGTAGTCCTCTGAACTCCATTGACATGTCATGGCATATGCACGAACACATCACATATGCCATATACCACAGGCACACACACACACACACACACACACACACACACACACACACACACACACACACTATATATATAATACAAAATAAGAGACATTTCTTCTGTTTATCATTATAATTTGAAGTTATTTCTCTATCATTTTGAAATGTATGACAACCTTTTATTTTAATAGAACTAAGTTACCTTATTTCCAAATGTCTTTCTCAAAGATAAGGAACTACATCTTTGAAAATTAATCATTAAGAAAGACAATTCTTCACTCCTAGTTCTTTTGCAGGGAGCAATCTAACTTCAGTGGGTGTCCTACTGTTATAAAACTATGCCTTGACATAAGGCAGTGAAAAAATTATTTTCCTTTGGATTAAGATAATTAGCAAATACACAGAGCTGCTATTCAATTATCAGGTACATATAAGATGAATTACCCATGACAAATGGTGCTGTCATCTTCTTGAGTGCTACCCATTGTTTATCTTGGGGACATGTGCTTGATTTGCATCAGTCTGGCTTTACATAAGGAGCCTTTTTTTGTGTGTCTTAGCAGCCTCTACAATTGTCATTGATGCACATCACACTCTGGTTTATTGTCTACTCATAATACTTATTTTCTTACAGCTCTGCATTTATGAAGAAGTTTGCTGGGCCTCAATCAATTTTGTTAGTAATTATATTTTCTCCATGGGGATCATCGCATAAAAATAGAAAATTCACTCTCCCTTATTTTATAAAGACATCATGAGTGTAAATTCAAATGTGCATTATAGCTATCTCGTTCATTCAATTCTGGGACCATCTACTCACACCACTTAAAAATTATATCTCTATTCATTTTAAGTAGCTAGTTCAGAGAGATATTTGTTTTTCACTGAACATTTGGATTAATATTGCTTCTGCTTGTTTCCTATAAAACACAGATCACGTCTGCTTTATTAAACACAATAGCCTCTTTCTCCCTCTCTTTCCCTGCACTTGATCAGCAGTTGACCGTGAATTGTTTGATGTGTGCACTGTGAAATGCTGGTATCTTCCCTAGGTCAAGACAGGAAGCAATGAAGCAGAGAAGAGAGAGAAGTCTCCTCAAGCAAATTCTGCTCTGCTGCTCATTGTCTCTGACATGCTTCACCGTGAGTGAGGGGTAGACAAGGATATGCATACAGGCTCACCAGGGCAGGGAAAATTATAACACTGAATAACGGACGTTAGAGACGTTTCTTTAGTCAAACACAAATTGATTAACATTTACCTCTCACATATACACCCCTATAATATTCAATAGGATTTTGTGTAAAAGAGATAATTAATATTTGCCAGTTTATTTCCCTTAAATTATTCCTCACTGCATTATGTATTCTATGAGTAATATCCCAAAGAATTTTTCTACCTCCTCAGGTGTATTTAGTTTTGTCTGTTATATATACTGAAAAAGTAAAATAGAGTATTTTTTTTTACCGAGTACTCCTACAGCTTATTTGATAAATTAATTTTTGTTTATCTATTGAGATGGCAATGCTTGCTTTCTGGCCTCAAAGTGAAAACAAAACAAAAGCAATGATACAAAGATTAGAAATATAGTAAATAAGAAACTAAACGATACAATTAAAAATCAAGATCAAATTTATATGTTTCAATCTACTCTGGCCAACAACGTTATGAATATTAAGTGAAAACAGAGATTATTAATATTGCTTTTTCAGTGCTTAACATCATTGTCATGAAAGAATGCAAATCAAACCAACTATCAGATTCCATCTTATATCCCTCTGAATGGCTATGATCAAAAACTCAAGTGACAGCACATGCTGGAGAGGATGTGAAGAAAAGGGAACACTCCTCCTTTGCTGGTGGAGTGCAAACTTGTACAACCATTTTGAAGATCAACCTCATCCTTTCTTGGGAAATTGGAAATATCTCTGCCTCATGACCTAGTAGCACTACTCTTGAACATATACTGAAAAGTTCCTTCACAATACAACAAGGATATTTGCTCTGTTATGTTCATAGCAGGTTTATTTGTAATAGCCAGAAATTGGAAACAACACAGATGTCCCTCAACTGAAAAATGGATAAAGAAACTGTGGTAAGTTTACTCAGATATTAAAAACAAGAAAATCATGGAAATTACAGGTAAATAGTTAAAGCTGTGAAAAATAATCCTAAATGAGATAACCCAGACCCAGAAAGAAACACACGGTATGTACTCACTTATAAGTGGATATTAGCCATATGGTACCAGATAACCATATTACACTTCACAGACCCAAAGTATTTAAGTAAAAGGAACACCCAAGGGAGGGTATTTGAATCTCCCTCAGCAGGGGAAATAGATTAGACAGCAGAAATGATTGAAGAGAGGGGACAGGATAGGAGACGGAGTGCTGAGGGAAATGAGGGTGGCCATCAGATGTGGGGAGGATATGGGTGGGAAGAAAGAAGGCTTGCAGAGAGAAGAAAAAGTGTGGGCAAGGGCATCTCTGAGACAAGGTGGAAAACTAAGAAATGGTAGGCTCGTGGGAAGATATGGGAGTGACTATCGGAAATCCTTATTAGCAGGGAGCCATGGCGACTGAAGATACCACCCGCTAACCAGTTAAACAGACAGGACTCCTAGTGGTATGAGGGGAAAACTCACTCACTAAAACTTCAACACAAAATTTACTCTGCCTACAAGATGCTCAGTGATAAACATAGAGCACAGACTGAGGGAATATACAACCGCTGGTTGGCCCAACCTGAGACCCATGCCAAGGGAGAAAGCGAACTCCTGACACTATTCAGGACACTCTGCTATGCTTGCAGATGGGAGCCTAGCACAGGGGTCCTCTGAGAGGCTCCACCCAGCAATGGGTTGAAATAGATGCTGAGATTCACAACCAAATATTGGCTGGAGTTCAGGGAGCCTTGTGGGATAGTGGGGGGAAGGATAGAAGAACCTGAATGGGTAGGAACTCAACAAGAAGACCCACAGAGCCAACTAACCGGGGGCCAGAGGGACTTGCAGAGACTGAAGCACCACCCCAGGACCATGCATTGCCTCGACCTCAGGCTCCTACACACACGTACCTGATGAACAGCCTGGTCTTCAAGTGGGACCCTGAGCAAGGGCAGCAGGGGCAGTCTCTGAAAAGGAATCCGTTGCATGCTTTTTGATTGCTTCCCCCCCCCCCCCCCCCCCGGCAGGACTGCCTCACCACGCCACAGCGGATGTTCTCAATCCTGATGTAACTTGATGTGGTGGGGTGGGTTGGTTGTGTGGAAGGCTCCCTTTTCCTGAGGAGCCTGGGGAGGTGGGGTAAGAGGGACGGCTAGTGAGATGAGGAGGAGGACAGGGAGAGGGCTGCGATTATGATGTAAGTAAATAAATAAAATTTTAAAAATTAAAAGGAAGAATAAAAGATAACTCATCTCACTAGAATATAAACCTAGTAACAGGCTAGAGGCAGATGGTATTATGGCAATGATATGTGAGCCTAGATGGGCATCTCTGCTGCTGTCTTCTGCTTCTGATAAAGCTTGGACATCACCATGTAGTCTCCTGACAACCAAGCGTCTGTTAGACCACTGTATTAATAGCTGGGCAGTAGATACAGGCAGTGCACTGAACGGTGGCAAAACAAGATATTGCTTGTTTGGATTGAATTAATCTCAGGCGCCCAGGCTGTGATTAGTCCCCCATGGTGGAGAGGCTCTATAGTGAGACAGAGGAGAGGGATGCAGACTGGCCAGATGAGTCCTGATAAGCGGTCGTCAGATGGTGCTGGAGGAGTACCCCACATGTCAGAGGTATAAAGGAGGGATGGGGAGGGTGGGAACAGGAAGTAAAGAGCAAGGTGATTACAATCTGGATATAATATGAAATAATAATAATAATAATAATAATAACAACAACAGCAACAATAACAATAATATCAAACAAATCCACAAACAAAGAAAAAAGTAGCATCACAAAACAACTCTAACACTGCCTCAACTGAAAGTATCAGCAAATTTGAGCAGTAAATTTGTATCCTAAAACGTAAGAGACCAGAAAATAATTCACAATTTAATTATGAACCTAAGGTCAGGTCTTGAATGCAGCAATCTGTCTGTGGACTCTGCTACAGCACAGTGCTGTTGACAAACCGTGGCGCCTCCAGAGTTTATTTGACCTCCTTGTCCGCTAAATCCCACAGCTGTAAAGTCAGGAGACCAATCCTACAGCCCATAATCATTCTTTATTTCTTTTTATTAAAAAAAAGTCCACTAAAAACCTGAGATAATCTGTATGTAAGATATTTATAGACATTTAATTGTGTGTGTGTGTGTGTGTGTGTGTGTGTGTGTGTGTGTGTGTGTGTATGCATGTGTGTTACATGTGGAGATTAGAGTTGGAGATCAGGAAGTTTCGTCAGTTGTTGCCCACCTTAATTTTAATCTCCCTTTTTAAGTGCAGCACACTGATATTCTAAAACAGCTGTCTTACTGTTCCAGGGATCCTCTGTGCCCCATCCTATTTGTGGAGATACCATGCGAATGATACCACTCCAGCATTTTGTGTGAGTTCTGGGGATCAAAGCTCAGGTTCTGATGTTTCTGGGGCAAGTCTTTATAAATTCATGCTTCCTCACAGCCTCTAGGAAATGCCTGTAGAATATATGGAACAGCACAACTGACTCTTGCAATCTTTTAAAGCTGACGGTGCAAAGATTACTCCATCGTCTTCATCAGTAGGCTTCTGATATATCTAGAATCCCTTAGCCAAGACTTCTTTTCAGAACCTCTGCCCATCTTTGTTTAGAAGCAAAAATAGCCTAAACAGGAGTAAGTCGCAGAAGACCACATTTATTTCTTTAACAAAGTCTTTGTGTAAAAAGACAATCTAGCCCTTTGGGGGATCTAAAATACATGTCCCCATAATTCGTACCAAGTTGCTTATTTCTTCTTAGGTTTTAAAAATCTTCACATACATTTTTAGGGTCCAAGCACAAGAGCAATGTCCTAATCCAGGTATGTGCACATCAGTGCAAGATAGGACACCTCAGATATGAAAATTTTTATTGATTTGCACTGCTATGTCTCTTCCACAAATGAGGGATTGTCTTACTATTTTCATCATACACCACACACACATAAACACACAAATACAGAGAGAGAGAGAGAGAGAGAGAGAGGGAGCCCTGCAATAATCTTTAATTGAAAGACAAAGATGGTACTCTAGTGACTCACATTTGACCATGTCCCCTGGAGGGGGAGACCTGGTGGCACTCAGAGGAAGGACAGCAGGTTACCAAGAAGAGACTTGATACCCTATGAGCATATACAGGGGGAGGTAATCCCCCTCAGGAACAGTCATAGGGGAGGGGAATAAGGGGAAAATGGGAGGGACGGAAGAATGGGAGGATACAAGGGATGGGATAACCATTGAGATGTAACAAGAATAAATTAATAAAAAACGAAAAAAAAAGATATGAACTGGTCATGGAAGCATGTATTGCTTTCTAGCATTTTTGACCCCTTCACTGTATCCTCATACCTTGTACTCCTCAGTTCCTTTAGAAACAAACAGTTTCATTCTCAATGGATCCACACGACTACAGCATCCACTTCCTGGTACGTCACAGTGGAAATTAGGTTTCAACATCCAAAGTTTGGGGCCACAAATTCAGATGATAGCATAGGCAGGCATGTGGCCTGAGAGCTCTGAACTGTTATTTTGAGTAAGCCCCTCCCACTACTGTATCTGTGAATGTGTACAATGTCACACACTGCATCTGTGCTTCCTACTCCCAGAAGCCATGGAAGTGGTATCAGAGTGTAATATAAAGGAGAAACGAAAATCAAACTAAAGTACTAGATAATAAATATAAGCAAGTGACAGCAAGAAAGGGAGAAAGGGACAGCACAGAGTCATCAGCCATGGATGAATTTCTAATATAATTTTTTTTAAACTGGGAAAGAGGAGAGCCTGACACATGGTCCCTTGTGAAAGCATCTCTGGAAGAAGACAGAACACTGTGTCCTCAGGGGAAATACATTCTGCCCTACATATTTCTTCCAAAAGGAAAACAACCCAGAATCTTTACCTTGGGGGTCTATCTAAAAAGTCTAGAATAATAACATTTTTGGCAGTTTTTCTGTGGGCAATACAATTTCAAATTTCTAATGGTGTGATGGTATTGTAACTTTAAAAAAGTGAAGGCTTAATACTAAGGTAAATCTAGGTAAATGTACTGATACATTCTGTGTTGTAGGTGTAGACAAGAAATATCTATAGAAGTGTCTACCTACCTTCCAACCCTTTTTGGGATATGAATAATTTCTTCAATTCAAGTTATTTGCTAAGGATGAAAGAGCACTGGATAAATCCTCTGATGAAATTCTGTGATGTTGACTTCCTGGGAAGCCGGTGGAATGCGTGTAAATTAGAATTCAGACAATGAATAAGTATAATCAAGGTTTTCTGTAAATTGACAGCTGCTTCAATTTAAGCCCATTAGTGACACCAAGTAGGTCAAACACATTTCAAGTTCACCTTCTTTTGTAAATGAAATTATTCCAAATACCATCAGCACCCAAGGGAAATCTCATCACAGTATGGGGATGTCTTTGTTCTGAACCCTGATTTCAAGATGCAAGTTGCTATGTATTCTGAACAACAACTGTTATCGATACCAAGCTTGCCATTCCCCTTCTGTCATGTAATGCTTAGTAGTTATGTACTTATTAGAAAATAAATCACTAAATTAGTACTGCTCAAAATTAAACTATAACATCTAAGTTTCCGTCAAGAGAAACAATAATTGAATTTATCAAAGCAGCCAACTAGCCCCGTCTGGAGGAGGGGAGGCAGTGCTTTTGCTGTTTGCAGAGTAGCATGACCTAATGATGGCAAATGCACCGTTTGTTTCCCCTTCTCTTTTTTTCTCATTGGGTATAAAGTTCACATGTCTGACACACATCCATGTGAAGACAGAAGTAGGTGATACAATTGGCTGGCAAGGAAGAAATGCTTATACTCAGAATCATCTAAGCAGGGCACCTTGTGTCATAATGATAATGAGATTCAGGCAGCCTCCATGATGCATGTTGGAGGTACATGTCCCTGATACTTCAATCTTCAATTACCACAAGCAACAGAACATTTATCCAGCCTGTTTATGCCTTCTGTGGATACTTGAATGAGAAGCACAAATGCATTATTGGGAAGTGCATCACTTTGATGGTGTGTTGGTTACAAATAAGAACTTCTGCAAGCCATCTTCTTTGTCCTGCATGGGAGACATTTCCTCTATTTGACAAGCTTTATTATTTATATAACCTGTACTTGTGAAAGCCGGTCTTTAAAATTATGTTTACAAATGGCATGTTTTGCTCATTGTGACATTTCCCTGTCATCTGTGAGCCCTGAAGGAGCCATACACTCCTACCTCTTTTTCGCTCCAGAAATAGAACATGATAGTTATTGTGCTAATACAAACCTGTGCTTAGCTTTATGTCCTTATTGTTTTGTCCTGACCTCTTTGAATGACTTTCTGTCTTTTCATCCTTTACAGTAGCCTATGCTTCTTTGTGTTATATATGAGAAATGTCTTTATTCACATTAACACTGGAAGCCTCTTTTCATTTTCTTTCTTTGTTTTATATATATTACCATTTTACCTCATTTCTACAGTTACCACTGCTGTGCTTTTGCTTTATAGGTTCTTTCTTCTGTGTGCATGAATGTCTATGTGTTTCTCTTCATCTTAATCTGTCTTCAAAATGATAGTGAATTTATATTTTAAACTCACAACTGATGTTCTTGCTTAGTAAGTATCTCTAATTAGAAGTTGAAAATGTATTTTCTAGTCACTATATTTGCTACTTTTTATGAAGGATTATATATGATGATATATAGTTACATCAATGAATTCCTAATGAATATTAGAAGAACAATGGTAGTTCATTTTCAATAATTATTGAGTAAAATAACATTTAAAATTGTTTTGAATATTATCTGAATACATTATTTGAACTACACAGTGAGATAAAGGAGATATTGACTGTGGCCAAAATTATATAAAATTTCTGTCTTTTTAATTAAAATTTCATAAAAATTTGAAATGAATCTATAGTCATTTCATAGATTCACAATAAAATCACAATGATATAAACTAATGCTTCATAACACTTCAAGAAACAAGTGTGATTTATTCATTGTACATATATATGTTGAGTCTAACGCTACAATGTAACTATATTGAGAGCTTGTTTAAAACTTAGTCATGTGAACTTTTATTCAAACTGGATAATATGTATTCAAATAGGGAACCATTTATTGTATATACTTTTGCAAACAATGTATGGGAGGCAATGGAAGTTTAGAATCTGAGAAAAATAATTTGTCTTTGGTCTCTTCATATTGAGTACATTAGTACATATATTTGGGTATTATATCAGTACTTTCTTCACCCATGTGGCAAAATTTCAGACAAAAGGAACATAATGAAGGTGAGGTTTCTATTGCTATGCAGTGAGAGAATGTAGTTCACCCTAGTGAGGAAGTTATAGGTACAGGAGCTTGAGGAGTCTGTTGACAGTATGTGTACACCAAGAAAACAGAGATAGTTAAAAGCCATTGTTCAGCGCCATTTTTCTTTTTATGTGAGACAATGCCACACATATTAGTAATGTTTCTTGATACTTCTGTTATTCTGACGTAGAAAATTTTTCAACGACATATCCATAAATTTGTCATCATGGCTATTTTATACCCTGTAAAGTTGAAAATGTTAATCATCATAATTCTCTTAATTTTAGTTGAAAAATATTTTATATTTCAAAGAATATTGCCAATAATAATAATTTCTTTGGTAAAATGTTAAAGATAAAATATTCTTAAAATTTTGTGATATTTATATATATATGTGTGTGTGTGTGTGTGTTTGTATTTATGGTTTTTTTTTTCATTTTCTCTTTTTTTATAGGACAGGGTTTCTCATTGAAACCTGAGGTTAGCTGTTTAATCTAGAATGAATGATAATAGAGCTCTAAAGCTTCTTACCTCTTGGCCTACGTATCACTACATATCACCAATGCTTACAATTGGACCCAGTATTTTGTGCATTTTGATGACCAATCCCATATGCTTAGCCTTTTGTTACAAGTACAATCTTGACTGAATCATGACACCGGACATCAGCAAAACATATTTCTAATCTATCTGCTATTGGTTAAGTTGCTATTTTAAAAATGAAGTCATTGGATGCTGCTATTTGGTATGGGTTATTTTAAATTATAAAAATTCAGAGAATTAAAATACAAATGAAAGAATATGATTTATGTGGGAAGATGAGATAGACCTTTATGTTTCTACCTCCTTACATCTGACCATCTCTTGATTCATATGCATAAACAATTCATTAAGCATCTTTATTACCCCAAATTGAAATGAAATTGGATAAAACATAAGAAGACAGCATTTGATGCTCAAGGAAATAGTAGCTTATATAAAAAAATCAATGGCTAAATAGGGAATTCACAGAGTATTCATTGTTAAATAAGTAATATCCCATTTATGTGGTTTTAGAGGTTATATAAAGCACGTGGAAATGCATATTGATTCTCTAGGCAACTTGAAAATATATGTAGTGACATTGATTTTATCCTTTAAAAAGTTTCTGTTTCCACTTGTACAACTACTTTGGAAATCTATCTGGTGCTTTCTCAGAAAACTGGGAATAGGACTTCCTCAAGACTCAACTATTCCACTTCTTGGAATATACCCAGAAGAAACTCCAGCACACAACAAGGACATATGCTCAGCCATGTTTATAGTGGCCTTATTCATAATAGCCAGAACATGGAAATAGCCTAAGTGTCCCTCAATAGAAGAATGGATTTTAAAAAACTGTGGTACATTTACATAATGGAATACTACTTAGTTATAAAACAAGGAATTCCAAAGTGGTGTGGACGAATGGATTGAACTAGAAATGATCATAATGAGTGATTTAACCCTGAAGCAGAAAGAGTCAAATGGTATATATTCAATTATATCTGGACACTAGCTCAAGGGGTATGTCCCATGAAAATCTTCACTTATCATGAAAGTGGGATAGAGGGGAGGACATCCTATTGGGATGCTAGGTGAGGGAAGCATGGAAGAATGGGAAAGTAGAAGGATCCAGAGGGTCCTAGAAACCTATAAAAAGAATATTGTGATGGGTAGATCTGGATCCACAGGTTCTGCTCAAACTATGGCACCAGCCAAAGATTATTTATGCAGTAAACATCGAACCCCTACCCAGTTCTAGCCAATGCACAGGCCATTCTCCACAGTTAAGTGGAGAGTGGGGACTGACTTTCACATGAACTCTGGTGCTCCATATTTGACCTCATCCCCTTGCCGGGGAGGCCTGTTGGCACCCAGAGGCAGGGTAGCAGGCTACCAAGAAGAGACTTGATTCTCCATGAACATATACAGGGGGAGGAGGCCCCCCTCAGTCACAGTCATAGGGGGAAGTAGGTAGTGGGGAAGCTGGGGGAGGAGGGAGGAATGGGAGAATACAAGGGATGAGATAACTATTGAGAGGTAACATGAATGGATTAATTAAAAAAAAATAAAAGTTTAAAAAACTTAACTCTGTCTCAGAGTAAGTCTGTGTCAGAGCATTATGTATGCTACCATAGACCTAGCACTTAGGGCACAGTGGCAGGACTACTAGGAGCTCCAGATAATCAGGGCTCCTGGTGAAGATTAAGCAGAGCCAGGACAACATGGCAGACCCTGTGTCAAAATGAGCAGCAAACAGAAAGCAAGCAAAATACCAAAAATCAAATAGAGAAGAAGCCTATCTTTGGGGAAGAATGTTACTACTTAACTAAGGAAAATTCTTGGAAAGTATCTTTTAACTTGAAAAAACTACTTTACTCTGAGAAGTCATTCCACCTACCATTGCAAATTTTAAGAGGATCTTAATGTTGAACAAAGAAACATGGTTCACAAATCAACTCAGTAAACTTCGGAAATGAGATTCCTTTTTCCTTAATATTCTTTTCTGTCCAAGTGTTTTATTGTTTTCATGTTTACACTATACTGGGTAGAAATGAGCAAGATTGATTGGCTTGTCAAAACTGTAAACATACACATATAAAAATGTCAAGACTAGTAAAATAGCACTTAATAAATATGGAATACCTAAAAATATATACTATATAATGACTGTTCCTTCCATGCTGTGTGAAACAAAATGCCTATCATAATGTGTTGATAATTTTGTCATGCTTTATATTTTGACTTCTTATCACATCTCAAAAGAGATGACATGGAGTGGCTAACATAGACTAATGCACCCACCCAGCTCAGTAACCTATCCTTAGAAGAAGTACCAGAGTCTATGACTCCTTTCATGAATACTTGTGTGAAATCCATGTATCCTCACACTGGACTATCCCACCAAAATGACAAAGGCAATCCTTGTCAAATTAAAAGAATAATGATAGAATTAGAGACAAAGATAAAAGATAATAAATTATAATGATAATGCTATTGTTTTCTAAAGCATGATTCATAAGTTATGGTGTAATTGAGAAGAAAAATTATTGACTCCAATTATTCTTACAAAGTGCAGATGAAATTCTATTGTAGAACCATTAAAAATTCATAATTGTCTTTGAGAGATGCATTAGGAAACAAATCATATAATTCATTAATCTGATGGCATATAACCATCAGAATTATAACCAGAGTAAAATTCATCTTTGAAAGCCAAGAATATTTTTGTATGTTTCCCACAAAATACTGACTGATGGAAAATTTATGTAAACTATGTGTGTAGAAATAGAATTTATTTTCCCTTTATGATCCTTATACCTAGATACTTGCCAATTTTTTTCTAATAATGCTTTTACATATCTTTTAGGATTTCTCAAACAGGCCTTTATATGGTCTGAAAAAATGTTTGTTTTTCCTCTTTACTGATTTTTATGCCATAATTTCTTCTAAATGTTCTCTTGTATTTATTATGAATCTCCATGGAAAAAGGTAAACTTAGATGATAGTGTTCTTTTTATTATATTTTGTTTTAAAAGATTAGTTTCGATATATTCATTCATTAAGTTTAGCTTAGCTCAATGTGTAACCATTAACATTAGAAATGTAGTAGGTATTTTCAAAGAAAAGCCTAAGAATAAATTGTACCTAAAAAATCCAAACAAACAAGCCCACAAAGGCTAGTCCCACATTTTGCTAGAATGTAAGTATGTGCATGTAATCCCTGAGTGGCCAAATTAAAAGGATATTTAAATGTTTTCCAGCATTTTAGAGATTCTATTGATGATTTGCTTGGCAAGAGATATGCTTTTTTTTGTTTGTTTGTTTTCTTCTCAAAAGTTCATAGTCTCTCTGTCCCAGTGAGTGTCAAAGTGTTGTACTCTTTCTTAGAACTCTTGAGACATTAGAGGTGGGGGTAGGTGGGGGGAAGGTATAGATGAGGTATCTCAGCATCTTCTGATGATGTGCCTGCATGAAATATCTATTGAATGGAGACAGGAGCAGAGAAACACATGGTAGTGCGGAGTACACATTTTAATTATGGTACATGCACATTCCAGGTCCAACATGTCAGGGAGGATGCCATTTTCCATTAAAAAAAAAAAAGGAGTGTGGATTGTGGAGTGGGAAGTAGGCAAGGGCACCAAAATGTACTAGACACAGTTATTTTTATTCCACAGTATAAACCTTAGTATTAATTACTTTTAAATAGAGTTACTGTATAATGGCTGAATAATATTCCAAGTAGCCATCATATTCTACTAAATAAAATATCCAGCAGCAGGAATGGGTTGCCTATTTTTGAGTGTTTGGCTAAAGCGTTCCAATAAGTGGCTCTAAAATACTTGTTATATGTTACCATACAGAACTTGGTAATTCCCTATTAATGAAGACACTGTATGCTTAAATCATAGAACATGAAGAAATCTAGCTGGTAGCCAGGTGGAGGCTTCACCATTACTGGCTAACATTTATATTTTTGGAAGTTGCCATAAACACTATTGAAGGAGAAAAGTAATCCTCAATCACATTCACCTATAAAACCTGTGATAACAACTTATCTAGAAAGATATGCCCACTCCTTCATTAATGGAATGATTTCTATGGAAATAACGAACTGGCTTTCTTATAAGATTTGAAGCCACCTCCATGAGTTGGAACCCATATTGGTACTGTTTAAGGCAGCAACAACCTTCTCCTAGATGGGTCAGAGGCCCTAGGGTTGCTACTATTCTATTAATTAAACAATACTAAAATAACTCCTAATGACTTATTGTTAAACCCACACATCAGGTCACCACAGAACTCATTCCTACTAACAAATCATCTTTTTGTTTGTTGGTTTTTATTTTTTATTTTGACACAAGGATTCTCTGTGTAGTCCTGATGGTTTTAGAACTTACTCTATACATCAGACTGTCCTTGAACTCAGAGATCCACTTGCCTCTGTTTCCCAAATGCGGAGATTAAAGATTTGTGCCTACCGTCACCCAGTAGTAACAAAATTTCTTAAGCCAGTAGATAGCAATTTACATAGAAAACTCAAACAAGCCATTAACAAAGCAAAAATAAATTAACAACAACAATAATTGTAATAATAAACTGTATTCTCAGCTAGGACTGCTGGATCTAGGGACAAAGGGGTGGAAAGGCTGACAGATAAGTCATTTTTGAAACACAGTACAGCTGATACATGTGTGTACTTAGAGAGACTGTGGCAATATAAGGAAGACCAGCTCAAATCAAGCAAGAGAAAATCCCAACATAAAGAAAGAGAGGCCAACACACAATGTCAACCAAAGACAAGAAGCTATTGATACTTGATTGCTGATTGGTGAGGGATATTCAGCTTTCCCCAAATAAATGACAGGTGGTAATTGATCATACAGCAGGACAGGCTCCATAATCACAAACTAGAATCCATGTTTATTTTGTTGTTGCTTTGTTTTGTTTTAGTTTGAAAGCAAGATAGAACTTGAATTTGGGAGACTATGGAGGTAGGGGTAAATGTAGGAAGAGTTAGAGAGAGGTATATGAATTCAGGGAGAGACAACTAAAATTTTAAAGCTATTTGAGGAGATATTAGTAAGCTTCACAAAGTAAGAGTTTCCTAAAATATATACATGTATGAAGGTAATCTAAATGAAATCCTCAAATAAAGGGGTAAACAGGATCTCATCTGGCTGTCTCTTTCCACCAAATGAAGTTTCCATCCAGGACAGGGTTTCCTCAAATTAAATTTTGGCCAAAGGGTTGACATGGGAATATCCCAAACAACCCAGGTTGATGCCAAGAATGTAGGTTGTTCTTCACAAACTGACACCAGGGCCTCATTGCTGAATAGAACACCTACACTAGTAATTGAACATGGAGAAGTCAAGATGATGCTACATAGAGCCTCTGCCCTACATTCTAGTGTTTTTGGTACAAGAAGGTACTCAAAATGCTACTGGAAGAGAATTGTAAAAACCCGCTCAGCCTCAAACCATCTACAATGATTTCCATAGAAGCTACATTAGTGCCACTGTAGCAAAAGAACTTGTGGGAGTATGCAACCAATAACTAATTTAGTTGACTTAAGGCCCACTCCACAAGAAAAAAAAAACTATACCTTTTTTCCATGGATGACTAAGAACCTGATTCTACCCAGAGAGCTAGGGTAACATCAAATACTATTGTCCTATGCCTGAAAACAAAACAAAACAAAACAAGAGGTAGCAATAAAATGACTTACTGACATCTCACTATACTCATACATCAATGTCTTGCTCAGCCATCATCAGAGTAAGTTATTCCTGCAGTAGAGGAGAGTAAATACAAAGACCCACATTCAGACATACTGCAGAAAGAGGGAGACCTTGGAATACTCAGCCCTAAATGGAATGTCTTCATTAAACTCCTCTTCTCAGGGCCCAGGAAATTGGAAAAAGAAACTGAAAGAGTATAAGAGCTAGAGCAGATGGATGGAGGATACCAAGGAAACACTGGCCTCTAAATTAACATCATCATGTTATGTGAGGAATAAACTTACATTTGAATTCTATACCACTGTATCTACAATTAAACTTATTTTGCATCTATATACAAAATTCTATACCAGTGAATTAAAAATAACTTGTAAGTAACAATTGAGGCATTAAGTGGAGTAGATTCACTAATTTACTTTTGGTTCTATCTTCCATATATATTTCTTTATTCCCCCTTCTTTCTTTTCAATCCCTATCTCCAAACCAAAGAATGTAAGATAAGGGAAAAGAGAGAGATCACTGAGTCTGACATTCTTTTCTTTCTTTCTTTCTTTTTTTTTAAGATCCAAAAATTTTTTTTCTTCTTTTTTTTCTCTCCTTTATTAATTTATTCTTGTTACTTCTCAATGGTTATCTCATCCCTTGTATCCTCCCATTCTTCCTTCCCTCCCATTTTCCCCTTATTCCCCTCCCCTATGACTGTTCCTGAGGGGGATTATCTCCCCCTGTATATGTTCATAGGGTATCAAGTCTTTTCTTGGTAACCTGCTGTCCTTCTTCTGAGTGCCACCAGGTCTCCCCATCCAGGGGACATGGTCAAAGGTGAGGCACCAGAGTATGTGAGAAAGTAATATCCCACTCTCCACTCTACTGTAGAGTGAGGCTGAGAAGCTTCTGTAAGGCAGGAGACACTGTCAAGAGAACAAAGCGACAGCCTACAGACTGGGAAAAGATCTTCACCAACCCCACATCTGACAAAGGTCTAATATGCAAAATATATAAAGAACTCAAGAAATTAAACACCACCAAACCAAATAACCCAATTGAGAAATGGGGCTTGGAACTAAACAGAGAATTCTCAACAGAGGAATATCAAATGGCTGAGAAACACTTAAAGAAATGCTCAACCTCCTTAATCATCAGGGAAATGCAAATCAAAACAACTCTGAGATTCCATCTTATACCCATCAGAATGGCTAAGATCAAAAATTCAAGTGACACCACATGCTGGTGAGGATGTGGGGAGAGAGGAACACTCCTTCATTGCTGGTGGGAATGCAAACTAGTACAACCACTTTGGAAATCTATCTGGTGCTATCTCAGAAAAATGGGAATAGGGCTTCCTCAAGACCCAGCTATTCCACTCCTTGGAATATACCCAGAAGATGCTCCAGCACACAACAAGAAAATTTGCTCAACCATGTTCATAGCAGCCTTATTCATAATAGCCAGAACATGGAAACAGCCGAAGTGTCCCTCAATAGAAGAATGGATAAAGAAACTGTGGTACATATACACTATGGAATACTATTCAGCTATTAAAAACAAGGACTTCCCGAAATTTGTGGATAAATGTATTGAACTAGAAATTATCATAATGAGTGAGTTAACCCAGAAGCAGAAAGACTCAAATGGTATATTCTTTTCTTTCTAAGACCAATAATAACTTGTAGCCAGCTGCCATTGATGATAACCCTCTATTGCCCAAGAAAGCAACCAAAAACCTAGCCAACCCTCCCCTTAAAGGATATGGGATGTTGTTCTCTTAAGGTTTCTTCAGGCTCTTTTTGGGTGAATATTACAACAGGTAATTTTTAAAGATTCTAGCATATTTTAAAACTATCAGAAAAATATTATATTTTATTTTACCTTCTATGTATTACAAATCAGCTTTTCCTACCCTGCCTCTCTTAATACAGCCTTCCTTAGGGTTCTTATAATGATAGACCTGAATTCAATAATTGAAGCAATTATAAAGTACATTAAATAAATTCCTGATGAACTATCGTTGGTTATGTGTTTACTGCTACTGCTATGATTTGATATGACTTCAATGTATTGTAGACTCAAGTATTTTAATTGTAACCACCAGGGAAACAGTGATAAGCACGAAGACTGTTAATGGGCGAGTAGGTGATGCCTGTGTTCATGCTCAGGTCAGAATATTGTGGGAAGGGATTAGACATCTTGGAAGTATCTAATGATAGAATGAAAAAGCAGCCTCATGTCTCTGTTACGTGTATGCACTCATACTCTTCCTTTGTCCATATGAGATGATGGTTGCAAGAGGCAGGTACTAGATGCTCCATGTTGTCTCTGGTTATCCATCCTACAGACTTATAATAGCAAGTACTTCTGCTGGTTACACACTAGTTAGACTCAAATATTACAGCATTGTGAAATAAACTGAACAGATACTTATTAATGTTTTGTTTTTATTAATCTTGTAACAGATACCTGAATATCTGTACATAGCCCTGGAGATGCTTGGTGAATATAGGCCAGTAGCATCCTGAGGAAATAGAAACAAACAAACAAACAAACAAACAAAAGACATGAATTGAGTCTTCTCAGGAACTCTGGACTGGTAAGAAGAGGAAACAATGGAGGGTCTAAATTTTCTTATGGTTCTGTGACTGTGATCAGAATATTGTTAGAATCATGGGTGAAGAGACAAGTATGCTGGTTCCTAGGGAAAGAGGAGCAATAAGGCATTAGCATTTGCAGAAAAGTGATCACTAATACAATTCCAAAGAATGGGGGGAGGGGGAATGTGTGTCTATTTCTTAGGATTTTACTAAAGTGATGTGTTAAAGCTCAATTAATTAAAATATCTTGTAGGAAAATATCTTAGTAAAATATCAAAGAGACTCTACAGTTTTTAATCCCAGATATTAAGAGTAAGAAAAGGGAATGGAAATATTCTTTAAAGGTCTAATGGATAACCAGATAATAAGTAGAGTAGAAAATGCTAGCTGAGCCTTTTGAAAGTAAAGATGGATACCTAGGAGGACATCCAAGGGTATAAACCAGTGAACATTTGTTGATGATGACAGTTATAATAGGTAAAAGAAATGGGCTACTCTACATCAAGACATTGAGAAAATGTCCCAGAAAGCCCTGTAGACACATTGGAGGGAATTAGTGTCTTAAGGGAAAAGAGTCAGTAAGGAATCTTGTCAAAATTTATTGTTGGTGCTGTCAGCCTCACCAGTCTACTCTTGCTTTTTGTTGGAATGAGTAGAGGCTGATGTAGCCATTGCTCAAGCAAGACAACTTAAAAATAATTCCTCTACATAGAGTCATTCGAAACCTTGCTAATAATAACATGGTGTTGATTTTACAGACACACATACTCTATAGCCATACAGATAACCACATTGGTCTTAAAGTATCATGCATAGCTTAGTGTCCTAGTGACTTAGGTCAGGGTCAGAAATAATTAGGTAGTTTCATATAATGACAATGTTAAAATGTCACTTGGACAATATCTACGCATCCATCAATGTGGGACATCTAAATTATCAAAAAATAGAAAACATCTAGCAGCTTTATTCGGGGAACAGTGTATGCTCAAGACTCTAGCATTTAGAGAGTCCAGAGTGGACTGAACCTAGAATATGTACAGAGGAGAGCTGTCAACCTCTTATCACAGTATGGTCAATGTGTGGAAAATGCAGTCCAGGGAAAATATTCTGAAGTTTAAGATCTTTGATTGGAGTTATAGGTTAGTTTGTAAAACGCATGCTTTACATTCAAGAATCCCTAGATTTTTCTCCTGCATCCCATTAAGCCATTAATTAATTATTAATTAATTAACTAAGAGAATACTTTAAGTTATCTTCCTGCCTGGCTTTATGGAAGAAACTTTAGCTTGAGGTGACTTTATAACTTAAATCTTGAATATCTAATTCAGTTGAATTTAAATGTAAACTTGAAGTTTATACTGGAACATATTAAGACTGTAACGGTTAATGATATGACAAGCATGTGTTTGCCAGTGAGAGGAATTTGACAAGTCCTGGAGAAGACCTTAACAGTTATCAGGTATCCACCAAAGATCATGTACTGGAAACATAGTCATGAATTAAACAGTTAATAAATACAACCTTCATGAGGTAACTATGTCTTGACTGGCTGCCCTATTTAAGGGCATGAGTCATCATAAATAAGATAAATACAGCCCCCTTCTACCTCTCTCACATTAATATCTCTCTCACATTTGACTTCATAGTTAGTCTCCCTAACATCCAGGTTAATATATTTATGTTGTCTGCAAATTACCATGTACATTGTTGTAACAGCTCTCTGCAGTCTAAGTTATCATTGGTCGATTGGTTTTCAACATAATTAAAGAAAAATAATAAACAAATTACTAATAATCAATGAAACTGAAATCTTTGTCAGCTCAAGCACAGGCTTAACCAAACTTTTACTTCACCCAACTATTCAAGCACACACACACACACACACACACACACACACACACACACACACACACACATACACCACCTCCACCACCACCACTACTACACCATACACACACCCACACCAGTCACCAGCACAAACAAAAGCCTTTACTTGATTTGCCTATTAATGCTGCTTCTGAGAGAACAGGCTTAAGATTTAGCAGTAATGAATAACTCTGTACCTGGCAGAATTATCACTTTTCATTCAAAGGACTAAAATATGTTTTCACAGAGGTGAAAATTAAGTTAATATTTACAACTATGTACGAAAGTAAATATTTCATTTATGGCAATATTTTTTTCATTTGTGAGTTCTAAGCATGTGTAGGCTTTGTGGGTGTGCATATTGTCAGATGAGATTATCAAAATCTTACCTACCTCTCTATCACTTCCTGTTTTCTCACTTGTTAGGGTTAGAACCACATAATTAATTCTTCTAAGGTCTGAAGCTAATGAAATCTCAGTAAAGCCCAAATTTAGCTTCTTCTCTTTTGAAGATTCTGTTGTAATATAGGGCCCTTGTTTCTGCCGGTCACTGCAAATGAGACTTGTTTTTCTGTTCTTGGGGGATCATTAGAAACACAGAAAACGTATGTTTGTCTAATGGTTACATCTCTGTATAAGAAGCCAACTGACTTTTAAGTGTTACACAAGAACATTATATTTATTGGGTTTTTGGCATAAGCACATACAGGATTTAAACTTTAATTTAGTACATGTAATTAAAATCTATAATAATTCCATATTCTATTTGAATGTATTAGCATCTCTTTATATATTTCTATATCAAAACTATAATAAAAATTTAGACAGCTAAGCATAAAAATCAATCAAATAATTATTTATTTCCTGGAAATAAAAATACTTTTGAACATAGAAGCACTTGGAAAAATAAATTAATGTCATTCTCTTTGACATTATGCTTATGTTTTCAATTTATACTTGGAAGTTTGGAAACACAGAAATAAATTATATGCCTACTTCACATTAGTGTGAAAACTCCTTTGACACTGTAAAAAATAACAACAGCATTAAATGACTTAAATAATTTGTGGTGTTTGAAGAAAGCTCATTAGCACCTTGTAAATTTTCACATAACTTGTGTTATAACTTCATTTCCCGAAAAGATATCATAGTGCAAAGCAAATCCCATGTGCAATTAATAAGTGAAAGATTCACTGAATGATTTTGAATAGAAGATACTTCATAATAACGATTAAACTCACAGCTCAGAATTTAGAGCTGGAACATTTAATAGGAGTTATACTTGTCAAAATTACTCTACTCTTTTTTTTTGTTTGCCAACCCACTTGAAAGTTTAGCTCTATACTACAATTTAGTACATTATTCTATTGGAAAATAATGTTGTTATTTTATGATTTCAGATTCCTATTTTAAAAACTCAAGACATAATTTTTCAGCAAATATTTCTATCAGTTCTTGAACTAAGCAATACAATAATATACTAGGATTCATTATTTGCCATCCATGGATACTATGATTTAAAAGTCCACAGCTACACTATTATGGAGTACAGAATTCCTCATTTTCACTCAAAACTACAGAGTGGATGTAACTTAGACCATGGAAATCTGGACTCACTGTTGACTCTAATTGTTGTTTTCAGTGATCTAAAGATCACAGATCAGTTAAAAACGCAGAAGGAATATTTCCTCCATCAGTCTCATGACTGCACATCTCCAAATCTCATGCCACATTTTGTAGATAACTGATTGGGGAAGATAAAAAAAGAAAGTTGTAGTTGCTAATTAACACAGTATGTGTTTGAGGGAAAGAAGATTGGCTACCATGCTGACAAGAAAGGGTGCTTTAATAGAGCCTCTTAGAGATTACTGAGATTCTTCTCCCATCCCACCCCACACAGGGAGTTTTGTGAAGTGCCATCTTTAGTGTTAATAGTAGATAGTTAAACTGCCCAGAAAAGCATGGTGTAGAAAGAACACCAGAATTGGGCCCTAACATGTAGAATGAAGGACCAAATATGAACTGTCTCCAATAATTTCAAGAAAAGGGGGATTATGAACACAATTATCTCTGTTGATCACATAGGCTCAGATGGTGACAAATAAATAATATGTGTTAAGAACTCAGAGATTCAGAGGGTATTTAGACTGCAGCAAGCACTAGTATGAGAGCCCCATTCGGAATCACTATCATGAAGAAAACAAACCACTGACAAGATTTTTGGGAAAGAAGAGCCCTTACTTACTTATTTTTTTTTTTTGGTAAGGCAACCTACACCCAGAAAGACATGCATAGTATATATTCAGTTATAAGTGGATATTAGCCCAACATAGATGTCCTCTGATAAACTTCACCCACCAGGAATCAGGACAGACACTAGGACTCACAACCATACTGTGGGATAAAAGCTGCAAACTGTATGGGAGAATTGGGAGATATGAGGTGAGGAAGGGGGATTTCAGGAACTCCACAAGGAGACTATCAAGGATGGCAGATCTGGACCCAGGGGGCCCTGCACAAACTGATGCACCAACCAAGGACATTGCAAGCAGAGAAACTAGACCTCATGTTCAGATGTAGCCATGAACAACTCACTCTCCATGTGGGGAAGTTGAGGCGGGGGAAGTGGAGGAATGTTTCTGACACAACTCTGGTGCCCAAGATTTGATCACTGTCCCTTAACAGAGACGCTCTGTGGGAACACAGAGGGAGGGGATTCAGGCTTTCCAGATGAGACTTGATACACTGTGATCAGAGGATTAGGGAGAGAGATCCCACCTGTCAGAGGTCTAAGGAAGAAAAATAAGGCAGAAGACTGGGGGAAGATGGGAGCCAGAAGATAAGAGTGAGGGGATTAAAATTGGGATGTAATGTCAGTAAATTATAATTAAATTTTTTTAAGAAAAAAAGAGGAGAAAGAAATGAAAACACTTAAAGTCACTAAAGAACTCATTATAAAGATTCCTCAAAAATCTTTATCAGTAGAACTACCATATAATCAAGCTACATACCTCTCATTCAGGAATATACTCAAATGACTCTAGTGTGCTATATATGAGATAATCCTGTTTTCCTCTTTATGGCTACATTAGTCACAGCAGACAATATATTGAATGAAGATGCCTATCTTTCAACTCATGAGTTGAAATGATGTGCTGTATTTACACAGACATATTTTGTTCAACTGCAAAAAAACCAAACCAAACCAAACAAACAAACAAAAAAACCACAAAGCTATAGGAAATGAGATAAAACGAAGATCACTATGTAAAACAAAATAACCCCATAGCAGAAGAATGATATTTTATTTTCTCTAACATGTTAATTATGGATATAAACTTTTGAGAGTGAATGTAGAGATTTTAAGAGAGGAATAAGGGACATAAAAAGCATAGCAGATACATGCATCAGGGAGGAAAAGGGGGGACTCTCTGGGGAGTTAGACTGGATCATTGACAGTAGAAGAAGGAAATGGGTGATAGAATTGTGGTAAACAAACACAAAGAATGTATCATAATGTGTGTGCATTAAATGCAATCATGGATTTCTTTGTTTTGATAACAAAATATTGATTAAATAATTTAAAGTTTACACCAAGGAGAAGTGGTCAAATAGGGGCACTAGAGTTCATGTCAGAGACAGTCTCTGCTCTCCACACAACTCTGGAGAATTAGCTGTCCATTGGTTAGTTCTGAATAGGACATCTAGATTTATGGCATGTATTGTCCTTGGTTGGTCCAGCAGTTTGAACAGGCCCCCCTGGGTACAGAACTACCAGCCTTGATGGTCTTCTTGTGGGGCTACTGGAACCTCTGTGTCCTTCTATATACCCATTCTTCCATACCACTCTCACCTGGAGTTCAATAGCTACCCCAGCATCTGTTCTGATCCCCCACTGAATGAAGACTTTCAGAGGACTTCCATGTTGGCCTAGTATCGAATTATAAGTGAGTATATACCATGTGTGTCTTCCTGGATCTGAGTTACCTCACTCAGGATGATCATTTCTGGTTCCATTAATTTGCAGGCAAATTTCAAGATTACCTTGTATTTAATAGCTGAGTAGTATTCCAGAGTGTAAATGATCCACAGTTTCTTTATCCATTCTTTGACTGAGGGATGTCTAGGTTGTTTCCAGATTCTGGATATTACAAATAAGGCTTATGTAAAGATAATTGAGCAAATTTCCTTGTTGTTTGAGTACATTCTAAGGAGCAGAATAGCTGGGTTTTGACATAGCCCTATTCTTAATTTTCTGAGAAAGTGCCAGATTGATTTCAAAAGTGTTTATATGAATTTGCATCCTCACCAGCAGTGAAAGAGTGTTTCCCTTTCTCCACATCCTCACCAGCATGTGCTGTCACCTGAGTTTTTGATCTTAGCCATTCTAATGGGTGTAAGATGGAATCTCTCAGAGCTGTTTTGGTTTGCAATTCTCTGATGACTAAGGACGTTGAGCATTTCTTTAAGTGTTTCTTGGCCATTAGATATATCTCTGTTGAGAATTCTGTTTAATTCTGAACCCCATATCTTAATAGAATTATTTGGTTTGGTGGTGTTTAATTTCTTGAGTTCTTTATATATTTTAGATATTAGCAATATTATAGAAGAAAAATTTTCCAATTGAAAGAAAGAGATGCATATATACATACAGGAGGCCTACAGAACACCAAATAGAGTAGAACAGAAAAGAAAATCCTTCTTCCACATAATAATCAAAACACAAAAAGTATCAAGGTATTACACAATACCTAGCATATATCTTCACCATTTGAAATTTAACTTCTTCTAGGGCTTATGGTGTATTGAGTGTTTCCTTTTGGATGAAAGAACACCCAAGTTGCTTTCTGGGAAGGGAATGTTCAAGGATGCTCTGCTTCTGTCTACATCCTTACTCAACCAATGGAATATAGACAAGCTATTGTCTACTCCCCAGGGAACGTTGTGTGCTTGCCCACTTTTCCTAACTAGACACATTGATGAAGGGACCTACTGTAGCTGAAATATAAACTTTAAAAGTTTTTTCAAGAAGGACAGGATATCCAGCTTCTAGTATATGGTAAGGGACTCCAGGTCATGTTAGAAAGAAATATGGAACTGATGATTAAACAAATACTCTGAGTGGAAAAGACTCAGAAGAGTAAGATGTGGTGCATGGTCACTTTAGAAGATCATCTCTGTTTATAACATAAATATAGGGTGTGAAAAAGAACACAATTTGAAAAAGAAATATCTCAAAGATAGAGAGATGGCTTGCTGGTTTAAAAATGCAGAATTTCTTGCAGAAGATAGAAATTTGATTTCCAGCATCCACATTGGGAGATTCAAAGCCCACTTATAACTCCAGTTCCTTGATTTGAGACTCTCTTTTAGCTTGTGTACATACCCACACAGAGACACTTAGAATTAAAACTAAATATTAGAAAATGAAAAGTAAGCACTTGTTTTTTTCTAATCAAAATCATCCATATTGAGAATAAAACAAGTATGAAACAAGAAGATAAAGTACATTAAGAAGGAGGGAAGAAGAAGTAAAGGGAAATTATTGAGGATAGACTGCTAAAATTGAGGCCTATTTGAAAAGTTGTGTAGAAACCTAATACAGAATAAGCTTCTTAATACACACACACACACACACACACACACACACACACACACACACACAGACACCCTGACATGCACACCATATACATGAACATATACATGAACATACACACATATACACGGACCATATTTACCATATACATGAACACACACCATATACATGAACATATACATGAACATACACACATATACACGGACCATATATACCATATACATGAACATACACCATATATACATGAACATACACACACATGAACATATACATATGCTGATATATGAATGAGATATAAATTATTTCACCAAATAACTGGGGAGACAGAGCCCAAACTGGCCATCTCTCATCACCAAGTGGAAACCTCCAGTTCTGTGATTAGCTTACATGTTGTTGCTCAAAGGATCTCATGGGAACCACCTAACAGCCCCGGTCATTGCTAATAATGTAGGTTGCTCTAAGCAAACAGCAAGGCTCCATTAGTAAAGAGAACAGGTACACAACTAACTGAACACGGAGAGTATAGCAGGTGCCTACATAGAGCCTAAGCCCTACATTCTTGAGTCTTTGCTACAGGGAAGTTCCTTCAACTCCACCAAAAAAGAATGATAAACAGCAATAACACCTTTGTTCTACAGTGCAGTACTGTGTGCAATATATGCTAAGGCAATAGAAGCATAAAGTTTGTGGGAGTAACCAACCAATATCAGATCTGATTTTAGTCTCACTGCAGGAGATGGAGGCTATACGTGATATTACTTGGGTGAGTAGGAACCTAATTATAGATAGCCCAGGAACCTAGGGTAAATTCAAATTTTATTGTCCCACCCCCACAAAAAAGCAAAACAACAAGAGGAAAGAGGTAGCAATAAAATGACTCCTATTCTACTAGAGTTGTTGATCGCTTCTTGCTCATGCATGATCAGAGAAGCTTTGTCCAGAGGCAGAATGGCTCAAATACAGAGTCCCACAGCCGCACATTATGCATTAATTGAAAGAGTCCTTGGAAGACTCAGCTCTAAATGTGTTGCCTCACTCAAATCCCTCACCTTAGAGTAGAGGGATTCCTGTGGAAGAGTAAGTACAAAGAATATAAGAGCCAGGATGGATGGATGACAGCAAGGAAATAGAGTTTATAAATTCACACGAACAAAATTCATATGGAATCCCCAAGACGAAGGCAGCGTGCACAGGGCCTGCACTTATATGCACCAGATAGGGTCCTAGAGCTAAAAGGAGAAGTGTACTCATGCCACTATCCCTAACCAAGATGTTATCCTTGATGGATAACCACTTGCTAATGAAAATTTAGTTTCCTTCATGGACGTTTTACTGGGAAAACAAATTACTCCTAATGGTAGGCCGATTGCCCAGCAGCAGATGCACAATAGAAAACAAACTCAATGAAGTCTTTGGAAGTTCATTGTCTCATAATGTTATGTCGTGGATTTTTGTTTGGTTCACTGTAATCTTTTGTATTTTGTGTTTTGATTTTATTATACCCTACAGATCACATGGTTTAATATTTTCATAAAATTTCTGAGTGTGTGTAGCAGTGAGTCTCTGTGTCTGTATCTGCTTCATACAACTTTTCTTGGTCTCTTTTCCTTCTGTTTGATTGTTTGTTTTCTTATTCCAATATGTTAGGGTTTCTTTCTATTATTATGATTAATTTATTTTACTATTATTCCTTGTAAACCTCTTTGTGTTCTAGTGAGAGAGATATTTTACTGTTTGTTGCTGTTGTAGCTATTATTTCCATCTCTGTCTCTCTCTGTCTCTCTTTGTCTCTGTCTCTGTCTCTCTGTCTCTGTCTCTGTCTCTGTCTCTGTCTCTGTCTCTGTCTCTGTCTCTGTCTCTGTCTCTCTCTCTCTCTCTCTCTCTCTCTCTCTCTCTCTCTCTCTCTCTCTCTCTGTGTGTGTGTGTGTGTGTGTGTGTGTTGTGTGTGTGTGCGTGTGCATGTGCATATGTGTTTAAAACTTAAAATATGTCACAGGGAAAATACAGTCTACCTTGACTTTGTCAGTCTAGCATAAGGAACTCTGACCTGGTGCACTATTAAGATGTTCGGGTTCTTTCTGGAGCTGTGCAAATCAGCAGTCCTGAGAAGATTTTTTGGTATCTGCTCAAATAATTGAAAACATGTTCCCACCAAAACAGGGAACCAGTACATAGGTGTTTCATACACTTTCTATATAACTGCCAAAACTTAATATCAGAAAAATGTCATTTGATAGATTTATAGATTAAAAACAGACTAGGAAACAGTAACAGCAAAACAGCCATACAGCCATAGGATATATGTGTTCGGTGATAAAAAAAAAAAATCACTATCACACTATCACTTAAAGGACAGTATAAAACACCGGGGAAATTAAGTTGCTGCCTGTGTAGTGGTAAAATTATTTCAAATATAAAGTTATGAATATAAAATTAAGAAGGTTCTGAACATAAAAGCTCACACATTAAACTGCACTTAGAGGACAACTAGGGCCAACTGAGTTTTCACTAATGCATGCTCATGTAGAATTGATAGAGTTTAACTCAGAAAACTCATAATGCCAAAAGTAGAGAACACTTTTAGATGCATGAGATACCTTAAAATAGTATTCATTACTTCATATATGGGAAAATTTCTGTCTCACATTGCCCTCATTAAACCATCTTCCTTCAAAGATGGTCTTTTCAGATTTCACAGTGCCTGGGGAGAGCCATGTCCTTTTATTTCTTCACCCCCAATGCCCTCTTCATCCACCGCCTCCCACTTGAGTTGTGTGTCACTTCCTGTATGAAGGACTCTCTGACAATGCAACTGTGTCAGCACAAAAAGACTTATTTTTAACCCACTGACAAGAGTAACACCACATTTTGGCCATCGGTTAAAATGATGAAATCCTTTCTAATTTCTCATTGAAATTCTTTCTAATCTGGCACCGGTAGACCCTAGAACATGAGCGGCAGACATCAGATGCATGTGTTCCTCCATGTGCAGCACCACATTTCAGGGCATCAAACTAAAAACTTTCTTATAATGACCTTTTGTTACTTTAATCACAGGCAAGTGGAGGAAGCTGACGATATCTATAACCAGAAGATTAGGGATACTAAATTTATCCAATTATTATTGATTTATGAAGGATGGAAATTTAAAGCAGCTACTAACAAATTATCAAATCTTTATTATACTATATGACACTATGTGATGGTGATGCCACCTCTGTGCCTTGGTTAATAATGCTTTCTCATATCTTGTCTCCTGAAAATTGATTAAATAAATTGAAAGCACACTTCTATTTAGATAATCTTTTAAAATGAAGAAAATAGCATATTTTATTAAATCACTAGATTTAGGACACATCCAAAACTTACAAGACCCATATTGTTTACTGTGCCTCAGAATTTTTATCACTAACCTTAGGTATAAACATATTAAATTGAATATGTTCATTCTCAGTCTTATGATACTTAGAGAAAACATGATGTTAGCATTATCAATGTTGTAGGTGCTCTAATAAATTGTGGTCAAATCTGTAATGTAGTTTTGAAGTATTCTAAAATTCTAATTCTAAACTTATGTTAGAATATTTAAAATATTTTTGTTAAATAAGTAAACTAACATTTAAAAGAGTAACTAAGTTGTATAAAAATGTGAGTTTTCTCAATTGAGATGGAAATAAATTTCCTTTTCCTCTACATTAAGTAGAAATAAATACATAGCCATTAATTAACAAAGGTGAGTTGTAATAAAATGTGGCAGAAATAAGAATTAGTCTAAGACTCTAATTTTAAACATAATTATTTCTCTTGAGGAAGAAAACATCACATTAACATTTATTACTCAATATTAATTATGGTTACATTTTTATTATAATGCTTCCAACCCGATATGGCATTTGACATTCGAATTTGTGAAGAAATAAAATACAATCTTTCACTTGAATAATATGTTATAAAAAGAATGAAAAATTGTGTAACAATTTCTATTGTAATACTGTTTAAAATTAGGATAAAATAAATTATTTTCATTGATTTTATGGCACTCAAAGGAAGGGTAAGCAGGCTACCCAGATGAAAATTGATAGGCTGCATCATATGGTGGGGGAGGAGATCCCCTTCTGTCACAGGCCTAAGGGAGGAGAATAGGGTGAAAGAGGGAGGTAGCGGTGAATGGGAAGATACAAGTGAGGAGATAAGAATCAAGATATAATCTGAATAAATTATTTAAATTTCTGAATAAATTATTTAGATTTAAAATATAAAAAATAAAGAAAAGAAATATCTTTCCTCTAAGTGTTAGTAATGCACTAGCCTGTTTTATGTATGATGCATGAGGTAGAAGGTGACTTTAGTATGCATAGAACAGCCTTTGCACACACAGGTATATATATGTACACGTATGTACATAAACAAACACACTAATTTTTAAAACTTACTCAATGAACTATTATTTTAAAAGGACTGGCAAATATCCTTGTTTGGTTAAATTATGCCACTATAGGCTTTTAATGTAGGTTCTTCATATAAAATAATGACACATTTCATACAAGCATTACAAAGCAAACACAGCACATTCGAGAGTCCCCTGAAATTCATGTTGAAGCACAAAGAAACAAAGAGTACTCTCACATGAGCTGGGGTGGAGCTAATGAATACTTATGTCCATAAACTCTACAGATGATTACTTTTTACATCTGATGCTGATAACACAGTTTGATCTCACAATCAGTTACTCCCTCGTCAGCTGCTCCTGTCACTCTCCTATTTGTTCATCAGTCTCATCTAGGAGAATGTTTTTGTCTTGTGTTGTCTGACTCAATTAGTTTTTTTTTTTTAATTGAAATCCTGTGTTAGAGTTCATGGTGATCTGTCCAATAGTTTCAAAATGATATTTTCATGTTTAATTATTTATTTTTTAAATTACAATTACATCATTCCCCTTTCTTCTCAACAGTCTCCCTATATATTCATCATCATTATATTTAAAACTCTTGGACCCTTTTTTATTAATTATAGTTTCATGAAAATATGTATCTATTAGCTATACATATTCAAATTGGATGAGTACAATCTTCTCAGGCTGTATAATGTTATTTGTTCATATATTCTCAATGCTGATCATAAGGTATGGTTTTAACATTGGTTGTGTTCTTCCCTGGGGAAGAATATTTCTCTTGCTTTCTCTTTTATATATAAAGCATTCAAATTTGGTTTTAGGTTAGTACACTCTAGACCATAATTATCACAATAACTACTGACCTGGATTGTCAAAGCAACTCTTAGAAACTTTAACTGCTTACGGAAACCATTTTCATCAAAAGATAAAAGTGTTATCTAGGCTTTTTAATCTGATCCTCTCCTGAATGTTAGTGAAAACAATATAACACTCAAAGTTTCAGAACAGGTTATGTCCTAGTTAGAATTAAAGATGGGCACAGGTGCAACACTCATTGAACCAGGCAGGTGCTGAAGATGTGATCAAGTAAGTAGAAAGCTGTCTCTTTCATTACTTGGCATAATAAATAAAGAAAACTTATTTGATTTGCATCTTATAATGAATAAAGTGAGTCATCTTGTCACTGGAGGTTGCCTCCTATCTTGGTAAAAATGTTGTTATTATTCTAATGTGAAATCAAAAGCAACCCTAGCCCACACTGAAAGGATCTCAGTAATTTAAGCTTTTCAGTGCTTACTAACAAAACAGTAAGTTCTGAAATCAATATATTTAATTCATTGATTTATATCATTGATATTCTGAACTAGTTAATGAAATGTAAATAATATTTAATATTTAGTCTTAATGTATTTGAATTATATTACTTTTGCTACTGTGTTAAATTATTAAATGCCCATTATGATCAACACACCTCACATATTTAGCACTACTGTTAAGTTCTTAGTTTCAAATATTGAATGGAATAAAACCCATTAGTTATTCCAGTAAGGAATTTTACAAATGGAATTTTTAGATTTGAAGCAATAAGGGCTGTGTCATTCTCTTGTTTCAGGAACATGTATCTAAGCCTATCCACAGCATTGGGAGAGTTCTGTTAGGCTTCATTTGTCAGCTAAACCCATTATTAAGTAAAACTTGCAAGAAGGATTATATTTTTTAAAATGTGTGTCAAAAGCACTGTCAAAATTTAATAATGCTGAGGACCTTTGTGCACACTGCCTGCCTGTTTACCCTCAAATTATGAAATTAAAATCAGAAATGGAACTATAAAACATGAAAAATTATAGTAGTGAAGTGCAATTAAACATTTCAAAGCACTAATCTTTTGAAAGCAGTAAAATGTAATGAAATAATTAATAGCTTTAGTGAAGAACCAAACAACCTAAGTGATCCATGCACCAAAGCCTAGCTTTTCATTTAGTTTAAGGAGAACTTAATTATCATTTCCATAAAGGACTTTACTAACAGATTTAAGAATATTGTAAAAATTCTACACATTAACCAACACCAAACAGTGCACGTTTTATGAACTTCCTGAAGTTCTGAGTTATAAAGTAAAACATATAAACAAATAAATATAACACCGTTTGTTTATATGGTTTTCAGTCTCTGTTCAAAAATTACCCCTATTGTAACATTAAAAAATATAAAACATATTAAAAACTCATGCACGAAATTAATGTTGAACTTATTGGAACTGCATTGTGCTATTGTTGATTATATCAAAGAATGTTTGGATTGCAAACTTCTGACTATAGATATATAAAAGAAAGACAACAATGAATAAAAAAGGGTACAGTTAATGAAATGTTTGTCCAACACACTCTGAAGTAGCGAAATATGGTTTGGCCTAGTCTGTGGTTTCTGCTAGCAGAGTGAAGCAGCCAAATGATGGGAAAATAGGAACACAGTGTGTAAACAGTCTGGGAAAAGATGAAGTTAAATGGTGTTTTTCATGCTAGGCTCCCAATCTAGTAATTTCTGAATCTATTTCATCTTTTCTCAGTGGTACCATAGAAAGATGCTCAATCTCCCTCCACTCACTAACAGGGTATAATAAAATTAAGACTATCACAAAATATCTGCTAAGATTTTCATAAGTCTATGAAGTAGATGGCAGGCTGTCTAAACTTTGTCTTACTTATCACTAATTAAACCAGGAAAAAAATAAGGCTAAAGACTTGAGTAATTGTCACATGGTACGAAATGTATCAATAGAATTAGTGTGATTTATGATGCTGAAATAAAGTTTTTTTTTAAATGACATTGACAGAGAACATGTTAGTTGTACTATGCAGAGTGCTGACACTGATGAAGTCATATTTATCTTGAAAATATCTCATGGGAAAAAAGGAAGAAAGAAAACAAATAAAATAAATAAATAAAAACCTAAGGAGCAAGATACACAGGCACAGGAGGGGAGGTTGGTGTTAGCAGGGGTAAAATTCTCTCGTGTTTTTGGTGCCTTTGTAGGATTCCTGAAAGTGTGAATGAGTTGGTTTATGATTTTTGTGCCTTCTCTTGTGGCTCCTTTTCCCCTTGTGTTTGTCTTGATCAACTCCTATGTGTGGTTTTTGTCTTATCTTGTTATATTATATTTTGTTTTGTTGCTATCCCATAGAGGCCTGCTTGTTTTCTGGTGAAAAGCATAGTAGAGGTGGTTTCCAGATAAGTGTGGGTAGGGGAACTGGGAGGGGTCAAATGAGGAGGAACCAATGTTGGGTTGCATTATATGCAGAAGGAATCTATTTTAAATAAAAGGAAAAAAAATCTCTGGTGGTAGGTACCCACAGCACGTCAATAGGCTACCATTAACATTAAGCTCTAAAGACACTTAAAGAAAAAGAATTCTTAGATGATGAAACATTAAAAGAATACAATCAATCCAAATGAAAGGGCAAGCAGCATTATAATAATCTGTTATTCAAATTAGTTAAAATTAATCATTTGAATAGATAAAAATGTGACTTGTTACTTTTTTTCTTTTCAAAGTTTGCAAATTTCTCTATTTTCTTTAAATTAGTTATTGGTCCTTCTATTCTTAACATAACTAGACACAGATATTTTTAACGCAACATAATTATTACATTTCAAAGAAATCTGAAGAGATGGAGAGATAGCTCAATGGATCAGAGTGCCAGATATAAAAACATGAAAACCAGCGATTGGATCCCCAGCTGGGTCTGGACACCTGTAAATCAGAATGAGTGTTGGAGAGTGAGTCAGAAATACAAATAGATGGGACTACATACCCTGCCAGGTGAGCTGAAAAACACCAAGCTCCAGGGTCACTGAGAGATACTGTTTCGGGGGGGGGGGTGAGTAGATAGAGACTGATAAAGGTAGACATCCCATGCAGACCTGCAGCCTTGGGACAGTCACATCTGAGCATGTTCATACAACTATACATGCCCAATTACCATACATGCACAGGGGTAGACATGTACACACACACACACACACACACACACACACACACACACACACACACACAGAGTCTCTCTCTCTCAAAATCTAAGTTGTAATGTGACATTTTGAATATTCAATTCATGCTTTATTTTACAAGATAGCTATTGACTAGCTAAGCAATACTATACCAGGCCCTTTCTGTAAAAGATGTGATTTATATAAAAATTATTCTCATATAATATGTGTCAAATACATATGTAGTTTCAAGATCTCACTTCCTTATTTCTTTAGCTTTGGATTTTTGTCTACTCGCACCCTGTCTAATGTTGCCTTTTCTTCCGGCCGTAAACATTTATTTGCTTATTTTAGAATTTTTTTTTTTACCAAGGATGATATCATAAACACATGCACTCATAATTTCCTGTGACTTGATTCATGGTTGTGGGGAGAGATTATAAATTGCTTAATATTTTATTCAGATGATTGACTCACAAAATTATCCATCAAATGACAGAAGTTTCCTTGAAGAATAAAGACCTGACATAAAACAGTAAATAGATAAAATAACTACTTGTTTGTAAATTCACAATATTCAATAACTCAAAAAGTAGTGTAATAGTTTAAGGTACTCTAATAGTTCCAAGACATCCAAGATAATCTTTAATATGAAGAGCCAAAGAGAGTTACAAAAATTGATGCAGGAATCTAGTCGAATATTTTTAATTGGTAAAAAAAAATTGGAAATAACTTTAACATCAGTTGTGGATGGAGCAAGAGGATTGGGTAGGGAATAGGATGTGGAGAAGAGCAGGAGGGGTGAGGTTGGGGGGTGGGGAGAAGAGAAGAGAGTACTAAGAGAGAGAACTGGACTGAGGGGTATATCTAAGGGATAAGGTAGAAATCTAGGACAGTGGAAACTACCAGGAATCTGTGAGGGTGTCCCTAGCTAAGATTCCTATCAATGAAGAATATGGATCCTAAACAAGCCATCTCCTGTAACTAGGCAAGAGTTTCAATGGAGGGATTGGGATACCAACTGAGCTTCAAAACCTTAGACCCATAATGTATCCTGCCTACAAGATGTACAGGTGTGATAGATGGAGCAGAAATAAGAAAAGGGACACCTAATGACTGGCCCAGCTTGAGACCCATTCCATGAGAGGGACCCCAGCCCTGGACACTATTCATGATATTCTCCTTTACTTGGAGACAGCAGCCTAGCATGACTGTCCTCAGAGGCTTGACAGAGCAACGAATGGAAACTGATGCACAGACACAGAGCCAAGCATAAAGTGGAGCTTCTGGAATCCTGTGGAAGAGGAGGAACCATTGAAGAAGCCAGAGGGGTCAAGTACACCACAAGAAAACCCGTTGAATTAACTAACCTGGGTCCAAACAGGCTTAACAATTCTGTAACGCCAACAGTATGATTGGGAATGAACTTGGACCTCTACACATTTGTAAGAGTTGTTCAACTTGGGCTTCACATGGGAAACTTAAAGTGTAAGCAGGGGCTAATTTTCACTACTAGCCTTTGGACCTCTTTCCTCTAACTTGAGCTGCTTCATCTAGCTTCAGCAGAAGAACAGCTGCCTAGTCTTCTTGCAACTTGATATGTGAAGATTGGTTGATGTCCATGGGAGGCCTTCCCTCTTCTGAGAAGAGGCTGAGGGGTGGATGGGGGAGGAGGGGAGGGGAGAGTGAGGGACCGGAAGGAGAACAGGTGGAGAGCTGGGAGCTGGCGTTCGGATGTAAATAAATAATTAATTTAAAAAAAACCTGTAAATTATCTCTTGACATGACCTAATTATTATTTTATTTTGGGTGAGAAAAGCAACAGGAAGAAATGTGATCGTGAAGCACCCATAAACAGCTTCTCTTTTGCTTTCACTGTAGGAACACCCTGCTGGGAATGTAGGACATACTGCAAGTCTCCATTGCTGAAGCTCAGTTCTCCTTCTAAGCCACCCTATAACCACAGACTCCCCTAGACCAGGTGGGTCACATGAGTTTTCCACTGTATAGGGAAAAGGGAGCATATCCATGACACTCCTGTTAAGCAGAAATAGAAGAATTGGTGCTTTCTTCCAGTAAATGGAAATTGAGTAACAGATGCCACCAGTTCTCTCTCTCTCTCTCTCTCTCTCTCTCTCTCTCTCTCTCTCTCTCTTCTCTCTCAGTTTTTTAAGTCAACAATCACATTTAATTTTAGAAAGCATAATCCTTCTTGAAACTGCCTCTGTAGAGTGCATAGACAATCTTTGTGAGGTAGTGATCAGTGAAAGGCAAGGTACTAATTTCCCGAGGAGGCAGACATACCAGGCTGACATTCACTTTTTGTTAGCTGTAGGCTTGTGGCCATACTGTTTGTCTTTCTATTGCCAAGTGTTCTCAACAATTTAAATAGGTGTCAAGTGCAGCTCTTCAGAACATTGTTAAACAAAAAGCATCAACCATGTGCACAAAATAATTCTTAAAAAATAAACTCTCTCCAGCTATAAATGAGGAAAAGATACAAATATTTTGAAGGAACGGACAATCTAAGTTATGATGAATTGTGGCAGTTAACAATATTTACTTAGGTAAAAGACTTCAGAAAAATACACATTTTTTAGGAACAATCATCAGTTTTTACTGGTAACTATAAATGTGTTTTTTATTAATTTATTCAAATTACATCTCAATTGTCATCCCCTTGCTTATCTCCTCCTGTTCCTCACTCTCTCCCTCCTACATCCTATTTCCCTCCCCTACGTCTGTGACAGAAGAGGGCTTCCTCCCCACCATATGATCACAGCCTATCAAGTCTCATCTTGGTAGCCTTCCTATTCTTTCTCTGAGTGCTCCCAGGCCTCCTCATCAAGGGGAAGTGTTCAAATATGGGGCACCAGAGTTCATGTCAGAGGCAGTCCCTGATCTCCAAACAACTGTGGATAATGTCCTGTCCCTTTGCTAGTAGATCTGAGTAGGGGTTCAATATTTACTGCATGTATGATCCTTGGTTGGTACAGTAGTTTGAGCAAACTCCCCTGGGTTGGAGCTGGAGATCACTGGGTGAAAAGATCCCAGCAATGAAGCATCAGAGCTCCTGGCTTAGGAAAATCTCAAGGGAACGGGAGGATCTGTGTCCCACTACAGTCCACAGAAAACAACATATTTTTTACATTTTTATTCTTCCTATATTTTTCTCATGTCTATCCAGCCAGCTTATTCCTAACTTGTCTATGTAATCTGGAGACTTTTTGCATCACAAATTAAAATTTGAGATGATAAAATCAGCAACAAAGTTTTCTTTTTTTTTACAAATACCATAAAATCAGAAAAATTATGGATCAAAACCAGGAAAGCACTTGAGTGCTGACAAAGCAATAGGTTCTGCTAAGAAAAAATAAAGGAATCCTTTAATTGTCGGTGTCCTGTGGGCAAAGCATCTATCTGGCATGTTTCCCACCTCATGCAGTCAAGAAGTGAGTGCTGACCTGGGAGATGGTGGCCTAGGTGCTGGTGACAAATCTCAGAACATGATACAGTTTATGCTGTTGGAACCAATGTTGAGATGATGTTGGGTGGTGAAAGGATGGCAAGTCTCTGCCATCTTGTTGGCTACAGTGGGTGTAGGATTCATTATATACAAGTGGCTATTGGCATATTTGGAACAGAGGAGTCATATCAATCAAGATCCTTTGTCCTCTTATTTCCTCTATGTAGATGAAAAACTGTAGGTGTGCAGGACTGAATTCCTTTAGAGTGTAGAGGTGAGAGATGATGAACTTTAATTATTTAGGCAGCGATGGTGAGACTTGGTAATATTCTGAATACCTGTAAATACAGAATTGCTCTCCCACAGGGCTTAAAGTGGTGAATTTATATATGCCTCTAATAGGTGGTGAGAGTGAGAGACAAGCTGACTTTCAGAGTGATTAACAGTGCACTCTAATATCTAGTGAGCTTTGTGTTTAAAGAGATGCTGATTTAATAAGAATTATAAGATAAACTTCAGAGACTAAGATCTACCTTTACATATGGGATTATATATGTTATGTTGGAAGTATTCAATTCCATTTTTTTTCACACTATATTAATTAGCACCATTGGTGAGTAACTTCAAAGAATGCTACTTACAAAATATTTTCACCATGATTATTCCATTCCGTATAATCCACTTGGAGGAGTCAGCGGTATCAGATGTGATCATGGCAGTTGCTCTTTTATTTACCAATCACCTTACTCTTGAAGAAATAATTAAATTTCATAGCCATATGTTTCAATAAAAATTATTCAACAATACAGACTCTATAAAGACTTAAATGAGTCCCAAGCCAGAATAAAAGGCAGCCCTTCACGTTTTATAGGATGTGTCTCAACAAGTAGGTAACTCTTATGGTTCTCACTAGGGCTATTAGGTTGTATTGTTGTGATAAATGATGGAAGATTTCATTGTTGCGGTTCCAGAGTTACTTTGCATTTCTGTAGAGTTGAGTGCAACAATCACCCTGGAATTAGCTGTGCCCCATGCTTACCTTGCCTGTTCTTTCTGTTTGACATCCTCATTTGGTGGATGAATTTGGGAAGACAGAAAGATAACAGCATAAATTAAGAACCATTGAAGAGCTGTTATCAAACTATAGTTATAGGAACCAAACTTTCTATCATCTCTGAAATCTCAAGAAGTTCAGCTACTACTGAATTTGATTAAATAGGGCAGTGTAGGTGATTGCAAACTGGTTAAATAGAAACTGGGAAATGTAAGTTTTTATGGAACAGATAGAAAGCTGCTTTGACATTATTACTCATAGCATAAACTTCTGTTAGCCTTGTTCCAAGATACTTTGTGTTAAGTGGGTCTCCTTTCAATTTACTCCACATCCCTCCCAGCAATTCTTGAAACAAAATGACTCTGGCCTTATTATAAAAGAAATGTCATTTTATATTGTCTCTGTACATAGTTCAGCTCTTGCCCCTCGGCACCATAGATCTGTTTCATAACAAGTGAGTGCACATTTATTAATGAAATACCACTTGAATTTTTATCAACTTAGCTTCAACCATATTTATTCAAAATAATGCTAGAGATGATTAATAAACAATGAAACATGAGAGGATTGCTCTTCACAAAGGTAGAAATGCATCAAGTTCCAAAGAGGAAGATAAAGTCTTTGAGTTATAGATGTTAGTCTCCTTGATACTCTACCAAGGATCCTCTGTGATGAGAAATTGACAATGCATAAGCAACAAAATGCTATCAATTTATTACATTTTATCGTAACAGAAAAAGAGAGGAAACATTTTACATACTGAAGCATATTGACTTAAAATGGTGTTATATTAAAACAAACCCATTGATGATTGAAATGTAAGTAAAAATGAATTCAATACATCAACCGAATATTTTTTTAATTTTTTTATTAATTTATTCTTGTTACATCTCAATGGTTATCCCATCCCTTGAATCCTCCCATTCTTCCCTCTCTCCCATTTCTCCCTTATTTCCCTCCCCTATGACTGTTCCTGAGGGGGATTTCCTCCCCCTGCATGTGCTCATAGGGTATCAAGTCTCTTCTTGGTAACCTGCTACCCTTCCTCTGAGTGCCACCAGGTCTCCCCCTCCACGGGACATGGTCAAATATGAGGCACCAGAGTTCGTGTGAAAGTCATACATCAACCAAATATTACACTATAGCAACACAATACACCATGGATTAATTTACTCCTTTTGTAATCATTAGGGCAACTCAGAGTATGGATCGCTGCCACTGACTACTATTATTAAAGATTATATTATCTCCTATTATTCGATTAGAACAATATTAGAGCCAAAATTCAAACTATATTTTCTACTACATAGGTGCTGCCTTTGTACATTTGTCAACTAAAAAGAGTGGCGGCTAAACCACTGACTATCCCAGACTACCTCTGTGAGTATATATATATATATCATGTACACACTAAATGTTAAATATGTAATAACTATATATCTACCTATCAAACTAATACTAAAATTATGTCAAATATTAAAATGCAATAATGTATTCAAATTTGAAGAAAATAATCATGTCAATTATAATCTTAATTTTTCCACCCAGTCACGAGGTTGGAGCAAGTATCTACATTCCTCCACTCTCTGTTCTAAATTGTTCTCAGAAAGTTCAGCATATTTTCTATTTAGAGCAAGACAAACCATTGAACACATTACCCCTTATCTTCATGCTTATGAAATGAGTGTCTAGTTATGAAAGTTATGTTGGGTTATGTTGGTCATTCCATTCAGCAAAATCAACTTCTTCCATTGTTTACTGAAACAGACACAAGAGGAGTTCCTAGTAGATTAGTACCAAAATAAGTTTAAGTTGTGTGAAACAGTAACTCTGTCTCACATTGAAAGCAGCATATTTTTAAGCAGAATTCTGTCTTTTGCCCAGTACTGGTTTGCCACATTTGAAGCAAACTCCATAAGGAGTATCTTTGATGCTCATCATCTTCTTTGAGGCAGGCTGGATGTTGCCAGGAGTTGACTTTTCTTGTTGTCAAAGAATCTTTAGAATAATAAAAACATCTTTAAATTACATATCATGTGGGTGTCTGAGGCTTTTGAAGACCTTATTTAACTATTTTACCTTATATATCTATAGAATCATACCTATCTATTGGACCTAGGATATATGTTCTTGTAATAAAATTAGGCGAGTATTTTACATCATGATTTGCATCAATATACAAAATTCTATACCAATGAATTAAAAATAACCTTAGTTGTGAGTAACAATTAAGGTCTTGAGTTGTAGAATAGATTTAATAACCTTTTGTTCTATCCTCCCTCTGTATTTCTATATCCCCTTTCTTTATTTTCAGCTCCTATCTCCTTACCTACAAAAGAAAGATAAAGGAAAAGAGAGACATCCCTGAATCCAACAAGTTTTCTCTCTGTAAAAGACCAATAATAACTTTTAACCAATTCCCAATGAAAAGATGTCTCTTAGCCAAAGAATGGATAAAGAAACTGAGGTACATTTACAAAATGGAATACTATTCAGCTACCAAAAACAAGGAAATCACGAAATTTGCAGGCAAATAGCTGGAACTAGAAAAGATCATCCTGAGTGAAGTAACCCAGACCCAGAAAGACAAGAGTGGTACATCTTCACTTAAAGGTGGATAATAGCCCAGCATAGATGTCCTCTGGGAGACTCCACCCAGAGGGGTATGGGAACAGATACTAGTACTCATAGCAGTACTTTGGGCAAAGCATTGTGAGTTATATGATTATTAATATTAATTATCAAATTGATTGGATGGAATCACCTAGGAGATACACTTTTGTTTGATTGTGAGGATATTTATGGAGATGGTAATCTATGAAAAGAGCATTAACGCTTAAGTTGGTTTCATCAGCCCATGGTGTGGGGTCCTTGACTGAACAAAATTAACAAACAAGTAGATACCCGTGTTCTGAATCTTAGCAATAATCATAAGTTGTGTGCAAGCTTTCAGTTGTTCCACAGTGAGAGCACAATGCAGGTTCCATGGGTCAGCTGAGCTTCCTAAGCTTGTGCTGTGACTGATAAAATGTTTGAATCTCAAGAAATCAGTTCCAACAATAAGCCACAACTCAATTTTCCTGGAAAATATTCAAATTATTTCTTTTCCCACAAGTTGTTACCATGGCAAAATAGAATTGATAGTTTGAAAAACTCTCCCTCCTCCCAAATGTTGTGTCCCTGGTTATAGTTGAAAATCTATAAATTCTTATTCTAAAGAATTCTTGTTCTTTAAAACATTTTGTGACTTGTGGAAATGGCTCAGTGTTTAAACTGCTTGTCTTGAGAGCATGCTGTGGAATTTGAATGCCCGTAACCAAGTTAAGCCCAGGCTTGCATCTATAATCCTCAGTACTCCTCTGCCAAGACAAATGGTGGAGCATGAGAAGTCCCAAAGCTATTGAGACAGAAAACTGGATATATAAATGGCAAACACCAAAACAAAAACAAAAAAACAAACAACAACAACAAAAAACTAAAAACAATAAGGAAAAGTACTGTCTCAAGCAAGATGAAAAGAAAGTCCTAAATCTGAGGTTTAATTATCAGATACACTTTGACATACAATATGTCTGCACTCACATGTGAATATACACACACATGCACAAAAAAATGTGTGCTCATTTCCTATAAAAATTACCTTCTGTAATTCTATGCTCTCTGAAAAAAAAAAACCCAAATATTCAAACACCATAGATAAAGATAAAAGATAACTGCAGCCCTTTGTACTTTCTTTGAAAAATTAGTTTAGATTTTCAATATAAAAGGTATAAAATCATAATTTCCTTTTGGCAAAGGGGACAAAAACAAAGATTTTTAGCAAAACACATGGAGTTTGGGAAAAGCAGCCCTGACAATAATTGAAACACCAGCATATTTTCTCAAGAAATTCATGGTTCAGGGGGGAGATTTGAAGCTAGGTCTCCTCCTTGGAAACTATTCACAGAATATGTTATAGTGCATCAGCACAGCATTTCAGTGTAACATCAAAATGCTCTTGATAATTAAATTCTTATTTGAGAGATAAAGTATTGATATGATAAAGACAGAAAAATAAAATTAAATCCATAAGAATTACCTTCACCCATGATTACCCATTTATACATTTTCTACTTAGATTCATGGCATGTAATATAAACAATAATAACTCATTTAATAGAAGCTTATGTGTCCATAAGCTTTATGCAAATTTTAAATGATATTTTCTTTTCTACTGGATTTTTAAAAGAGCAAAAAGGAAGAGGTGAAAAGAGGACTATTAAAAAGGAAAGAAAACCTCTCTGGTATTTTGTCAGCTTGGCATTCAGAAATCCTTAGGGGAAACCTGCCTTTTGAATTCAACTTAATAGAAAAGCCCCTATGAACTCTGTCATGAGAATAACTATTACAGGATTTGACACCAGAGTAGACAAGCAGGATCATTGCAGCAGAAAATCCTATAGCAATAAACCAAAATCTTTCTTGACATAAAGTGTAAGTTTGGTAATTAATTAAGCAGCTTGAGCTAGCTGATGGCACAGTAAGCTTGAAACACAATTCTGCCTGTGATAGAGAGAATGGAAAAGTCTCTTCATGGTGAATAATTTTAATCACAAATAACAAAATTATAACTAAAGTGTTAAAGTCATTTTAGATTACTGGAAATATGATTTACATTATAAAATAATGAGCCAGTGGCATTACATTTACTTAAAATACTCAGTAGTCTTAGATTTATACATGGAAAATGTATTACAAATAAAAATGCAAATGTTAGTAGAGTTTCAATGTAAAAGAAACAAATAAACTTTGCAGTATTTATAGTTTAGTTCAGTTGGTTATTGTAAATTCAAAATATTTTTAAATTCAATAAATATTGATATAGAGCAAACAGCAAGTTCCTAGTCTACTTAAAATAGAGGAAAATAGATTGAGCTTTATGCTACATTAAATGAATTTCTATCCTGTAACAGATAAATGCTACTAAATTTTCCATATTACTTGATTAGAAAACAAATTTGTAGGCACAAAATTTTACAGTGATTAAGAATTAAAGGGCCTGGGGTTTTATTCTCCAGATACGCTAAGTCATTGTGCTGCAGGTGTGTGGATGCTAAAGAGGACTCTCTAGTCACAGAAGAAGAACTTTAATGCTCAGAGCAGTGGCAGTAGCCATGAGATCAGTAATTTTCTAAATGGCCCCAATTTCCTCAGCCTCTGTACCCAAAGAGTACCATTAAAATTTCCAGGTGTCACCTGCAGGAATAGTAGGTTAAAGAAAGAGAGAGAAAAAAATAAGGCAGGGACTCTAATTTTAGGCACACTGGAGATTTTATTCTGAACAGAGTGAATATTGTTTCATAAGAAGACACTTTATGTATTGAGATGCTGTTCATCTTATAAACACAGGTGGGAGAAAACGACAGTCTGTCTCTGCCCATGGGATGCAAGAAAGGAGAGGGCTATGCAGAACTTGCTTATTGGTGGTTGCATGGTGGACACTAGTCTATCGTCTCCTGGGTAATACAGAACATTGTGTTTTGTATGTATCCTCCTGGTGTACTCACAGTTCTCATCTCCTCTTTTTCAACACTGTTTTCTTTCCAAAGTTACTTCGGAAAATTGATTTCTACACATGACTCCATAAAAATTTTAACAGCAGAGATATAATATACACATGTTAAAATAGCCTGCATACCTAAGTATGGACATACTTTGTTAACAAATCAGTGTGTCCCACCTGAAGTTTGTATGTCCTTGTGGGTGATGTGATCGCTATAGGGAAAGTATGTTACAGGTAAAAAAAAAAAAAGTTATTAATTGTGCTGTTTCTATCAAGCACATCTTAGTGATGATAGTTTGATGAAGTTCTATGTAATCACCAGGTCATTTATAATCTTTCGCCAAATATTTTATAACTAATTCAGTTCAATAGAAAGCTAAGCAGAAAGCATATAAATTCACTGATTGCTCACAACTATCACATTATTGAATATTACTGTCATATTTAATGGGTAGGGGAACTGAAGTTAAGAAAATTTCTTATTTTCCAGTTCCTAAACCCTAACAAATAGAACAAGAAAGCAAGGGCCCAAAGAGGAAGGCACATTCAGCTTCTGTCATCCTAAATGAACAACTCATCATCTAAGCTGTTTAAAATGCTTTCATATTGACCATAAAACTTAAACCAATATAGCATCCAAGCACCCCATAAGCCATTTCTCATGTATGGTGATGGTGGTGGTGGTGATGGTGGTAGTGGTGGTGGTGGTGGTGTGTGTGTGTGTGTGTGTGTGTGTGTGTGTTTGTGTGTGTGTGCGTATGTGTGTGTGTGTCTGTGTGTCTGTGTATGTGTATGTGTGTGTGTGTGTTTGTGTGTGTGTGTGTATGTGTGTGTGTGTGTGTGTGTGTCTGTGTATGTGTGTGTGTGTGTGTGTGTGTGTGTGTGTGTGTGTGTGTGAGAGAGAGAGAGAGAGAGAGAGAGAGAGAGAGAGAGAGAGAGAGAGAGAGTTATATGGAATTCAAATCCTTTCACCATCATTATTAGGAAAGACAAATCATAAAACTAAACTAGTACAGCCAGGGTGAACACTGAGAGGGGTTTTCAGGAAATCTTTCACCTATCCTTATCTGAACATTACAATAAGCAGAAATCTGCTCAGCATTATGCCGTTGCATGATTCTACCCTCTACTCAGGTGGACACAACAGAATTTCATGTGGTAGCTGTCTTTTCCTTCTGGCACATTTTTTTTTGTTTTGTTTTGCTTTAAGAAATGAGAGAAGAATAAAAGAAACAATTTATTTTTAAAATTTTATTCTATTAATTTATTCATATTACATCTAAATGGTTATCCCATCCCTTGTATCCTCCCATTCCTCGCTCCCTCCCATTTTCCCCTTACTCACCTCCCCTATGACTGTGACTGAGGGGGACTTCCTCCCCCTTTAAAAGAAACAATTTAAGTGAAGATTGAACATGAACAGTGAAAAACCAAAAATGAAAGAAAATCTGACAGGAAGTCCTGCTAAGGAGAGTTGGAGCCGTCATGACTGACAACATTGGGAATCCCCATGGAAGTTTGCATCCTAGGGACTGCTAATATAGAAGGTGGTAATGGTCACATGCAGACTGGAAGACACTTACCCATGGCAGTAGGTCTAGTTACTGTCCCTTCTCATAATGAGAGCTGATTTTATTTCTCTCAAAGTTTAAAAGGTATTATTATCAAAAACTATAAGCACACATACTAAGAAAGGACACAGAATGGATACAGTATATTTGCCAAATCCTACAACTTAAGGTATAGAAGATTGTCAGTCTCTTAGAAGATCTGCTGGCTCATTAGACCTTCACAAACAACTAGCAGGAAACTTCTTTTAGGAAAATTACCATGCCACTTGTCAATAAATCTATCTGAATCTATTAATTGCTTAAAAGTATCAAGTTAATAAGTTGAAATTTATTTTTTCTATAAATAAAAATTTTAAAACATAGTATAGACCTGCTAAAAGATGGAAAGAAGTCTCACAAGCTACAAAATGGGGCTAGCAGACAATATATAGCTACTGTTTAATTAGGTCATCTGTTCATATCAAATATATATCTTGGTTATTCAAAAGGACATTGTTTTAGTTACTTTTAAATAGTTGTGAAAAAAAACACTATGACTATGGCAACATACATGTACAAAAGCCTTATGTGTATTACAGGCCTATAGGAATAATAGTCTATGATATTGAGGTTGATGTAGCATGCAGTAGGTGACTGGAAATGCAGGTAAAAGTTCACATACTCAACTATAAACAGGAAAAAATAAAAGGCAGTACACCTGAAATGGCAGGTGGCTTCAGAAATTTCAATGCTGGCCTGATGTGACATACTTCCTCCAGGAAAAGCAACACTCACTATTCCTACCCAAACATCTCCACAAATTGGCAACCAAGTATACCAGGTCCTGGGATTAGGGGACACATCTTATATAAACTACATGGCAGTGTTGCATCCCATGAGATTGGCTCTTACAACAACCAATTAGGTAAAATGAGCGAAAACAAAATGTTAGATTCAGGTAATGAGATATCAGTTTCACGCTGAAAAATCCATGTGCTTATGTCACAATGAAAAAGCATTTCAAAGCTAGGGATATTTTTTAAAATATATGTTTAAAACAAAAATAAAGAAACAAAGTTAATGCAAACATACTCTGTGTTTACCCTTTAAAGATAGTAGAGAAGAAGTTAGTGTCTGGGGGATAGGTTTACATAGATACACCCAAATAGAGGAGAAAGAAGTGACATAGTGCAGCCAGAGGTTAAAGAGAGGCCAAGGGATGCTGAAGTGAGGATCCCTGTGCCTCAAGAGGTGTAGATCCTTGCCTGTTTATTGATTCCAACACATTGGTACCAATACTAGACATTTACCTATAAAAACTGGGAGGGAATATTATTCTCTTTGTAAGCAAGTGGATTTGCAATTTATTATAACAGCTACAAATAGTAATGTGGATTTTGATATACGTTCAGAGTAACATATTTCTTCTACTTGGTACATTCACAGCAAAAGGTTCATTGAAGATATTTATTTTTCTTTCCTTGATAAAAATAGATTTTAATCTGCCCCATGGATATTTAAGAACAAAGAATGTGGCTAAACATCGTTAATATTAATAAAGTCATAAACTATCAAACAGATATGCAGCTTATTTTAGGTGAAATTCCAGTGTTTAAAGTGTAATTTATGAAAAATTTTGACAAAGGATAGAATGTCAACTTGGTCATTATCAGACATGTATCACAGAAAACATTGGAATCCATGTCTTCTTATCATCAAATGGTCAATGAGTAAGCATTGAAAGATTCTACTTAAAATTATGGCAAAACAGACCTGTGGCAATGAGTATTATCAGTTGCTAGGAATGTCTGTACTGTGGTAGGTATAAGTTGAATGATGAATTCTAATCCAGAATGGCATTACATATAGTCTAGAAATGGAACAAGAGACCGTCTAGGATAGACACCAGCACTATTAAACGCATACATCTTAGAAACTGTGAGAATATTATTATAGCCTGTTCAAAAAGAGAAAAAAACTTTGAAAAGCATCTCTAAAGACTCTGATACACCACAAGATTCTAGCTGTATGTTTCAGGTCCAAAGAAGATTCATATGGTATGAAGAAAAATGTTCTTTAGTTAGTTTGGAATGTCTTAACAAATCTTCCAAAGACTGGGCAATCAACACCAGTTATTTATTTCCCTAAATTCTGGAGTCAGAAATGCCTCAGGTCAACTTTCCCATCAATTCAATCCCTCATGAAGCCTCTTTTTGTTAACATCCTGATGCAAGCTTGTACATTCACAAAGTGAAGAATCAGAGGGAAAGCTAGACACTGGTGCTACCCTCTTTGTAAAAGAGGATTCTGATCCATGCTTTCCATGCCTCCTATCTTCATGACCTGACTCCAGGAATCCCTTCTCTAAATGTCATTGCATTTAAAATTGACATATGCGCTGTGTTGGGTTATTAAATTTTCATCCATGGCTAATATACATTCTGTTTTAGAAGGCCTTTCCTGTCTAGCTTTTTCATGAATTTGTAGGTAAAGGAAAATTTATGTTTCCATATTGGAAAATGCATTTTTAAAACCAGTTGGAATATGTATATTTTACCAGGGAGTTCTTTGGTTTTATTTGTTTGTTTTAAAACTAACATTTTGGTGCAATGGGCAAAAAAGAAACATTCGTTTGATCTGTGAGAGACTGCTGTTTAATAAGAACATTGTGAGCTAGCTATTCTGTGATGATATTGAGCATGGATTAATCATAAGATACAGGTAAATCAGCTACATAAATAGAAGGTGAGAAGAAGTAGGTCAGCCGAGTACTGTGTTTTGTAAGGTGCGGCCACACCCAATAATGGCAGCGACCGTTACCACTTGGTAGCAACTGTTACAGTTGCTACAGCTCCCGCACATGCGCAGACATAAGCCCTCTCAATGCACCCCTCCCGAAGGGTATGCAAATGAAGTACTCCAACACTGCCTCTCATCTGAGGGCATGCTAATGCGGGCATGCTAATGGGACATGCTAATGAGACATGCTAATGAGGCATCCGAATGTAACCAATGAGACATTGACATGCCACATGCAGACAGTATTTAAGCGGCGTGCTCGCAGGCATTCGGGGTCTTTCGCTTCAGCTTCAAAGGATGCTCCCAATAAAGCGTGACTGAGAAGGATCCTGGTGTCTGCGTCGTTCCTGCCAGCGGGAGGATGTGACAGTGTTTGTTCAATGTTTCTGTAGAAAAGCGTTCACACAGTACAATTAAAAGGAGATACTCTGGTGGCTCAGTCTCAGTCCATAGTGAACAGACCCTGTCTTGTGGGGGTCAGTGCAAATGCAGCTCAGTGTATCATGGCTGGGATACATCTTTGGAGGAGAATATTCTCGGTCACTGAGGTTGGGAGGCAAAGAGTAAATTAAAAGATTGTTGTATCCAACATTCCTTTCTGCAGTGGTTGGCATGAGAGGAGGGGGCAGGCAGTAGATGAATCTAGCTAAGTGGGAAAAGCCAAAAGCTATGAGAGCTGTGCAGGTTTTAGCTCCAAAAACATCAGCTACGAGAGGACTTGAGAATAGGAGTGACTTGATTTAACTGTAGGGGAGATTACTGTGTTTCTTATTAGAACAGATCTATACAAATCCTCAAAAAAACAAAACACAATTTAATAAATATGTAAATAATAAATAATAAATAAAGCCAATGAAACAGTAGTGTGCTTTTCCATCACTATCAATTTAATAAAATATGTAAATAAATAAATAAAGCCACTAAAACAGTAGTGTGCTTTTCCATCACTACCATCCATTTATTCATGCACTCATTTATTTAGAACCCCATATTTATAAATATTTATTATTGGCCTGGATGTCCTCACTCCAGCTTGCCAGCTGACCAGCAAACACCAATGATCTCCTAGTGTGATTTACTTTCTTAGCTCTGGAATTCCACACGAGTTACCAGTACGATGCCTTATTCATGTGTTCTAGTGATACAGTCTGGATCCAGATCGTAATGACTGCAGTGCAAACACTTCATGGGATGAGATAACAGGCCACGCCCCTGGGATGAGATAACAGGCCACGCCCCTGGGCTGCAGAAATTGTTTTGGAGTTCTAGGGATGCAGCTAATTGGTATACTGATTTCCTAGAATGTAAGGGGTCTTCGGTTCATCCCCTACTATAAAATAACCCACCAAGCAACCAAACCAAAAAGAACCAAGAATTTTCATGTTCTATCTTTCTCATGTTTTTCAATGGTTATTTGTGCTTATCTTTACTACATGGGCTGTGTAGCCCATATTTTATACACTGAGACTTCATATTACACAAATAGAATGCAATATAGATATGACTTACTCTCATATCATTTAAGTATACAAATATGGAGAGCTTCCACCATTTTATAATACAGATATAGAAATATTGTCAGTCTATGCGTGCATGTTATAATATCTTACCACCAACACAACAATATTTAAATTTTCCTCAGAGTTTTTATCTCAAAAGAATAACAACTTATAGAGTAAAATAAAAGGGGAAAGTAGTAAGTTTCTTATCAACACACACACACACACACACACACACACACACACACACACACACACTTCCACACTGCTGTCCTCTGTCCGGTATTATATAATTTCTTGATTAGATACTATCTGTAATCAAGGAAATAGGCACATGATACATTAGAGTCACATTCATTTCCTGATGACAAATTCTGATTTCATTCAGAGAAAACAATCATTACAAACTCTCAGGCAGTTGCTGCATTTTGCATAAAAATTGAACTTGTTTTACGATTTCTGGGTTTTTTTTTTCATATATTGTAGAATTTATTTGTAGTAAATAATCTTTTCTCTGAAAACAAATCCCAAGGCAAAAATAAAACACGGCATTCACTTGTCAGGAAGAATTCTTTTCCTGAGGTAAAAACTGCTGAATTTTTCAATGTACTTGATTGGACTATTTTCAGATCACACACTGACAAGGATTTTGCCTGCAAGATGGGATGGTCACGTACATTTAAAATTCATAGGTTACTTTTCTCCTTAGCTGGCTGAAAGTATCAGCACTGAACATAACACGTCAGCTCAACTCTCACTGGCCAAACTGTGAAAGTTTCATTCCTCCCTTCTTATCACGCAACTTGAACAGCCCTGACAACTATTTCTCTATTTACTAGACTCTCATTACTATGGGACCTGCCCTGTCATTTAATTTCAGATTCTCAGAAGCTGTTGTTTTCTGGCAGGCAAAGCCTCACTTTCTCTGTGAATTTGTGCAGTGGGATGTTCAATTGGAAGTTAATCTTTTGTGCTTCCTGTAAATCAGCATAGAATTTAAAATATCGATTTGGAAAATGATGTTTCAGTGTATATTTGTATTGCTATGAAATTATTTTTCATCACATGTATAATGGCACCTTTCAAATTTGTTAGGTAAATTTTAATTTAAAATCTTAACATTAAAAATGTGTAGGGAAGTATCTACTGGGGTAACCTGGATTTGGGCGAGGCCTATCTTTGGAGTGGTCAGTATTTAAGCATTCTCACCACCACATTTCTCTGAAACAAACATTGCATTTATATTTTAGAAAATACACTCCAGATATTTAGTTCTCTGAGCCCTGGTCCTGCTCTAACTGCCTGTCACTCAAGTCTGCACTACACTATACTACAACACCGTCTGATGCTTTCTACGTTCTGCAGCTTCACGTTGCGTTTACATGATATCATTTGCTTTTATGAAGCAAGCTTTTTCTTCCTAACATCTACATCTCACTTTAGAGCTTATAATGTCTCTCATGAATCAAATTATAAGTTTATCCCTACAATAGCACCAGAGTAATCTTATATACTACTTCATAACTGCTTTTATAATTTTTCTTTTTCTTTATGTTTTAAGAACTTTCTCATAATTATTTTAAACATAATACTGGAAGTTTTATAGAACAGGACAGATTGATTCACACTCACTTTCAAATACACTGAATAGAAAATATCTGCAGCGGAAGCCTGGCCCAACATAGTTCCACATAAAGTCAAGGCTACAGATTCCTTTTCAGTCTCATTCAGGGATTTGTATCAATGAAATAACTAATTGTGCTCATTATAGTTTGGCTTTTTGTATGAAGAATTCATACAAAGTTATTCAGAGACTTTGGCTGACACCTTTGAAATATGGCTCTTGTGTCTTTCAAATGAATTGAAAACCACTATGGGGGTTATTTTTCAAAGGCATTGCTTTTGTCTACAATGAGGCAAACACCGCAGACTTTCCTTTATGAAAGTCTTCAAACTTGACTCATACAATCAACATCCCAGTTGGTTTTAGAGATATGTACCACCTTTTCAAGACCTATGTAATATTAGAGAACATCAAACAATACTACATGTAAAAATAAATTCTGAAGGCTTGTAGCAAAATTAAATATAGAATAGGAATCATGCAAAGGAAAAATAAGATGCAGAGGCAGCTTTGGAGTGATGAATCTTAAGTGATCAGCCTGTTGTGACACCTTAAATGTGGATCTTTTCTTCACTTGGAATGACATAGGCCTGATTACCCTAGGACTACCAAAGAATGCTAACACTGGAGGTTCAGAACTTAAAATAATAAACAAAAATATATAGATAGTTCTACTTAATTTTGTAAATGCCAAGAAAATATTTTCTACAAGTCTGTAGTTAACCCAATAAATATGGGATACATATATAAGTTAAGCATTTAATCATCTTTATATTTTGTGCATACTTGTAAAATTACAAATCATCTTTTTATCCACCTGAAAAGATATATTATTTTGTCACTTTTTAATTTTTATCTCTATAAATTTGAATAAGTTTGGCTGTACATTTTCTACATGTATAACTTTATGCATTAGAGTATTATAAAGTAAGTAGTCTAATAGAATTGAATGAAAGAGACAGTGTAGACAGCATAGAGTAGAAACTATTGAACAATGCTACGTGCTCACTTTGAATTCTTGCCATGTTCTAGGACATCTCATGAGTAAATTTTCAATCCATAGAGCAGGATAAAGAAAAAGAAAGCATGAAAATTGGTTTTTCCCTTCTGGAAAGCTCTGCCAAATATATCCTACAGAAAGGAAGTGCAGAGAACATAGTGTTAACTCATTTCAAACAGTCAACCAAATGTCATGGTATTATTGTTAGAAATGTTACTTTGCACAGGTGACTCGCAAAGCTTGATAAGATTATATGCCACATGCTGATAAGTACAGAAAATATTTCTGCTTTAGCAGTTCAAATAACAATCTCTGATCTCGTGAGCAAAATCACTGAATCTGATGTGATGCCTGTTTGCCCTGTGTGTGTCAAGTACTTGATTGTCTAAAGAAAAGTTATCTTAAGACAGAACTAAAGCACGTTATCTTGAGTGGTGTTGGTAATGTCCAACATCAACAGTCACTGTATCTGTGGACTCCCAATTCAAAGGTTCTCATTTTTAATTCTGTTATTCAGAATATAGGGAGTGATTCTTCATAGTCTATCTATTTACACTTGCAGTTTCTTATTATGGGTAAAGTCCCAAAACTCTAAGTAGTATGAATATTTTTGCCACATGATTCCAGGAGGCAAAGGAGTGACATGGAAACACTGAGACATTCAGTATATGCCCTGGCTTTTTGGTTCTAGATTATAGCATCACAAGCCATTGCCAAAAAATCTGCTTATGTTTCCTCTTGACCTAAATCCCTCTAACTCAATTTTTGTCTCTATCCTCTAATAGTGTTCCTCGATTCCCATAATCAATTTCACTTCTTTTAATATATGCATACCATGGTGAGACAAAACATCCTCTTGAGATCAGCTTAATATATGATCATTTCAAGTGCCATTTTCTCCAAAAGATACAATTGTTCTTTTTTAATGACTGGACAATTTTTTTTGTGCAAACCTACCAAATTTTCTTATTATTCTCTTTTATGGACACCAGGGTTGGCTCCATAACCTCACTATTGTGATGACATACAGAAATAAGCACTTATTGGCATGTATCTGTGACACTGGTTGACTCAGAATCCTTTAGGTAATTGCCAAAGTATGACATAGCTAGGCCATATGGGACATCTGGTTCTGTGTTTTGGGAAACCTTCATTAAGATTTCAATAGTTTTGGATCTAATTATATTCCTTGCAGCAATATATGAGGATTATGTTTTGCCAACACTATTCCAGAATTTGTTGTTTAATTTTTTCCTGAATTTTTCCATATTTTTGATAAATTCATACATGAATACTAAATTTACATTTTTTAAATCTTTCCCCACCACTACAACACATCCTAAGCCCCCTCATTTACTTTCAAGTTTTTGACATCTATTTCTATAGGTATTATTGTCTCATAAACACACACACACACACACACACACACACACAGATGCACACACTCACATCTGACTGTCCCCATTTAGTGTTGCTTTGATGAACATGTGTATAAGATTGACCACTTGGAATTAGAAAACCATGCAGGAGCTCAAGTCTAGGGAAAACAGATTGTTTTCTCAACAGGCATTTGGTGCCTGTAGCTTTATATAATTTTGAAAGTGTCTTAATGGCTAGTGTGGTTGAACACTTTTGATATGGTTACTAACCCTTTATACTTTATAATTTGAAAAAAAATGTATCCTTACTTCATTATTCCATTTAATGATGGGGGAAACATTTTTTAAAGTATCTCAAGACACAGGAAAGGAATTTCTAAATAGTATCCCAGTCACCTGGAAAACATGATAAACTGTCAAAAATGGAACCTTAATAAATTTAAAGCTTCTGTAGGACAAAGGAACCACTCAATTGAATAAAATATAGCCTACAAAATTGGAGAATATTTTTGCTATATGGACATCTGAAAAAAGACTAATATCTAATATATATAATAATATTAACTGAGGAGCATAAAACAAAAATAAGGATAAAATTAATGTTTTTTCTACTGTCTGGGGAATCTGGATCTTCCCAGTTGAGGATCACATCATTAAATAACATATATATGAAATAAGTATGACATTAAACGACCTTTATTATTACCTAAGATTCACTGTCCATGTGTCAGGTGTCATAAATAGCCAGAAATCTCATTGCACTTGTTTTAATATCTGCAAACACTTCACTCTGTACAGATGCTAGTGAATTAGTAGGAGCATGGCCATAGCACACACACACACACCTCCATCATATGACAGATTTGTTCCTGTGTTTCTCAGAATCACCTTGTACATCTTAAGTATTGGGATATCAGAATTTGAAATGGGATGCTTTAAAATGCATGATCCATGATCCATTGTACAATATTTGATTATGTAGAATGAACAAATATTATCTAGCTTTATCAAATAATAATTATGGTTTTATAAACAATTATTAAAATATGGAGTATTACAAAATAATTATAACATTTAAGAATTGAATAATTATTTGTCATCAACATCTAATGTTTCAGGAATTGTTTATTAGTTCATTTTTCTATACATTAATTTAAACAAATGAGTAATAATATAGAAAACTTTCAGAGGTACATATAGAAAGATTTTCTCCAATTATGTTGGCTATATTTTCTTCTATTAACTGTTGGCGAAGAACTATAGAAGCTTTAAATTTATTAAGGTTTCATACTGGACTATTTATCTTATTTTCTAGGTGAGTGGGTTCCTATAAAAGGGGCTAAATACTATAAATACCTAAAAATATTTAAATTTTTGACAAAACAATCATTTGAAAAGAAATTTTTGAAAAATTTTAAAGGTATATTAGCTATAAAGCAATGGACTAATAACATAATTTAATAAGTTATTAAATATATATTAACTTGTCATTGATAAATTAGAAGAAATATCTCAGCATATAGAGATTTAAGTATGAATTACACATGTTCTTATTTAGACTAGTTCTCAATACAGAATGAAGATCAGGTATTTGAAAATTAGATGAATGAATTATAAAAATATGTGATTATCAACTTAAAACATCTATCTAGACTTAAAAACATCTTAACCCCTAAACAACTAAGATCCATTGTAAAACTGAGCTACCTGGTCTTCAACCCCATCAGAGACTTGAGAAGGAATAAACATGGTTACTGAGTATGCCAGGAGTACAGATTAATAGCTTTCCAAATGAGAAGATGACAAAGATAGTGTGCTTCATAAATAGTCACACACAAGTCTCTTCATCCTTCGGGCCCAATGTATCTGACAGACATATTTGTGAGGCAGGAACTATTAAAGCCTTGCTTATATTGTCTTGGCAGAGTTTGACTGTTGACTCACCCTCCATCCAAGCTTGTCCTTATTTAGGCAGAAGGACATTTTGTCCAGTGGCTTGTTTGCCACATTTGAAGCCATTTCCATACGGAGATTCTTTGATGCTCATCATCCAGATTGATTTACATTCCAAATTTTAGATGCACCAAGATAAAAAAGGTATGTTCTTCAAGGCTGTCAAATACAAATAGCCAAAACAGTAAGAATGTAACATTTATATAATTCCTGATTGTGTCATGGTTCTTCTTGCTATTGGTAATTTATTATAATATGTGTAATAATATAAGTGTATATGTAAGAAATAAAAAAATGTTTAATAAAAAAGAAAAAAGAATATATGGTAGACTACAAGAAAGAGGTTTTTTTTATTTCAAAGAAAAATTTGAATATCAGTTTACACTTTGAAAAATTATAAATCATAAGGGATTTTTCAGGATTACCACTATGTCTTTTATAAAAAATAATTTTGATAAGGCTATTTCTATATTGAAATGCAGTTTATACCCACATATAATCCTTCTATGTGAATAGATTGAAAAAAATGGTTGAGAAAAACAAAGACAAAGAAATTATAATTGGTTTCTAGGGGACACCAAATTTAGTTTGCAAGGTAGTTGAACACTATCACCTAAATAATACTGATTTAAAGAAAGTTATTAGAAAAAGAGTTATGAAATATGAATCATCCTGGATTACATTAGGATATCCAGTGTTGAATGTATTGATTGTGAAAAATGAAGATGAATAAACTATGACTGACAAAGGCAGAGTGAGTGAACTGAGACCTCATCAAGAGTATGTTACAGCATATGAGAGCTGTCCAGTAAATAAATAGAAACGAAGGGGATACAGCTTGGTAGGGGTTTAAGGTTTACCACCTGTATTGTCCTTGGCTGGTGCCTTAGTTTGAGCGGGACCCCTGAGCCCAAATCTGCCTGTCATAATGTTCTACTTGTAGGCTTCTAGGACCCTCTGGATCCTTCTACTTTGCCATTCTATCCAATGGACAGAACAATCTCCACAGTAGAGTGGAGAGTGGGATATTACTTTCTCACATACTCTGGTGCCTCACCTTTGACCATGTCCCCTGGAGGGGGAGACCTGGTGGCACTCAGAGGAAGGATAGCAGGTTACCAAGAAGAGACTTGATACCCTATGAACATATACAGGAAGAGGTAATCCCCCTCAGGAACAGTCATAGGGGAGGGGAATAAGGGGAAAATGGGAGGGAGGGAAGAATGGGAGGATACAAGGGATGGGATAACCATTGAGATGTAACAAGAATAAATTAATAAAGTAAAAAAAAGAGTATTCAGCTTGTATGTATCTCAAAAATATCTGCTTCACTCTCTACTAGATTCCTGCCCTGTTTTTCTGGCAAGATTTTTTTTTTTTTTTTTTTAGTGATAAACTTACGAGGTAAAATAAACTCTTTCCTTCACAAGTTGTTTTGGACATGCTGTTTGACTGCAGCTATTAAAACCGTCTTTTTACATTTGTAGGGCAAGTAGCAAATGAAATTTTCTTTGATAAAAAGTTATTTTCTGGTACTTCAGTCTTTCCTGGAACTCCGCTAAACTGTTGCTGAAGTCTTCAGAATCTGGCCTCAGAGTCTTTGGGAAGCAGGCACATGGTGGCCAGGCTGGCACGCAGATAGGTGTGGCCTTCAGTCCCCATGAGATAATGCATTAAAACCTGTCACAATTCTAGCTCTCAACCTGGGTTTGCCTCCAAAGGAAAAGCTGTTGCTCTTTGCATATAGATAAGAACACTGAGCAGTAACAACTTTGTGCCATCTTGAGATTTCCTTAGTGAAACAATTTACCTCTTTTTGTCTGTCTCACCCAAGTTCAAGTTCATAGGAGGTGAGCAGAATGCATCCCGGATTTTGACTGTTTTTTTGTTTGTTTGTTTGTTTTTTAGCAGTAGTATACTGTGGTGCAGTTCTAAAGGGAGACTGCGGTGCTGGTGCATTAAGAGCTAGGTTTCCACTTTCAGTAATCCTGTGTCATTCTGGTATCATACCTGACTCCTGACATTCTGTTAGTCTACACTGCTGACAAATATTCTGTTTTTTTCAAACTCTGGATTGACATTCTGTTCTGTCAAATGCCACCTTAGTTGGCCAGTTGAGCTTTTCTTACAGTATTTTAGACTTTTCTATCACAAACTTAGAGTTCTTTGGCATTATTGCTTCAAAAACAGATCCACAGACCTAACAACCACAGGGTCAAGTTTATGTAATAGTAGGTACACAGGTGTACCAAATTTTTGCATTAGGTACTTTTTTACTGATGTGATAAAAATGTACCACCAAGCACGCGAAGAAAGGAAGGGTTGTTTCAAGCACACTGTTTGTGGGCAGAGATGCAATGGCAGCTGGAGTGTGAGTGCTGGGCATTGCACCTACAGTCAGGACAACGTGACCTGAATGCTTATGATTACTATGTACTGTTGAGTTTACTCAGTTCCAGACATTAGTCTGTGGAGTGTCCTGCCTATGCTTAGCATGAATCTTCACATGTTCATTAACTCAAACTAGAAACTACCTCAGAGATGCGCTCAGAGGTTTGTGTCCTCGCTAATCCTTGATTATTTTCAAGTTAACAATCAACATAAGCCATCACAAACACATATGAACAAGAGAGAAAGTGGACATTACTTTCTCATAAATATTTTAATTTTCACTCACTCTGCATTTCTATTTTCTTAATGTTGAGTGTAGAATACATGCCTCCACACTAATATATGCAGACTCTACTTTTAGACTGGGAAATTTTCAGAATTTCTGAATCAGAAAGAGCTCTGCCGTAGAAATTTGGCCTGTGTAAATTCTCTTGAATCTTTTATATCAATAATGATGTAAGTCTTTCTTAGTTGCCTTTGAAAAACCAACTACAGTCTATGGGGACTGGTTTCTGTCCAAGCACACAATTTAAAAGTTGTAATCATTTTAAGTTTGAACCTCCATCATTAAATCATTGTAACTATCTTAAATAATATATATTTATCTAATTTATAATGTATTTACTTCCTGGTATTGTCGTAGTCACTACACCAATGTCTTAATCACTAAAGTCCTTGCAGAAAACACAACCTTGTTCACATTTTGAGAAAATGCTTGTTGAGAGAAAGTTATTGATAGTTTTGAAGGACACAGTTAACTCTTCCTCTAATGTGTTCATCATACAGGGACCAATTAGAAATCCATGAAGGAAAAATATAATTGTGTTCTGTTGAACACTTTTTCTTCATGCCTCTTTCCAAATATGGGAATTTTCCAGAGTTTTCTTTTCCATTTTAACTCAGGTTACTATTTTAAACTGTACATTAAATACTTTCCAAAAAACATTCTGTTATATAAGTTGATTATTGAAGGCACTAACATTTTATTTTTCCATATATAAATTCCTTCATGGTTCTGAGGTAGTTGTTGTTTATTATATTTGTTGTCTATAATATTACTGAGTTACCAATCATTATTTGTAATTATATTTTATCCTGTGGATCCACTGAAATCTATGCAGCAATACTTCTCCATGGAATTAGGTTAAATTAATAACAGTGAGAAAACAGAAATTTAAAGCATGGTAATGTCAGTTTCTGTTAATATCTGTGGTTCTACGTGGAAGTGTTAAACTAAGGCCAGAAGATAGAGAAGGAGGAGAGAGAGGGAGAAAACGGGAGAGGAAGAAAGAGATTCTTTTTGTTTACATTTATTTAGTGTGTGTGTGTGTGTGTGTGTTTACACATGCGTGTACTGTGGCAGATTAGTAGAGATCAATCTGTGAAGATTGGTTCTCTCCTTCTGCTTTGTGGCTTCTGGGAACCAGTCTCAAGTCTCTGCATTTGTTGGCAACAGTAGTCAGCCAGATGTAATAAGCACACTTTTCAAAGACTAGAATGAAGGAGATTTTAGATTTCTGAAAATTTTGAGTTTTATGTCTTTGATTTTGAAGCTCTTATAAGGAATGTACCAGAGTTGTTGGAGGAAGTGATCCACTGAAATGTTGACACCCAGTTAAACACATCAATTATATACAGGTGATGATAAAATATTCACATTTTATTTTATGTATATTTGGCAAAGTTTTACATATACATTTGCCTACAAATCTCCGGTTCTCATGTGGGAACATTTCACACATGAAGATTATTTAACAGAAACATAGCCTGGGTCAACAAGAAGGCTCAACAGGAAAACACTCTTTGTCACACCTAGCAATTTGATTTTGATTTCTTAGGCCCACACGGTGAATTGAGAAAACAACTTCCAAAGGTTATTTAGGTGTACACCCAAATAAATAAATATATGCAAAAATTTAATGGGAGCTTAATTGTAAAACTAAACTACCTAGTCTTCAACCCCATCAGAGACTTGAGAAGGAATGGAATTGATTACTTGAGTATACCCAGAATGCAGGCTAGTAGCTTTCCAAATGAGAAGATGGTAGAGATAGTTGCTGTCTGAATGGTCACCAAAAATTCTCTAAAGCATTGGAGCACCATCTTAAGCTTTGTGGCCCAATATATCTGACAAATATATTTGTGAAGCAGGAAGTATTGAGGACTTGCTTACCCTGTCTTGGCAGAGTTTGGTTGTCGACTCTGCTTGCATCCAAGCTTGCCCTTTTTTAGGCATAATTCTGTATGTGGTACAAATGAGGAAATTTTGCCCAGTGGCTTGTTTTCCACATTTGAATACATCTCCATAGGGTGATTCTTTGATGCTCATCATCCTCTTTGAGGTAGGCTGGGTGTTGCCAGAAGCTAACCTGTCTCATCGTCAGTATATCTTTAAAATAATACAAATATTTTTAAATGCAGTGTTGTGTATGTCTCTGAGATTTTTTCCAAACCATATAGTTTAGTTTTATAATTAAGCTTAGCTTTTTAGGGGCTACAATGTTTTAAGGTCTAGATAGATGTTTTAAGTTGATACTGACAAGCTATGATGCATATTGATTTATATTCAGAATTTTAGCTGCACCATGATACAAAAGATGTTTTCTTCAAGGTTGCCAAATAAAAATAGCCAAAGCACTAAGAATGTAACATTTGTAATTCCTGATTTTGTCATAGTTTTTCTTGCTGTAGGTTTACTGTATATGTGTGTAATAATATAAATGTATATGTAAAAATATTTAATAAAAATACACACACATATAAAAAGTTTGTTCCATATGATCATGTAGGACTTATCACAGGAATACAAAGGTCATTCAAATACTCAGTACAACAAATTATGTATGGTACAGTAACAGGTGCCTGATAAACTATTTATCATGCCAATATCAGCTCCAGTCAAAAACAGTTGATGGTTTCTCCAAACATCATGATAAAACTCTTATCATGATGGTGTTCCAAAAGAAACACATGTCAACACAGAGAAGAAAATTTATGAAAATACACACAGCTTAAATCACCCTGAGGGAGACATAAGAAGCACATGTTTCAACATCTGGTACAAATCTAGAAGGTCTACCACCACGCCACCACTTTAATACAGTGAAGTATTGGAAGCTTGTGTCAGACCAAATAGAGAAGTGACAGTAACCCTCATATAAATTAGAAAAAAAGTATAAGCCTAATTGTATCTCATTTCAGATGACACAGTGTTAATATATAGGAAACCCAAAGATTTACAGAAAATATTTAGGCATAATGAATAAGCACAATATGTTGCAGGGAAGTGTCCCGGTTTCATTGTTTCTTGCTGTGATAAAATCACCTGATAGAGGATTTTAGAGAGAACAAATACTTATTTTCACTCAAGATTACAGGTTCTAGTAGATCACAACATGTATGTGAAAGCAGCAGGAACACAAAGCTGGTAGTCACAACCACATTAATGAGAAAAGACAGGACTTATTTATTTTTCTGTTCAGTTTACTTTCCATTCTTAGCAGTTTGGGGTGGCTTGAATAGGGAATAGTGCTACCCACAGATGGTTGGTCTTCCTATTTTAGTGAAAGTAATCCAGGTAACACCATACAACATACACACACACATACACAGAATGAGAGGGAGGGAGGGGGCATGCCTTTAGGCTAACCTATTCTAGATAATCTACTTTTTTGAATCTAGTGTTCAGATGATTCTAGAATGTTTTCAAGTTGGCTATTATAGCTAACCATATGTACACATCAAAATAAAATGTGGCCTTCGTATATGACACAATGAACTCTAAAAAAAATCAAATAAAGTGGAATCTTGTATTAAATACTTACAAAAATATCTAAAAACAAACTTAAACAAAGAGGTAAAACATGTCTTACATGAAACTTATAAATCATTGGTTTAAAAAGCGATGTGAATTGATGTTGAAAAGCATTTTAAGCTCAAAGACTGAAGAATCATATGGTGAAAATGGTATAATATCTAAGGAGGCATATACGTTAAGCACAGTTGCATGAATGTGTTAATGATAGCCTTTATACATGTAGAAAACTCATAACTTGCATTACAAAAGAAAGAACTTTGAATAACCAATATAAATTTGGGCAGCAATTATAGTAATATCATAGTAGTTAAATTCAAATTCTGTTCCACAATAATACATAACGCAACCGCAAGGTGTTATGAAAATATTGGCATATTAATGAAAATATAAAATGAAAAGCTCACAAACAATCTATCTCTTCATGCATAACTTGTTTACTTCAAAGACATTAAGAACATACACACAAAAAGTACACTTTAAAGAAATGGAATATAAAATAAAACTTTTCAATAAATATGGAATTATAAAAAAAATCCATGTAAAGAAAAATAAACATGATCCTCAGTTCTTTCTCTTTTTCTCTCACTCTGTAGTATAGGTATATAATATATATTCTATTCCAAATCGCTTAAAAGACTTCAGATAACACTGCAATTATAAAACCACCTGGGGAAGTTTATCTTATGGGGACGTTTTCTCTATCAAGATCTCTTCTAGATATGCTCAGTCCTGATATGACTGATGTGCTGGGGCGGGTGGGTAAGATTTCCCCCTTTCTGAGGAGGGGGAAGAGAGAGGGGAAAGAGGGAGAGGGGAAAGCACAGGGCAGAGGGAAGGGAGAGGGCAATGATCAGGATATAAAATGAATAAGTAAATTAATTAATTTTAAGAAATTCTCCTCTTTCCAGACAGTCTAGGTTTATATCAAGGCAATTGACCTTTGTTCTACTTGACATAAGAATACATTTCTAACGAACCATAATCTTTTCAGTTTGGTTTATCCCTAAGATGTTATCTTATGTCACAAAAAAAAAAGTTTTAAAAATCTCATAATCGTAATGTTCTACTTGTAGGCTTCTAGGACCCTCTGGATCCTTCTACTTTGCTATTCTCCCATGATTCTCTCATCTAGAGTCCCAATAGGATGTCCTTCCCTCTGTCCCAGTTTCCTGGTAAGTGAAGGCTTTCGTGGGACATGCCCCTTGGGCTAGTATGCAGATATAAGTGAGTATATATCATTTGAGTCTTTCTGCTTCTGGGTTAACTCACTCATTATGATCATTTCTAGCTCAATCCATTTGTCCACAAATTTCTGGAATTCCTTGCTTTTAATAGCTGAGTAGTATTCAATAGTGTATATGTACCACAGTTTCTTTATCCATTCTTCTACTGAGGGACATTTAGTCTGTTTAAATGTTCTGTCTATTATGAATAAGGCTGCTATGAACATGGTTGAGCAAATTTTCTTGTTATGTGCTGGAGCATCTTCTGGGTATATTCCAAGGAGTGGAATAGCTGGGTCTTGCGGAAGCCCTATTTCCCCAGGGGTCCCGCACAAACTAAGGCACCAGCCAAGGACAATACAGGCGGTAAACTTTAATCCCCTACCCAGATCTAGCCGATGGGCAGAACATTCTCCACAGTTGAGTGGAAAGTGGGGTATGACTTTCACACGTACTCTGGTGCCTCATATTTGACCATGTCCCCTGGAGGGGGACACCTGGTGGCACTCAGAGGAAGAATAGCAGGTTACCAAGAAGAGACTTGATACCCTATGTGCATATACGGGGGGGGGGGGCGGAAATCCCCCTCAGGAGCAGTCATAGGGGAGGGGATTAAGGGGAAAATGGGAGGGAGGGAAGAATACAAGGGGAGGATACAAGGGATGGGATAACCATTGAGATGTAACAAGAATAAATTAATATTAAGAAAATGGAAAAAAAAAGTCTTTTCTCAATGGAATATCCAAACTTTCTTTCAAAGCTTCTCAAAAATTACAGTCTCTCTAACACGTTCAGGCTTTCTGTCTAAAACTTAGATTCTTCTGTTTCCTAAATATCTTTTCATGGTAGGGCCCAATACATTGAAGAATGAGTAATGCATTACTTCAAGATGGAAGAATGATACTATAACCATAAGCCATCAAGAAAAATTGAAATTAAACTATATACGAATTCAATGCTGGGCATCTGCTACCACTACTTGAGTCCATGGGTTCCAGAAAGCCTGGGTTTCTCCATTTTCCAGGTTTTCCACCCTCGCCACATAAATTAATCTTGTTCCAGTCTACAGTTGTTGCTGCCCTTCGTGGATCCTCCATAATACTATATTCCTTCAACCATGGTATCCCTTGCAACTGGATTTCTGTCTTTTCACTAGTCTTTCCTGGGCACTCTTCACAGACTCTGACACTTCCCTGTCATTCAAAGATTTAACTTGTCTCCATGACCACTTCAGCTCTGAGGCTTGAGTGCAACTGAGGCTGAATTGTAAAGAAAGGACTCTCCTGACCTCTCATTGTGCCAGTCTCAGCTTCTCTCTGACTCTTCCATGTCTTCTAAACTAGCATCCTGCAGGAAACATTTCCATATTTTACTAAGTTTGGATGCCAGAATTGGTGCCACTCTGGACCACGACTCCTGCATGGTAATCCCTAGGAAACATCTCTCAGATTTCACTTCAAGATACTCTCTTCTTAATCACAGTAGAGTCTTTAAGCACCAACTGACAAGTATTGATTGTCTTGGGAAGGCACAGGTTTTGCTGATCACAACCTATGCTTCTGTCTCACCTGATTTGTAACCACAGGGTTACCTTCTAGGACCCAGTTACCAAATGCCTATGTCATAAGCTGTGGCTTGTTATCTAAGGTTTTTATGCATATTTTTATTATAATTTATTTACAGAACACTTGAATTTTAATCCTCTCACACTTATCTTCCTGTTTGCACCCTCCCTCCCTCTCCTCCATCCTATTCCCCTTCCCTAGACCTCTGACCTGTGGGGTCTTCCTCCACCACCATGTGAACACAGCCTATCGGATCTCATCTGGATAGCTGCATCCACTTCTTCTGTGTTCCCACAGGGTCTCCCCACCAAGGGTCAGTGATCAAATCACAGGCCCCAAAGTTCATGTCAGAGGCAGTCACCCATTCCTCCCTCCCCTTCTCCACGTGGAGAATGAGTTGTCTGCCTGCTACATCTGAACAGGGTATATAGGTTGTCTGCTTGCAATATCCTTGATTGGTGCATCAGTTTGTGTAGGGCCCCTGGATCTAGATGTGTCTGCCTTGATATTCTTTGTCTGGATCATCTGACAACCCCCACCATCCACACAACTTGTAGCTCTTCACCAAGAGACCAGCTTTCCCTCTCAGTGTCTATCCTAATCTCCCACTAGGTGGAGTCTTTCAGAGGACATCTATGTTGGACTAATATCCACTTATAAAGGAGTATATACCATGCTTGTCTTTCTGGGTCTGGGTTACCTCACTAAGGATGATCTTTTCTAGTTCTATCCAGTTGCCCCAAAATTTCATGATTTCCTTGTTTTTGATAGCTGAATAGTATTTCACTGTGGAAATGTACCATAGCTTCTTTATCCATTCTTAGGTTGAGGGACATCTAGGTTGTTTCCGGATTCTGGCTTTTATGAATAGGACTGCTATGAAGATAGTTGAGCAAATATCCTTATTGTACGGTAAAGCATCTTTTGGGTATATACCCAGGAGTGGCATAGCTGGGTCTTGAGGTAGCTGACTACGTTTTAACTTAAATTAGCCATTTATTCTATACTACATGTGCCACATGCTGACTACTTCTCTTTAGTTTCATATTTCCATCTTCTTTACAGTTCTAGGGCAAATTTCTCCAACTCTCTATGTTGCTGAATTCATCTCCTTTTGCTGGAATTCCTACCTCATATTCCTGGCCTCAGCTAAAAGACCATCAGCCTTTTCTGACAGGTGAGGCATCAATACAGTACACAAGAGATTCTCTTACAATGACCAGAACAACAGACTCTTAACTCAAAACATTACAAGATCAGGCCTGATAGTGCCTGCCTTCTGAAATTTCATACACCAGGCTTCTGTCATTTGCATCTCTTTTAGTAGGCTTGCTTTCTATCTACCACATACTGCTTTAAGGCTGTAAGCATTCAACAGCTTTTCCAGTGCAAAGGTCCAAACAAGTCCACAATTGTCCTGAAAATAACATTTCAAGTCAGTGAACAGCAATACTGCACTCCTTGTGACAATATTTATCTCAGAGTTTCCATTGTTATTATTGAACACCATGACTAAAAGCACCTGGGGAGGAAAGGGTTTGTTATACTTTACAGTTTATAGGGAGGTTACTGAGGGAAGCCAGGACCATAAGTCATTGCATGATCTTGGATATTGGAACTGAAACAGAAGCCATAGATGAATGCTACTTACTAGCTTAATCCTCACAGTTTTTTATTTTTTTATTTTTATTTTTTCTCATAGTTTTTAATTTGCTCACTCTTTCACTCTTTCTTTTTTCTTTTTTGTAGTTTAACTACAACTTTTCTTCCTTTACTTCATCATTCCAAATCTTTCTTTATATCCCTCCCTATTCTCCTTTACATCATGACCTCTATTTTTCTCACTTTTTATTGCATGACACCAGTATTTCTATATGAATATATCCCCCTACATACACCCTACTAAGTCCATATAATGTTACTTGGATGTGTGTTTTCATGGCTGACCATTAGGTACTGGTGAAACAATTTGACTCTTTTACTTGGAAGAATTGCCTCTCCCGTTCCCAGGTTTTCTTGTTTGTTATAATTCTTTTTATAGAGGTAAATTTGCTTTCTTATACTTCACACGATTATATATCTAGGTTGGCATTGCTCACAGTGGGCTAGGCCTTCCTACATACTATCCCCCTCACATAAGTCATTAATCAAGAAAATATTCCATTCACATGCCTGTAGGCCAACATTTTGGAAACATTCTTTGAATTGAGTATCTTTATTCTCAGATATGTCTAGATATATGTAAAGTTGACAAACCAAATATCAGGACACTTGTCACAGAAAAAAAAAGATGCCATTGAGAAACCTGAGAAGAACACCAACACAATGAAGTACTCCATCTAGTTGATGTAGACTGTGAGCTAAGGCAAAAAAGCATTGGCAAGAGTTAATGTGAACATGGACACAGGACAGAATTCTGACCTGAGACTATAGAGGTTGATTAGACAAAGAGTACATGCATGGGCCTGCCTGCAGAGTTGAACAGAACCTGGATTGGGGTAAGAGGTTTAGGAAAAAAAGAAGGCAGAGACAAGAAATAGATTCCTGAGAAGAGAGAGAAGAAAAATAAGCGACAGATTCGAGAGGACTGGGCGTCAGTACTCTAGCTCTGGCTTTATTGAAAAGAGCATGTTTAAACACATTTTGGGCATGGGAACAAGGTCAAAAATCATTCTCAGTATACAATGCAGACAGCTGCACAAGTTATCTGAAGGACACATGTTCTAGAATCAATAGATCTTGAATGCATACTTGGCAGAACACATACTATACTCCTTCTTAGCAGTTTATATAACCCTTAAATCATGGCAGAGAGCATCAGAGCAATGCTTGTATACCTGTTGCCTTTGCAAATGGCTCTTGACAAGTATAGAGGCCCAACTCCCAGCAGCAGAGCCAGGTCACCCTCCTCACCTAAATTAATGAATTGTTCCCAACACTGTGTTTCAGAAAGAAACCATATGCAGCATCACTAAAAAACTATTTATTGATAATTTACAAAAGACCACAATTGCAGAGCAAAGACTCAAAGAAATGCTAAGAAGATGAGAGATTTCTACAGTGAGACTGCTCAAAGCCTCATTGCATGAATGTGTTAGAAGCACAGGCAAAATCTCATATTCTCTCCTCATAAGTTCAAACCCATGTGTTACCAAACAAAACTGAGTGATGCACCTTGTTACTGTGAGGTAGATGTGAGTCCTGATCCCTCAGAGGAAACACCAGCCCATCTAAGGAGCAACTTGATGATATCACACAGTGTAACTATTTCACATCCACCATGTGCCTACACAACTACTTTTCATTGTGTTGTGGTTGACAATTCTAAACAGCAGAAGCAGAATTAAAAGACGAGGCAAGCAACACTTGCAAATCAGAAACTAGCTGACAGAATGAACTTTAAAATTCAGAGGAGCAATTCAGAACAGGCAGGATTCTAAGAAATGCAAAAAGGTGATAGGTGAAAATAATGACCAGTAAAGTAATATTTCAGGAATGATGGTATATTCTCAAAAAGTTTAATATTTGAGTATTCTGCTTGACGTTATTGAATTAAAGTTCACAGTATGTTGCACATCATTCTGATGTTTTCCTGTGGAATATATTGTTTTACTTTAATATACCTGTTTTTCCTTATTCTTATCTTTTCAAATAATGCTAATTAAAGGTTTTGATTAAATACCTATCTGTGGTAGGCAATCAAAAAGAATTAGAAAGATTCGTTTCCATCTTTGAATAATAAAGGGAACAGCTTAGAGACTGGTACATATGCTGTCATGGTAGACCTGATATGTAGGCTATGAAATACCTTGGAAAAGTCAACAAAACTTTTCTAGAAGAATTTGTTTGTTTCTTCTATTTAACTAGGAAGTCCGCTATCTTCTTCTGACTGGGAACACACAGTGTTTGAGAAGATGTTGGGAAATACAGGTCCTTTTAAAAGAAATTGACAATATGCTGGTAGTTTTGATAGATTTTGAGGGGCATCCCAGAATTGGACACATACCTAAGATTCAGGAATGTCATTTCTTAAGATGTGTTAACACAAAAATGATGAGTAACTATAATTATCATTCCATGATTCACAATAGAGGAGTTTAGATAGACCAACAAGCCCTATGCCTGGTTAATTTATGGTCGAGTGGCAATCTCATGGTGATTATTTCTCTTTCTACCCAATAACCAGAAAGGAAAGCTTGATTGCCTCAATCTAAAAGCTGGATCACCACTGTTCTATCGTGCCTTGGAGGACGCGTACTGTGGAAAGTTTTGTTTCAGAAATCAATATGATTTTCCTGACCTATGTAGAGAAAGTTCATTTTGATGGAAGCTAAATCAGGTATTGGGAGAGGCTTATTCATTAAGTAACTGAGCGGTGTGTGTTAAGCTGAAATCTCATGATATTAGAAACCTGTGACAACACTAGCTCCAGGATGCTGGTTGTAATAACAGCATGTGAAATCTCTTCCATTGTAAATATTGAACAGAGATACTTAGATGGATCATAGCACAGCCACATTTCAAACAGCCATCAGCTTTCAAGTCAGTATAGTCTCCAAGCATTTAGGGTTGTATGACTCAAACAAATGTGAGCACATTGCTTCAACAAGGCATTTCTGCAAGGAAAGTCACAGCATACTCTTGATACTTTATAGAAGAATGTAATTCTTATGAAGAAAGTACAAACATATTTTTCTTTTTTTAATTTTTTAATTTTTTTATATTTTATTAATTTATTCATATTAAATCTCAATGGTTATCCCATCCATTGTATCCTCCCATTCCTCTCTCCCTCCCATTTTCCCCTTACTCCCTTCCCCTATGACTGGGACTGAGGAGGACCTCTTCCCCCTATATATGCTCATAGGGTATCAAGTCTCTTCTTGGTAGCCTGCTATTCTTCCTCTGAGTGCCAGCAGGTCTCCCCATGAGGGGGACATGGTCAAATATCGGACACCAGAGTTCGTGTGGAAAACACTACCAAATAGCCTCAAATCACAAATGCAGACTAAAAATGAATTGGATAAAATGATCATTTATTCTATGAAAAATATCACAAAAGTAACAGTTGAGGGGCACATACCACAACTAATATACAGGACATGATACATGAGGAGGACATAGAATAGCCTGAATAGGAGCCCAGGCTCCGTAATGTAAGCTACTGCTACCACAGGAGGCTAATAATGGCACTATGGCAATACAGAAAAGTGCTGCTCAAGTAATGAGTCCAGAGAAAATCAATTTAACATAAAATGGGATTATCTCATAAAATAACACAGTGACTTGAAAATGTGATGCAGCTGGTAATGAGTAGGTTTGTTAGACACACAGCAAATACATTTTCTTACACAAATGAAGAGATTAACAGTATAAACCAGACCATGAGAAGCAATGGCCATACCCACAGGATCCAATAACTATTTGATATAAATTCTAAGTAGAAAGTCCAGTGTAGGTCAAGAAAGCAATAGCCAAAGTAAAATTTAAAAGAAGGTAATGTTATGAAAGAAAATAATAGCTTACACAACAAAGTGGTTGATGAAAAGCAATGTTAATAAATTAAAGCAATATTTTACACTATGGAATACTACTCAGCTATTAAAAACAAGGAAATCCCGAAATTTGTGGAAAAATGGATGGGACTAGAGATGGTCATACTGAGTGAGTTAACCCAGAAGCACAAAGACTCACATGGTATATAGTCATTTATAACTGGGCACTAGCCCAAAAGGCATGATCAATGAAAGTCTTCACTTACCAGGAGATTGATATAGATGTGAGGACATCCTACTGAGACTCTAGGTAAGAGAAATATAGGGGATGGGGAAATAGAAGGACCCAGACGGTCCTAGAAACCTACAAGAAGAACATCATGATGTGTGGCTCGGGGCCCAGGGTGGTCTGCTCAAACTATTGCACTAACGAAGGACAATACAATAGTAAACATTGAACCCTTATTCTGATCTACCCAATGGACAGGACATTCTCCACAGTTATGTAGAGAGTGGGGACTGACTTTGACATGAACTCTGGTGCTCCATATTTGACCACTGGTGCCACTGGTGGCACTCAAAGAAAGAATAAGCAGGCTACCTAGATGAAACTTGATAGCCTATGACCAAATAGTGGGGGAGGGGTCCCCCTCGGTCATAGACCTAGGAGAGGGGAATAGGGTGAAAGTGGGAGGGAGGGAGGGAGGGAAAGATACAAGTGATGGGATGGCAATTGAGTTGTAATCTGAATAAATTAATAAAATTATAAAAAGAAATTAAAACAAATAGTCCAGTAACCTACCACACATACATATATACAACACACCCAAACATACTCTTACACACCCACTATCACATGTTTGCACTTTCACAACCACATGTACACACAATACACATACACACATTCTCTCTCTCTCTCTCTCTCTCTCTCTCTCTCTCTCTCTCTCTGTCACACACACACACACACACACACACACACACACACACAGATACACACACCACAGACACATATCTGTGTACTCTTACATACTTACATAAAAAGACCCATAGATACAAATGCACAAACATAAACAGAAAACCACAAATAGCACATAAGCACACACAAACTCACTTGAAACTCTTCCCCTTTGTGTTTTAAAGAAAATTACGATTTCCACATGCTGAAAATTAATGTGATGACAATTTCAAATAATTCGCGAATTTATTTAACATATGTCTCTGTAATGTTGCCTTCTTCATAAAAGAAAGAGAGAAAGAAGGGTACTTTTATATATACTTCATATTTTTGTGAATTTGTTTTGGTTTTAATAATTTTTATTTGAGAAATTATACAAATTTAAAAATGTTGAGACAGGTTAGCAATGACAGACAAATATCGAGATAAATAATTCTCTTAAAATCTGAACATATGAAGCTGTTAACAAACATTTGGAACTTATTAATTTTGTATTAATAAATAAAAACGCTTATTCTTTAACCAAAATGCTGAGAAGCAATGTTCAGACTATTTAAGACTTTATGTGATAAGTGAACAGATTTGCATTTTACATTATTAAATTTATAAAGTTAGGATTACTCAAACTATAACAATATAAAGTCATGAGTATCTTAATGTAATAAGATGAATCTCTTCAGCTAAGGATGGTCTAAGCTGACACAAGACATTTATTTTTTTTTCCGTATGCACAGCCATATTCCATGGGAAGATATTATAAATAGTAGTCATTCGTAGTGTTCCTGAGAGTGTATTTAGTTTTGGCTTTGGTGACCCATTCACTAAACATTTCAACTTACCACTTCTAATTAATGTAAGAATTGTTGGCTTATAGGAGACATTTAGTTATCTGTAGCTCTGTCATCTATGTAACAGACCATCTATCTGCTCGATGAGTAGATAATGCTGAAAGTTCACCAATATTTAATCTATATTAATTATATTTCTGTTAATTTTGAAGGAAAGTGATCACTCCTTGTTAAACTTTGGTATTTCCAGACTTTCTATTTACAGTAATTATATTTGTGTATGGTTACATGTGCTGGAAAAGATTACATTTAAGTATAAAAATTAATCTGGACATTATCTAAATATGTTGATTATTGACTGAACCATTGATTTTAAAAATACACTATTCCTGTGTCTTCTCTGGTGTCTCACTTGTTATCAATGCAGCTGTTACTCATAAAACTTGGATCACAATTCCTCATTAGTCCCGGCTGTTGTTTGTACTTGAAAACATGCTAAAAATTTTATGTTGCAGTTTCATACAGATTTGGGTCTTAACACACACACACACACACACACACACACACACACACACACACACACACACACGAAGCTGTTAGAAATTGAATTTGTCTAGCAGACAATTCATATTTTTGAAAGATACAAATCATTTTTGTTGTTTTTTGAGACTAGTGCCACTAATGTTAGTACATTTATAGCCTCCAGTCAAGACATGTAATATCTTTCATAACTCTTGTACTCACTAGGATATCTCTCGATACCAAATGATTTCTGCTTCCACTGAAGATCTTTCCACATTTCAGATAATCTTGCTTGGATATTTACACTGAGTGTAAGGTCTGCAGGGTCTAGTCACATAGAAATGTACATCATTCTCTTTACGTATGCATGTACTGTGCTGGCCAGTTTTTGTCACTGTGGTAAAATGTCTGAGAAAATCATCTTAAAATCAAGAATGCTTTATTGTTCATCTCAGGTTCCAAGTTTCATTTCTGGCTCAGCAAAGTCTTAGTATAGGCAGAACACTGAGGACTTCAGAGTACTTAACAAGAATCTGTTTACTGCATTGAAGCCTGGAATCAAACACAGGGAGAGAAAGAGGCTTCTGACAGTGTATCCTCCAGACCCAACCTCTAGTGAGCCCTCCAACTCAGCGGTTCCTGTCTGTTTAACCATGACATACATAACTCAGTATGTACAGCAAATCAGCCTTGATGAACATGAAACAATCCTCCTCCCTCTGTCTATCAAGTCTTGAGATCTCCAGTGTTTGTCAAATACTCACTTTTGGTATACACCTCAAGAACCCCCTCAGTTTTGAATTGATGAATTGATTAAGCTATATTGAGGCCTCTTTTTAACCCGTTCCTTCTCCACAATGACTTTGGAAGGGTGGATCATCCTTCAACTTATATCTGGTGGAGGCCCATTACTATAAAAATGAAAACAGCTACCAAATAATATTTCATTGCACAGACATTATAAGTATGCTTATGTATTTATTATTTGATAGAAACATGGATTTTTTGCTATATGATAAAAAAATGCTTTCATGAGCAGTTGGGTTTAAGTCATTGTATCTACATATATTTTCATCCTTCTTGGTACATAAGTGGAAGTAAATTACTGGGTGATGAGGTAATTATATATTTTACTCTTTGAGGAGCTGTTACACTGCTTTCAACACTCCTGTAACGTTTTGCATTCCTCTTAGGGACTTATGAATATTTAGTTGTTTCTGATGCTTACCAACAGTAATGGTACCATGACTATGGGATTAATAGTGTGGGGAGGTGACATCTAACTGTGAAGTTATTTATGTGCATTGCACTCATTATTGATGATGATGTTGCTATATTTCAGTGTGAATTCTAAATACACTATATCCCGGAGAAATGCATAAACATTTCTTTGAGCCACAGTTAATTGAGATTATTTAAATTTGTTATTCCCTAATTATAATATAAATTTATTACATGTGTATATTCATTGCATCTAAGGATGGGCTTCATAAAGATATATATAATGTATGTCTATCTATCTATCTAACTAGATATATATGTTTATAGGTATACATATACATCTATTTATGTATATGTATATATAATGTACTTTGACCTTACTCATATCACCTATATTTCTATCCCCCATCTTCTCCCTCCTGCTACTCGCTTCAATTTACCAAAACTGTCTTGTTCCTCTCGCCATGCCATAAATGTATAAATTATTTTATAGATTGGTATGTAGTATGGAATTCACAACTTAGAGAAAACATCACGTTAGTCTTTATCAATTTGACTGTTTTTTTAAACTATGTTGAACTGCAATTGTACACACCTCTTTTGCAAATGACATTTTCATTCTCCTGCGTGGCTGAACTAAGCTGCACTGAATACATGTACCATGTTGCTTTTATCCATTCACCTGTTGAAAAATAACTAGGCAGATTTCCTAACCTGTTTCATGTCAGTAGGGAAGCCGTGAGCATAGATGACAAAAAGCCTGTGTTTAGTTATTATGGAATTTTAAACGTTCTATGTATGTAACTGGATATGACACCTTTATCAGATAACATGATTTGAAAATATATTTTCCTTCATTACCTGGGTTTGACTTTACTTTTTTAATAGCTGTGATGCCCAAAGAAGCACTTAGCTATTAGAGAAATCTCTTTTATACTTTTTTTTAAAAAAGTTTTAATAATATGTCAGCTTTATCGTATCTGTGTAGTTATGTAAGTGCTAGTACTTGAAGAGACTAGGAGAGAACTAAAGTTCTCATGACTCCAAAGTTGAGGAAGTGGTGAGCCACTAAACCTTGGCGGAAACCAAACTCAGATCTTCTGATAGAATATTTCTCAGCCTTTTGTGTATAATTAATTGCTCCTTGTTTGGAGATTGTTTCCCAAATTGCCCTTCCTGAAGGTAGCAGAGATGTATTTCTATATTTCATTTTAAGTGTTTTATGGCCTTAGCCTTTATAGTTTATTATAAGATTCATTTTATTAAATTTTATGTGGTAAAATTTAGTAGTCCAAAATCACTCTTTTGCACATACGTATCTACTTGCTCCAAACCCATTTACTAAAAAGGGTACGTTTTCTTATTAAAGTGTTTGGAACATGGTCAAATATTAATTGAACATAAATGTAAGGATTTATTTTTTAACTCTCAATTCAGTGCAGTCGATCTGTATTTCTGTTCTTGTGCCATGTACACATTGCCATGGATAATGTAGGCATATTCAAAATGAAAGTTAAAGTGGTCTTAATACTTTATCATGATTTATTTTTGTACCATTTCCTTGGTCTATGGAATTTAGGAATTTCTTGTCAATTTCTTTTCAATCTCTTTATAAGGCTGAATCTCCAGAAATTTTGAAAAAGTACTGCTTCATAGTAATATAATCCTTTTGAATCATCAATGTAGAAAAATAAGCCTTCACTATTTAAAATTATGCTTTATGATATGTAATGTGTATATAATATTTTAATGAGTACTTTTTGATTGTGTCAAGTTTTCATATAGCCTTGGCCAGCATTGATTTTGATATGTATCCAAGGCTTGCTTTAAGTTCCTAATCATCATGCTCCACCAGGCTCTGGAATTGTATTCATACATCAATATGCTTGTCTTTACTAAATACATTTGTAAATATTGCATTTTGAGAGTGTTGAGGAAAAGTGCTTTCTTAATTTTTTTTTGGCATTTCCCAATGCACATTATGTTATTGAATTCACTACGTTTCATTAAAAAACTTCTATTTTTACTTCAAAGAATACATTCTAGATTTTAAAACCTAGGAAATATATCCAAACATTTTTATTTATTAAGTTGCATTTAGTTTTAGAAGGACTGTGGTTTCCATTTGTGTGCAGAAAGAATTTTTCTCACAGTTTATCTCTGACTTAAAATGGCAGGCTTATGTGCATATATAAGGTGCTGAAAGAACAAATAGATGGAAAATAGATATAACAGATTATTTAAGAGATCTTTGTCTTGAAAATTGTTTTAATCTGCTCCATAATAATAGCTGCCTCTCCTCCTTTAGAGTTGTATCCACACAATAAAAACGTCTAGTCACTCTTTCTTTTATGGACATTAAAACTTTCTCTCTCTACTATAGTGTATTAAATTTTCAAGAATATTTAAATGTATAGTATCTTATTGGAAGTTTACAAGAGTTTGTAAATTATATGAGAAAAAAATCCTTAACTCCATTTGTAAAAATATATATTAGTATTTTCCAGTACAATCATGGGTAATTTGACAGTATAAAACCCTACTTTATAATTTGGCTAACTTATACAATAGATTATTTCTTCTAAAACTATAATAGTATTAACCAGGATATTTATCAATTTTGTATAAATTGTTCATACTCATAATATATATATCCTTAATTTTGTCTGATTTTTCATTATACATTAAATATTCAGAAGGCTACATTCAAGTTACAGCTTTTGTATTATAGTTTTCTTACAGAGCCAGAATGGAGTGTTCAAATTACCTTTAAAGTGCATTCTCTTCTTGGTCTGGGGGATTTGGAATATGAATGACTGCAGATATTCATATGCTTCTGGCAATGCTATCTACAAAATAATGACAAACATGCCACGTTTTTGTCCAAATATGTGATAATTTATCTGGATTGCTATTAGAAAACTAACCTGAAAATTATCAAATTGGAATATGTAGAACACAGGTCCCCACATATCCTTTGATTCACTGAAAGAAAAGCTTTCCAAACTCAACATAGCTACTTTTAACATCAAACTATCAATGACATAACTGATGTAATTATTTCAATAGAAAAACGATAGCATTTTCATGAGCTGCAACAAATGTTCTCTGACTTGCAGATGTGGCAACTCAATATATATGCATGTCTCAAAGGTGAGTTGGTTTTGGCATTGGCACATTCAGATGCACTTGTACTAAACTAACAGCAATGACTGAAATATCGTTAAGGGTCAAGAAAAAAAAAAGGATCTTTGCAAAATGGAGGAAACTTTAAGGAATGCTTGCAGTTCTTGATTTCTAGGGAAATAATAGCAGCCGAGGACAGTCATTTGTGATCATAATTGCAGTAATATTGATTGCATTGTAAACACAAATCTGTTGTGTTTATGAATCCTAATCCCAAACTTTACCAACTGAGTTAGAAGCTTCTCCTTTTCCTGGGGAGCTGCAGCGATAATTTGTTACTAGGCAGCATGAGCACTTTGTTTTGTGCTTGGGTGGTGGACCTGCGTATAAATGGGACTCTAGTCATTGGTCTCCTCATCAGTGAATATTAAGAAAATATTTAAGTTAAAAAGATTACTAATTTTAAAAATTAAATTAAAAAATTTACTAAGTGAGAAATACATTAGGTTTTCTTTTACACTTAGATGGTTTTTACACTTGCAAATACTAGCCCAAGGGGCATGTCCCACGAAAGCCTTCACTTACCAGGAAACTGGGACAGAGGGGAGGACATCCTATTGGGACTCTAGATGAGAGAAGCATGGGAGAATATCAAAGTAGAAGGATCCAGAGGGTCCTAGAAACTTACAAGTAGAACATTATTATAGGCAGATTTGGGCCCAGGGGTCCCACTCAAACTAAGGCACCAGCCAAGGACAATACAGGTGGTAAACTTTAAACCCCTACCCAGAACATTCTCCACAGTTGAGTGGAGAGTGGGATATGACTTTCTCACATACTCTGGTGCCTCACCTTTGACCATGTCCCCTGGATGGGGAGACCTGGTGGCACTCAGAGGAAGGACAGCAGGTTACCAAGAAGAGACTTGATACCCTATGAGCATATACAGGGGGAGGAAGTCCCCCTCAGGAACAGTCATAGGGGAGGGGAATAAGGGGAAAATGGAAGGGAGGGAAGAATGGGAGGATACAAGGGATGGGATACCATTGAGATGTAACAAGAATAAATTAATAAAAAAAATTTTAAAAATTAAACATCTAAAGTTAGACCCAAAACCAAAATTGAATATTAAGAGATGAAGCTACAGAATCAGTGTGAAAATTTCTTCTGACTGGATGTTTTTGTGGTAAAACAATTTTATGACTCTAATAGTGAATCCTGCACATGTAGATGATGATGGATAGCAATGAGCAGCTGCATTCAGGACACATTTGCCCAGTTTTCGATTGATTTGGGTGGTTTGTTTGTTTGCTTGTTTTTTGTTCTCTCTCTTTGTGTGTGTATGTGTGTGTGTGATGTAAATACTACATGTCCACTGACTCTATGCTAGGAAAATAAAAGTGAGTTAAGATACTCTTGGGGTAGGTAGGGAAAGGAAACTGACATCCATTTGTATCTATCTTCCTGACAACTTCTTTAGCAAACGGTAATACAAATTTTGAAAAGCATAAAAAGGGGACAAAAATATGTTTACATGAGTCACTCTTGGTACGTATGTTACAATAGGTGTCATATAATTTAAAAAATCTGCACTCACATAGTTATTTTGAAATATACTGGTGAGTAGAAAATTCTTATCCAGCTGTGGCACATTGTTGACAGAAATCATTATAACAATATACATATCATGAAAGAAGCAGTTCAATGGCATTTCAGATAATTTCCACTGAGTCAATTATTTACAATTAAATAGATAAGAAGTTTCATTCATTTTACATCCAGGTTGTGGCCCCCTCACTCCTCTCGTCCCAGTCCCACTCTCCTTCCTTCTTCCTCTATCCCCTCTCTGACTTTCTTCAGAAAATGGGAGCCCTCCCTACCCACCCAATCCAGCGCATCAATTCTCATCAGGACCAAATATGTTTGTTCCTCTGTGGCCTGGCAAGGCAGTCCTAAGGAGGGAAGTGATCAAAGAACAGGCAACAGAGTCGATGTCAGGGACATTGATAAGAATTTTTAACTTCTTCTATTTCAAAGAAAATATGTATTTTCTTAAAAAAAAAAACTCCTGGTGCATTGGCAATTCACCTAGCCACCACCTGTATAATTGTTTTTGTTTGTTTGTTTGTTTGTTTGTTTTCTAGATGAGCCATAAATGAATAAATTACAGATTTGGAGAGCATATATTGGAAGGCATATCTGAAAATAAGTTAAATATAATTATTTTGAAGGTTTAATAAAAGCCTGAAATAACAGTTTTAACTCTAAAAGGCAGAGACTGATACAAACTGGGATTTCAAATGATTGTTGACACATTCCAGTGAGTCTATATAGCAGACAGTTAGAAATAATTCCACCTTATGATGTAATACTTATCTAATCAAGTTGCCAAAGAAGGAAATCAGTACTCAGTTCTGATAGATTAAAGTACCAGAAAAAGAGTGTTGGTTAAAAATTATATATGCTTTCACTATCCAACTTTTCAGTTTGTTCCCAGCTAGTATCCTTATAAAGAAGAAGGTTTACTTGTTTATGATGCATATAGACATTTTAAAGCCAACCATTTCATTTATAAAATAGACCAACATATGAAAGGCTCACATTATATGGTATGATTAACTGGAGTCATCCTTTTGGGAACAAGCAAAATAAACCACCATTTTATTTTCAGACTCTTTTGAATCATAGGATGAAGCTAAGGTCCAGTTCCCAGGCCCTGTGGAAGCTGGGAATTCCCCAATAGCTAAACAGCTTCTGTAATTCATCTTCTGTTCCAGAACTGAATGACTGCTCCTAACTACAAAAGATCAAATGCATTTGAACTGTTGGGCTGGAAAACCTATATTCTGCATCAGGTGACATAGACCAGCCACATAAGAAAAGCCCTTATCCCTAATTCCTGATTGATAGAAAAATGTAACAATAAGTTGACACAGATGTTTGTGGTACAGAATATACTCTGTGGTGTTCTGGCTTTTGAGGTGGGGGTGTTTAGTTCGGCTCCTCTGTTTGTTCTAAATCTCCGATAGCTCAGTAGTGGCTTGATTAAAATAAATTCTCGTCATTCATATTGAACCTGTGTTTGAGTTGTATTGGATGTAAGCAGACCCCACATGTAAGCCCACACATAATTTTGTTTTAGAAAAACTATCATTTGTGTAAGCAATCTCAACTGAACACTAGTATAAACTAATTAGCAAAGCAGGTAACTGCTGCTATTTAAAAATCAAAGAAACTATAAAGATGGATAGCTGATCTTATAGTACCCGGCAATATCATGAATTCAACCTTCAGAAGATTGATGAGTGTCTTAAAATTTTCACTGTTGTTATTAATGTTAGTATAAAAGCACTGCAAATTTAAAGATTAAATGAATCAAAAAATACATTTTTATGTTTTGTAGAAATATGTATATATAGATAGATAAAAAACTTCCTTCTTCATACATACTTTCTGTTTACCTATAAGCAAAATCAATTCAATTTTATATAAAATGAATATGAAATCTCTACTTGAAGCACTTGTCAAATATTGATTTGTACTCTGCATTTCCCTTATGTCAATGAGGTGGTTATCAGCAAAATACTCAAGGTAGATAACAGGAACCTGAATTGAGGACCAATGACCAAAGAGATGTTAGCCATATTAATATGGTTACCATCACCCTTGTATGGCATCCAGCCCAGTGTTATGCATTCCATGGTTGCATCACCATGTACAAGTTTGATCTGATTATATAAATTCTCGATTTTGCCTTCTTTCAAACATTATTTGCCCACATTTTACCTATCTAACTCCTATTTCTTTATGGATTATTTTCTCCAATCTATCACTTAGAGAAGTATCAATGACCTATTATATCAAGAAATTAATAGTTCAACTTTATTGTCCATATCTACTTTCAAGCAATGGAGCTGATTTGATTTAGCTGATCGAATTATCTTTAAAATGGAATAGGTAAATCGTCAAAGTATACTGATCACAGATTATGAAGTTATATGTACACCCCCTCCTCCAGTGGGCAAAGACATTGGGTTATTTATATAGTATCAACTGAAGAATAATTAAATATAATTACTAATCTGGAGAAATAACTGTTGGAGTAGGAGCAGAGATCATATTTTTTATCTGGTAAGCAAATTAAATTTAACCACGGGAATATCCTTGCCTGATGATGTGATATACTGCAATACTAACAGTTTATAAATAAGGAAAACTTTTTCAGAAAGTATAAAATTTAGTAAATTATTCAATATGCCTAGTTATGCCAATGAAAGTGATAATGCAGTTTAAATTGCCCTTAATAATTTGTTTGCTTTGTTTTAACTTATACACTATGATCATGGAAATACATAATATTTGGTGAAAAACTAAAATTTTGGTTAGAGGTAATTGTTTCCACTTAAGACATTGTTACTCTCCTGCAGTGAAGCCCTGAGAACAGGGGAGAGTATAACAGGTTTCATAAGAAGCAAATATGGCAATCCTTTTAGAATCTACAACATTTACCATCCCCATGTGCTGAGCCATCTCTGACTGGCTACTAGAGTGAAGCTAGGCCTGGAACACAGCTTCTTCCCTGTTCTAATAACTGGCTTGAAATACAGTAACCTGAAGACTCAGCCAGAGTATCCCTAGTTCAGAAACCTTGCCACTTTTGAAAAATGGGGAGGATTTACAATGCTGCTTGCTGTCAGGCATCGTAAACTATAATCTTTGAAATATGCTGATGAATTTTCTGCAGCATAGTTTTGACAATTTGTATTATGGTCAGTCAAACTATAATGTTTAAAATAACCAAAACTTGACTATTAAAGGAACACTGGCATTTGTTCTCAGGTTCTGAGGTTCCAGTCTTTCATGGCAGAGGGGTAAGTGGAGAAGGGCAGCTCATGTGTTCAGAGGCAGAGAGAAACAATGTGACAGCCAGCTTACTGCCCCATTTCCCATTTTATTATCTTTGCCTGAGCATAACTAAATTTTGTCTCCACTCCTTATTCAGTCCTTTAGCAAAATCCAGAATGGAGCTTTACCAGTCTCCTGGGAGATTCTCAAGCCAATCACGTTGATAACCAAGATAACTACTATAATACTAATTACTAATCAATGTGATTTCTAAAAAAATCAATGTTACAATTTAATATCAGATGTTGTCACTATTTTCATTGATGATAATGTTACGGTTGATTAAAAAAATGATATTGATAGTCATTTCCAATAGTTAGAGATCATTTGATTAATAGCAGGCATATAATTGAAATATATATCTATATAATCTTTACTACTCCTCCATGTTTCTGTTTGATATTTCTATCTATAAGTGTATTAAGCTCAAGATATAGATATGGATCTATATGTGAAAGGTTGAACAAAAAGTTTTCTGAAAGAATACAATTTAGTACATTCTTCAATATGCTTTTTAGTGGCAATGAAATTGATAATGCAATTGATAATGCAATTGAAGCCACTTTTAATCATGTGTTTATAGAGAATAAGGGATTATTTAGTATTTGGTTAAAAATTGTGAAGCTTTTGCATAGAGATAATTGTTATAACATAAAATATCATTCCTTGCCCTGCACTGGATCCTTGACAATAGATAAGCAGTTATGCTTTATAGGAAACAAATATAGAAGTAAATATATAATATGCTTATATATGTGTGATTATATAAAAGACACATAGATAGATATAGGTTGATAGATAAATATATGAAACAGAGACTTTGGGAGGTAGTGAATATAAAATAGAGAGCAGTACATTTATATTGACACATATATAAAATTCAATTTTTAAAAATTCGGAACAGAAGGAAAAGTACTATACACAAGGTGAAAAATGAATATGGAAAACTGGTGTGTGTGTGTGTGTGTGTGTGTGTGTGTGTGTGTGTGTGTGTGTGTGTATTAAAAGAAGTTAAGACAGGTGGATTGATGATACCCTTCATAAAAACAAGAGATTAACACAAATCCCAATAGATATGAGACTTTTTTCCATTTTGAATTGTTGGTCAGGGTTATCCAAGTAACTCTCAAAATAATATAGATTATTGATATAGCCCTTGGTTTCCCCTCATGATATGAATATGGGTTTCTAATTCTGAAAACACTATGCATGACACAGGACTTGGAAGATTTTTATTTGTATCTGACTTGAAAGCCTTCATCCTGTGGTCTAGTTTCCATGGCTCCAAAAAAATTTTGTGCAACAGGCAATGAAAGGAAACAATTAACAGTCCTACCCACCTGCAACAACTCTGAACCACAACATTTACCAGTCTAGCAAGACAGACATAAAAGTCCCCAAAGTGGCATTCACATGTCGGTTGCAACCAACAGCTGTCTAGTTGGATATATGGTCAATCATAAAACCATTTACACACAAACAACAAAAATGGGCCCCACATGATTATTTATATATTTTTACATACTCATATACACATGTGGGAACACAAATGAATGTGTGGTGTGTGTGTGTGTGTGTGTGTGTGTGTGTGTGTGTGTGTGTGTGTGTGTTTGTGTAAAACCAAAGAAAAATAAACTAGAAAGTAGGGGTTATAGGAACTGTGGGAGAGAGGGTAGCTGAGAGCCCTGGGTAGAAAAAAGGGAGAAGTGACTTAATTCTTCTTCAACAAGAAATATGATAAACAAAGAAAACACACAAGTAATAGTTTGTGGTTATTTTTGCAAGGAAATATCAATTTCTGAATTGTTGGGTGCATTGTCCATTGCTATATATCAGAAGACAAATAACATGTTTAATTTCTGTAACTTATTCTAAATAAACTGCCTTAGCTAGGATTGCTATTGGCACAACAAAATACCATGACCAAAAGCAAGTTATGGAGTAAAGGATTTATTTGGTTCATATTTCCAGAGCACTGTTCATCATCTAGGGAAGTCCGAACAAGAACTCAAATGGGGCAGGAAGCTGGAAGCAGGAGCTGACACGGAGGCCACAGAGGGCTGTTTCTGGTTTGCTTCACTTGTTTGTCAGCCTGCTGTCTTACAGAACCCAGTATGAGGAGGAGCCCAGGAAGAGCATCACCCACAGTGGAGGCATCTTCTTTATTGAGGTTCCCTACTCTCTATGGTTCTAGCTTGTGTCAGATTGATATAAAACTGTTCAGCACATATACCTAGCAGGCTCTTCTGTGTAGTGTTTCTGAAATTTTTGTTTTGAGTGATGACAGTGCCTGATTGGATGGTAAAAATCATTTGCCTTTAATTGCAGTTTTTCAAAAGAGTCCATGTAAAAAATGTTTGCATACACTGTATCTGCAGCATTGATCACCCTCTAGAAGAAGTGACAATGTGTGAGACTCGAGCCAGTTGTAGTGACATGCAGAGTTGTGCCCGGAAAGAATATTCAGATCTGCAGATTCTTGAAGCAATTCATCTCAGATAGGTTGGAAAATGGTGCTCTGAAAGCCTATTAATTTTATCACAGGTGAAGTTCCAACATGTAATCAGATTATTATAGTAGTTTCCAAAGAAAATAAACAAAATATTTATTTTATTTTATACAACAGTGGTCAAAGGTTTTTGTCAAACATTACAGTCATCATTGTTTTATAGAACTCAAACATCTAGTCACGTAGTGAAATTTTTATACTTTGCATCTACTAGCTTTTTCCTGAATGTATTAATAATAACAAACCACAAAATAAGTCTACATTACATTATTAATACTTTATGCATATAATAATAATGGAAGCTATTTGGTGAAGAAAGGCTTGATAGAATTTATTAGAACTCTTTTACAGGGAAGAAATTACAGTAACCTGTTATTCCTATAGCCTGGTGACTGACAGGAGAAAATGTTCAGTTAAGCGGCCTGCAGCATGGTTTGAAAGTGTTGTTGGCCCTGGGGTTTTTATAAACCACCAGACAGGAAACACTAATCTCAAGTAGAAAATATCATTAAAAGCTTATGTGTTATTTTACTTCATAATGTATAGATGTCCAATCCTTTTCCTGGTTAATTAATTTGGCTATATATGATGTTAGCTTGAAGTCATGCTTAAAGAGATAACAGTATGAGTATGCCAGTATGTAAATTGCAAAATTTTAGAAATGCAGGAGAAATGTCTAAAGAATGATGGAGAGCTGTACATGCAGCTTGATAATGTAAAATTTGTTATATTCAGTTGTAAATTGACTCAGAGTTTTCAGAATAAATATAAACATTCAAATATATCCTTAAGCTAAAGGGAACATAATTCAAGAATTTTGATGCATTAGTTGACATTCCAATAGACTTAAAAATTAAAGGGTATTTTGCACCAAAGAGGTCATGTATAATATTTTCAAAACTAAAAAAGAGAACAAGAATAGTTTTTTTGTTGTGTACCATAGCCTTAACATAACTGGACAGCACAGGACAGTATAGAAAAGCAGAGATACCTATGAGAACATATGGAAGAAGAAGGGACATTCACTCTTGCACATAGCTGAAACCTTATGCAACAAGGAATCAATGATTCTAGCATGACCAACAACTGTTTCATGTCTTTTCCCCTCGGCAGCTATAAGCTTACATTTTTCTTGGATTCTCACCACAAAGTCCAACCAGGGGAAAGAACATATACTAACCCCTTGTTCAAGAATCGGAACATCTGGTGTTACTGATTGGATTATAAATACACCCAAAGCACATGCAGAAACAAGTGATGTTCTCCCTTATTTGCAGAGAAAAAAAGAAAAGAAAAGACCCCGGCACCTTTTAAATATTAATATGTTTTTATTTATAATCAACAATTTTGTATTATGAGTTGAACATATTTATGGAGTTCCTCCCTCATTTCTTCTTAGATCTTCCTTCTCCACTACTCACTGCCAACCTGATTTTGAATTTCCTTCTTCATTTTGGAAAACAGTGAGGTTATTTTGTGTTTTCCAACTACTCTCTTGGGTGAAGGGCCAACCATAATGTGTGCTTGACTTACCAGGAAATATACAATTAAAGAAAACTGACTCCTCCATTTCTATCGGCAATCAAATACCAATATATTCTCAGATAATGGTGGAATTTTGTGAAACTTCCATCTCTACTGTATGCTGGGATTTCCTATCTGGTAATAATCTTGAAGCTTCATCCCTCCTGGCTAACTTTCATGTTACTGGAAAGTGCTGTATACATTACGAAAGAAGAAAAGCAATCATCAATCTCATCCAGTTGTGGATCCTGTGAGTTGCCAAAAGAGACTGGCTTGACAAGTTGCCACCATTGGTGCAGTCTTGGGACTATTGCCACAGGAGTAACCAGACACTTTCTGATTGGATCTAAGGCCCTCTGTATGAGATGAAACAATGCCTGGCATTGGTAACAAGAAGAAGAACCTTAGCATAGATCCTAATAGGAGTACCCTGCAAAATAGATACAGTATTTAAATCATTTGTAATGATTTCTCAGTATATGCATGGGTGATAGTATCTCTCAACTATCATCTGAGAAGCTTCTTGTGGTAGATTGAATCAAGCAGTCAAAGTGCAGAGAATAACTGATTTGCATGCTCAGACCTTAATGAGATGTAGTACCACCACATCCCTCGACGTTGTGTTTGGACATCTTCACAAAAGCAGGGATGGGTGGGGACACTGTGAGAGCCAGAGGCAGTAGACAACTTTAAGTGCTTTTTATATACTACTGGGAGATTTCACATATTGAATTCACAGTGATTGCAACACCATACATAAAACCTATACAAGCTTAAACTTAGCAATTTTTAAAATTTAATTTCAAGTCACCAAATTTTTATATCTGATTAATAATAAGGCAATTAATTGCATGTTTTTGTTTTAAAAGCTATTACCCACATTTCTATATGTCATATTTCCCCATTCCTCCTTCGGAAGGAAGCACATATATCCATTTGGGTGTAACTTATTTGCATCTGTGCACCCCTTTTAATCTTAGTACTCATGTTTAAGTCTACATTAAGTATCTTTAATAGCAGTCTCAGTGTCTGCTTCATGAGTTTGCTAGTCTTGAGTGTGATTTCATGCTGATAGTGCAAATCTTTGTCTTAAGTTAAGATCCCTAAAAGTCTCAAGGAATTTCTCAGGAATTACTTAGTGATGCATTGTAGAGCTATGTCCTTCTTTTCTCACTATTCATCTAACAAAAATACAAAGAGCTAACAGCAAAATCACGAAAATAATTAGCATATTCTTATAGAAAATTGTGTTTTAAAAAGTGAAAAACAAAGATTAAAAAGTAATCTAAGAGAAGTCCATGCAAAGATGGTTATATTTTAGGAAGCATTGCCCAGCTTTACAACTGATGGTAACCACTTCATTTCCACATATAATTGAGCCTCAGTAGCATGATAAGTGAGATGTATGTCCCCAAAGGACAAAAGCTACATACTAACACATACTTAAATATTCAACCCAAGAAAGCAGAGTGCAAGCTGGAAGTGGTGGTGCACACCTTTAATCCCAGAACTCGAGAGGCAGAGGCAGGTGGTTTGCTGTGAGTTTGATGCCAATCTGCTTCACATAGGACACCCAAGGCTAACACAAAGAAACCATGTCTTGAAATACCAAAACAACAACAACAACAACAACACCCCAAAACAAACAAGTAAACAAACAAAAAGAAGCAGAATGAAACAGTAACATTTTGAGGGCAAGGGGGGGGCGTGGCTGGGTTCTCATCAAAGTGCTTGTACTTTTAATGAGAGCAGAGGAAGAAAGCCTAGAGCCATCCTATAGCCCCATACCTGTAGTGACTAATCATTTGTCGTGTATGGTAGAAATTAGCCATGATGATAGGACTCATATTGATACCAGAAACAAGTGTCATTTTTGCTAACAATAAAAGAAGATATAAGAAAAACTGTGAATTTGCTAGATCCGTCCATGGCACGAATTGTGGTGATGGTTCTGAGGTGTGTGCTTACCTCCAAACTCTTTCAGCTGTTCACATTAAATATATAAAGGTTTGTATGCCAGCTATATTTCAGTAACGTGATTCTCAAAGCATATATAGAAAGACATATATGTAAATTTATATGTATATATTTATATGTATATATTTACATATATATGTGCTGAAAGAAACAATTGATAATAAAAATTCAGGTATTACAAAATGTGTTTCTGTTCATCAATAGTGTTGCATCTATTTAGAATAGTAGTGACAGGAGCTCCCCAAGAAGACCAACAGAGCCAACTAACTAGGGGCCAGAGGAGCTTATGGAGACTGAAACATAACCACGAACCATGCATTGACTGGACCTAGGCCCCCTACATTGATGTAGCTGATGGGCAGCTCAGGCTTCCTGTGATTTCCCCTAATAAAGGGAACAGGGTCTATCTATGCCATGTCCTTGGTTGTCTTGCAAGGGGACCAGCTTAGTCCTGATGTGACTTGATGTGCTGGGTGGGTGGGTGGGTGGCTGGAGGCTCCACTTTTCTGAGAAACAGGGGAGAGGGGAGGGGGAAAGAGGAAGGGAGGCTGAGAATGGTAGGAAAGGAGGGAGGGGGCCATGATCAGGATGGAAAGTAGATAAATAGATGAATTAACTAAAATAATAATAATAATAAGCCAGGAAGCAGGCAATTCATTGAGTGTCTTAGAAGCAGAAATGTCCATTCGGAAACATACTGTTTCAACTGTGCCAGCTTTGTCAAGGCTCAGGTTTATTAGGAAATGTAAAGCAAAGCTGTCATTATAGCTTACATATAATTACATGGAACAAGCTGAAGAGATATATAAATATGACTATGACCTCCAGTTGGACCTATTCAACCACTGTAAGATAGAAAATGTGAAATCTTTCTTTTCTAATAACAGGGCTTATTATTGCAGAAGTTAGATTTGCACAATATATATGAACACATATATAATCTCTATATTATCTCTGTATGTATAGAAAGAGATGTTTTATATAACAAATGTAAAGACACCTAACTATATTATTTTTTATATTCACAACTAAATACATTGTTTGTGTTGGAAAGGGAAGGGGTGACATAAGAAGCTTTTGAACAGTTACATAAATATGCAGAAAAGGCTTCATCCTGTGTATCAATTAAGATTGCTGTCAAAAGGAAAGAATTTTTGCATACAATAAATTATAACTATGCAAGTAAAGATATTCAGTTACAGGGAAGTGGATGATGAGACATGCTTGCTCAGACCATCTGAGTGTTTGCATCCCTGTCTCTTCATGGGTGAGCACATTTCCTTTCTTTAGGCACAGGAAAAGCAAAGTCTCATTACTTATGGGAGTTTAAGGTCAACTCAGAGGCATGACCTGTTAGCATGGAAGGAGATGCAAGAGGCCTGTGGAAATGAATTTGGCTATTTCTGCATTTTTTTTTCACTGAGAGCTAAACTGTCACAATTTAAGATTGAATGTTCTGAATTTGAGCAATCTAGAGACCATTAAATGACAGGTTTTTAATTCCATTCATATGGACAGTACAGAGTATGTGTTTGTGTTATTTACAACAGATGAATCTGAAGTCTTGGAAATATGTACAGCACCAAAGAAAGAGAACTTGTGTTTTCTTAGAAAGAGAGATTAATTTAGCATGTTAGGATAAATAAAAATTTTAAGGGAAAAATCTTGTCAGCATGAAAATAGGAGGTATCTGACTTCACACAAAGTTAATAAACCCATATATATACACATATGGACAAACATAAGCATACACTCACATTTGATTTTTATATATATATATATATATATATATATATATATATATATATATTACACACACTTTTATATACCACACACAATATATATATATATATATTGAGCATGTTAAGCTTATGTGTGTCTGTGTGGGTATGTCTGTATGTCTCTATAGATATATATGTCCCTGTGCATGTGTGTGTGCTTGTGTGTGTGTGTGTAAAAATAAAGGATATTTTACTTTAAATAACTTCAGCAAAATGTAAAATGAAAGATATCAGATAAAAATGAGTTAATTCCCTAAGCACTGGAGTTGCATATTATTTAAACAGAATTTGTTTAATAAGTATTGATAAAAGAGACATTCTACATATCATAAAATCAATCAGAAGTACCAGAAGTATAGCAGGAAAGATAAAGGAGTTAATATCTGTGATTCAAGCAAACATTGGACCTTTCAATATTTTTGAAGATTTGTTGAAACTGCGCCTTGTAACATCAGATGATCAACCACCAGGACCTCCACACTGAGTGTATGTGACTTTCATCATTTATTATTCCTCAACAACACTGACACAAAACATGTCCATTTGGGCCATTGTTTTACTCTTAAACTGTCCCCACTTCATGTGATCTCTCTGATCTTCTCTGAAAACAATGCAGGATCCAGAAACAGGAAATGATGAAACATTAGTAACTAAAAGTTACTCATAAAAGATGATGATGATGATGATGATGGTGCTGGTGGTGATGATGATGGTGGTGGTGGTGGTGATGATAATGATGGTGGTGGTGGTGATGATGATGATGATGGTGGTGGTGGTGGTGGTGGTGGTGGTGGTGGTGGTGGTGGTTGTGGTCGTTATATGACCAGTAGACAGCAGGGCTCTATGTCATTACTTCTTCCAAGCTTAACACCTTCACCTGTGACATCACATAGTCATAAGAACAATTTAGTAATTATTGGCATTTCCAATGATCATGTGAATTAAGCTTAAAAATCATTGTCTTAAGTCACTTTCTAAGGAGTAATCAAAGGGAAGATAATTATTTCAGTAGGAAGACATGATGGTTCCTGAAGTCGACTCCACTCAATTAATTGATCCCATGAAGAATGAAATATTCATGGTTCACACTGCCTTCTATAATGGTGTATATTGTAAAAAGTTAAGAAAAACAAAAAACAAAATAAAAGAGACTGGTTAATAAGAGTCAGCACAAACAAGAAATCTGCTATGCTTTAATTATAAAGAAAGTAAATTTTGATATTAAAGATTTTAATGATTAAAATAAATTGAGCAGTTAGGGTAAAGAAGTGTGATTTTTATTGTCACAGATCAATTTCAAATATACTGTCTTTAAAAGGCTTTTTCTGCACATGACTAAGAGCCAACATAAATTATTTTCTAAAGATACTCTTAGAGCTAAGCCATATTCTATTTCCATGGCAAATGCAAAAATCTTTTGTTAACGATATCTCAGTTCTACCTATGTGTGGGCATAATGAAATAATTAAACACATTGGTACAATACACATTGATTCAATCAAGAATCATAGGATTGGGGCTGGAGAGATTGCACAGCAGTTAAGAGCACTGTCTGCCCTTCCAGAGGTCCTGAGTTCAATTCTCAGCAACTACATGGTGGCTCACAACCATTTCTACTGGAATCTGATGGCCTCTTCTGGCATGCAGATGTACATCCAGATAGAGCACCATATACATAAAAAAATAAATATTTTTTAAAAAAAATAATCACCTTTGACCATGTCCCCTGGAGGGGGAGACCTGGTGGCACTCAGAGGGAGGACAGCAGGTTACCAAGAAGAGACTTGATACCCTATGAGCATGTACAGGGGGAGATAATCCCCCTCAGGAACAGTCATAGGTGAGGGGAATAAGGGGAAAATGGGAGGGAGGGAAGAATGGGAGGATACAAGGGCTGGGATAACCATTGAGATGTAACAAGAATAAATTAATAAAAAAAGGAAAACAAAACAAAACATAAAAAATTAAAAATAAAAAAATAATCATAGGATCAATTGATATTAACAATAGATGACAAACATATTCTTTTAACAACCTACCAGTTATACTAATTCTAATTCTAGGAAACACAGTTTTTATTTTTTTCAGCTGAATAATGCTTGATTGAAGTAATTTCGGGGTGTTGTGGGGTATGCAAGAGAGAAAACTGCACAGACAAAGATTTAAATTAACATAAACTATTAGAGAAATGGTGACTACATGTGGTATTCGGGGTCCCAGTGTAGCTGATGGCTTTGCTCTGGGTGGGCTTTTAAACACATTTTTAATGTATGCTTTTGTTGGCATACATCAGTTAATAAGAAATGATACTCAAAATTGTAACTACAGAAGCAACAAGTACAGTTAGTCAAAGGCAGGGGTACAAAAGCCAGAAAAGCAAGTGCGTCAGGGACTTTGCAGCAACCTTGGGTTTTGACTAACTAGGTCTTTGCTCCAGTTCTGTCAGTTATTGTTGTCTTCAATCTGGATTCAAAGGTTTGATTGTCACCTCTGTCATGGGGTGAGTTATGCTAAGGTCTGGAACTTGGTAAGATCTGGGCCCTGTTAGAAGAGGAACTAGGTAGCTTTTAGTAAATGTGTAAGTCATTGTCTTTAAATGAAAGGTTAGGTGAGAATTATTTTATTTCCCAGTGTACTGCAAGCTTATACCTAGTTCCAAACTTGTTCGTCCTTTTTTGTTTGTTTATTTGGGATATCGAGACATGTGATTTGCCCTAAAACTATGTCTCTAGCCCTAATGTAGCCTTATTTATCCAAAAGAAAAGGAGAGCCAATGACCAAAAGTTGTGCGTCAGACATGCAAATCAATATTAGTTAGAGAGATGGCTTATGGCACATGACAGAGTAACCCCTGGAAGGATTGTAATTTCATTATGATCAAGTTCCCCTGCTGGATCTTGCATGTAACAAGGACCTAAATCACAATACATCAAAGGTAAACAAACAAACAAAACAAAAGAAAGCATGCACCATGCAAGTGACCAGGAGAGGTCTCCACCTATTGTAGTATAGCACACAGCTATTACTTCCTCATTTGCTCGCAAAGCATGGCTGCCACTCCTCTGAATCACCATATGCCTAGAAGAGGTAGGTAGGCAGTTTGCTATGTTAGCATGGCTCTCAATGTTTTTGATCACTGACTCAGGATGTCCTGTTGGAACCCAGGTCCTGTTTTATGAACTTTGAGAAAGAAAGTTGTCCCCTTTTAAGAGGCCACCTGGCTTTGAATGGTGCACTAACCACAGCTTGAAAATAAAAGTCATAGGGGAGGAGAATAAGGGGAAAATGGGAGGGAGGGAAGAATGGGAGGATACAAGGGATGGGATAACCATTGAGATGTAACAAGAATAAATTAATAAAAAAATAAAATTAAAAAAAGAAAAGTATAATATTTTCAACTGACTGAAGGACACGCATGTCTTTGTTATATTGAGAAAAATCTGTAGAAATTTGTTGAATTGAATCTACTTGAAATTAAGGATCAGTAACTTGGCCGAGCTAGAATTATATGTTACTAATAAAGCATTTCCCTAGTGTTGATCCTGAATTTGATCTCCTGCACCACCAGGGAAGTTACTTTGTATGGCAACAGAAAACTTAAGAATTCTTTTATTTCACATACCACTGCCCTCAAACTTAATGGCTCACACTTTTCTTTTTTCCCTTTTTGACAGTATAAGGAAATTAGCTGTTTCCTGGCAATTAGTTAGAAGTCCTTCATTTTCACTCTGTTGAAGAATGAAGGACAAATCAGTGATAATGGAATCTAGCACTTGGATAGTCAGCTAAGATGCTTGTCTAGGAGTCATTTATCATGGAAATGGTGTCTGTTCTTTAAAAATAATGCAAATTTGAAAACAGCTTTCTGCATGATTGAAGCCTTTGTCAATAGCCTACCACAGCATAAGACAAATGTTAACTTTATTCTGAAGTGAAAGATAACTTTGGGAATGGTATAATTAGCTGAGTGCATGCACTTGTATTTATTCCAAATCTTCTCTTCCCCGCTTACTTCTTATGCACATCTTAAATTCACACTTTTGTCAAGCTTAGTAGAACCAAAAAAATTTTAAAACATTAAACATTAAACATATTTATTAATTAAATTCAGAAAGCATAGGATCGATTACATGTACCATACCAGATAAATGGATGCTCTAAAACAAACAAAAAATCAGATTTCTTATTGTTTTTATTCTGTACTATTTCAAAATTATAATGCCGTTTCAATCTAAATATATAGTGCATGGGTTTTAATGTAAAATATTAAAAATATGGGCATATTCCTTGTTAATGCTAATCCTAAGCAATATATGCTTATGTTAATTAGCAAATCTATATAAGCCTAATAAAATGGACTTTATCTTATTTAAAACATTGTGATAAACTGTAAATGGTTTATTATTTTACTTTGTAGTTATTTTATCTTTTGCCAAGTTGAATACTCTACTTTATTAAATCTAAAGATAGAGCTGATCTTACTGATCTTTTTAAGTTAACACAGAAATTCTTATTCTTTCAACCCTAAAATATGCTAAAATGTTTTCAAAATAGTGTCATTGTTTTAACCAAACAAGTCCAAATATCCAAATGCATGTGCTTTAGATGTTCTGCCCAGTATTGCACACCAGCTTATAAGCCTTCCTGGATGTGTCAGTTGGCCATGGTAGTTACTGCTCACAGGCCTTTCACTGCTTCCATCACTGTCTCCAGAGTATTGGTTACTCTCATGCTGGGCCATTTGTTTGCCTCACACTGTGAGGTTCTCACTGGCTAGTACCACACTCCTAAAAAGATACAGTTCTTTCTGGGTCACTGCAGAGACAACCTTTGGAATTGATTTACTGGTCAGGAACTTCCTCAGCTGTCACAAACATTTCACTCAAGGAAAAAAATGCAGAATCATGTCATGAGCTCCCTGTGGGTCTAACATCTCCACTCACAATGTCATTACTCCACAGTGACCTGGGGGGATGCTAAGTACACACCACTTCTCAGCAGTGTTCATCCATACCTTAAAGCATTCACAGATTTAAAACAAGTTAGCTCTTTCCCATGAACTGATAACAGGAGATAATTATTGCCGTCTGCATACTAGTTGGGAACAGGCCAGGTGATACTTTATTCAGTAGATGTAGTGGATAGCCCAATTTCTTTCTCATATATTTGACATCTTTTACATTTAAAGTATCTTTCAAGTATTGCTGATATGGATATTCATAAGTTGCTATAAGTGTAAGAGCATGTATATTTTGTCTAAAGTCACAATGCAACCTTTTAGAATGCTGAAATGGAACAAACAGTACTTGTGTCATTGTGAGATCACCTACCATGGATATTATTTAAACTGTGAGGGATTTATCAGGTAGCAATATGAATGGAGCGTGTTTCTCTGTCTTCTATAAGGAATGAAATTAAAAAAAAAAAAAAAGGGAGGGATCAATCTGGTCTGTAGTGGAGCACCAGGCACAAGCTTTGATGCTTCTGGATTTGGAATATAACTGACTTCAGGCCGCACTGAGCAGGTAAGTTGGAGAGCTCGAAAGCCTTAGGGCAAAAAGGCGATGCAGAGGTTTTCAGACATTCATTAATTAGCTTATCTGCCCACATCCCGAATATAATTTACACCACAGCAAAACAGGGCTGATCCCTGGGTTGAGCTGCTGAGCCTCAGCAATGCAGCTTGCCATCACTCCTGCAGCACAGATGATAAGCAGTGCAGCTGAGTACCATGGGCATCTTAATATTCAGTTCACCTCTTTCACCCTTTGCCTCGGGGCAGCTCACATACTTTGCACAACCTGAACCTTAGCAGAATTTGGAAGAATTCACCTTCGGGAAATTAAAACTGCAGATCTAGTCAAGGGACCTATGATTACAACTAATGCAAACTCTTATTTGGCAATAGTTCGCTACAGTGGGGCAGAAGCGCAGATTTGATCTCCAAGTTCATCGGGTAGCCTTGTGGACCGCAGTGACTTTAAGTGTGTCAACTCGTCAGCCTAAATCAAGTTGAAGATAGCACAGGTTTTGAAACTTGAACATGATGCTTTTTTATTTCCTTCCTTCTATTTAATATCCCTATCTTCTTACTCTCCTGCTTCTTTTGCTTCCTTACTCCACTCCTCACCCCCCCGGCCCACAGGATTAGGTCTAACTTATTTCCCATGCTGGACTTGAACTTGGGATGATGCCATGCTTCAGTCTTTCAATAGCTACAATGATAGGTGTTCAGCACATACCCATGAGGTCCTAGTTCTAAGAGACGGCAGTTGACATTCACATAAATTTCTCCATGTGCATGTGTGTACGCACATATACATCACACACACACACGCATACATACACACACTCACACACACACATATACACACACACACACACATTCACACACACACACATGCACACACACACACACACACATATACACACCCCACGTTGGTGAGTTTTTCTTCCCCAATGTGGATGCAAGGTAGATAGAAGATGCTCAGAATGGATTTCTCCACGTACAGATCTCTTAAGTTCTGATAACTCCCAGCTGAGACTCTGTCAGGGGACAGGAGAGGAGACTGGCTTGGTAAGGCTCTTGCTCCTAACCTATTTGTCTACTCTTCACAACACAGGTTGTGCCCAGGAACTGATGTCTTCCAGACCCACCTCCAGCTCATTCCTCTTGAGTAGGTCTTGAAGCGAAGGAAGCTATGGCCGACCCTTTCCTCACCTCCACAAAGAAATGAAAGCACATATATTTTTTTAGAATATAGTTCTCACAAAACCTAAACTATGTAAGATAACCTGAATTCTATGATTAGCCCTTGATGGAAGAAGAGAAAAGCAAATCCATGTTCAGCTCCGGCGTCCAGCTTGCACTCTTCACTGTGCTTACAATTTCTTTTGAGGAAGAAAAGCAATGGTGTGGAATGAGACATTTGCACGTATTTCGAAGATTGGTCTTTAAAAAAATCTTAGTTAGATTGCCGCTTCCTATCTGTTCTTTTGCCTCACTCATCAAATGATTCTTGGGTTTACATCAATTAAAAATAAAATAATAAATCACATATGCAATTTTCTTTCACAATATTTATTTGCATTGACTGCAGTGCAACTAATTTGCAAACTGTATTGTTTGCAGAGCTGTAGCAGCTTGAAAGTGCACGTGTCTTTCTTCACCTTAAGTAAATTACAAACTCCTCTGTTTTCTAGTCCTAAGCACCTCTTAGACCCTTATACCCAGGAGGTAACTTAGGAATTCACACTCTTGGCTTCTAAAATTCATTTACTCTTTGTGTGATTTTGATCACGTGAAGATGACATACTGGTGACACTTCGTCTTTTTAGGAGAATTGCTAATGCCCCGCTTTTTCTCTTTTGCTATTCAGTGAGGGTTAGGTCACAGTTTTTCATCACCCCACTTGGCAACTTTTATCCAAACTTCTCTTTTCTAAATTTCCTGTCAGAACTACTCCTAAAAAGAGCACATTTGTATAATAGCTAAGAGTATGAACTTTGAAATCAGTCATTGCTCATTTGCATTCCTCTTATGCCATTTGCAAAATTATAATTAACATAAATTTTCTGTGAATTCTAAAAGCCCATATGTTCATCTATATGGTAAAAATAGTGATTTGACCTACTAGCCAGGCCGACTAAGTCAAAGGATTCATGACCGTTTAACCATGAAACCTGTTCAAATCACAAGCTTAATTTTAACACAGAACCAGTTTTTTAAAAGTCAACTATAAGAACAAAATAATTGATTCTCATTTTTATCAGTTTCATAACATTTTAAAATCCCTATATTATTTCTTTATATTTTGTTATATACACCATTTCCTCTTCCAAGGTAATTTGTAAAACTTCATCAAATAATTTTTGTAAATTTAGGTCCCTCAAAAGAGTCGTTTTGTTTCCCTGATCCCCTTTTATTGTTTTCTTCATTCATTCAGGCCTGCTATTAATTTTCTTACGTCTCTTTTATACAGCATCTCTGCCACCCCATTCCATATCCTATTTGTACCTACTCATGAATGTTAGATGTGCAATCTGTTAACACAGAAATTCTAACATAATTTTAGAGCTTGAATGTTGTTTTGCATTGACTACATTTTTAAGAAGTCACGCCTATGTAAAGGATTAAATACAATTACGCAAATATATTACACACAAATTTTACACAGTTTGATCACAGCAGGACCCACTGTTAGCCTACGTGGTCATCACTGCTACAGCAGGAAGCTCAGTGATTGAGAATGTGCATGTACGCTTCAAAAACTCCTACTGATCTTGCAATTGTGCTGTTATATCAGTATGCACTGTATTCTAGTGACCTTGGAAATGCTCTCCATCACTTATTTGCAGACAGAAAAATCTGATCTGATCATAGTACAGTTTTCAGACTTTTACTTACAAAAAATCCTTTGAGTACTAATCAGTTTCATTTGCATTCATTCATGTTGGAATCTTCTTGCTTTGATGCCTTTATCCACAACATGTTGCTAGTGTATAGAGATTCTTTTCATTTGAGCAATGTGGAAACTGTTTTGTATATACTTCTATGTGTGGTTTCCATAACATTCATGCCTAAATCACAATAAACCTCAAAACTGAACAAGTCTAACACCTCAAGAAGGTTGCATGTGATTTGTGATTCTGTGAAGACATTACCCCTAGAATTACCTAGCGTTGTAGTATATGTAATATTTCTGTGACCTTAAAGATATTTCATGCAATGTCAAATAATTTTGCTCCCACCTAAATTCATGTTCATCCAGATCAATACTGTTGAAAGAAAACTTTAGCACCATCAAACTAGACCAGTGTGTAAAGGCACTTACTGAATAGCTTGAGTGGGCTCTTTAGGTCCTGTGTGGTAAAGGAAATGTCCAACTGCTGCAAATTATGACTATTGTAAATTGTACATATACAAACACATACTCTCTCATACATACATACACACATACATACATACATACATACATACATACATACACACACATACTCACACGAGAGAAATAAATAAATGTAATTTAAAATTTTAAACTTTATCATTAATTCACAGATTGGTGCTGTTAATCATTATATTTTAAATCATTATTTCTTTAGAAGAAGAAAAGAACAAGAAAGTCTTAAAAAGTGATAAGAAAGGACCTAATTTAATCAACTAGTTTCTATTTTTCATTGATATTAGCACAGTGAAATAGATTTAATTAATATTTTTGATGAATTCATTTAATTTGCAGAGGATGCCTCAAAATTACAGTGACGTCTTATGCTTTCAGTGTTTGTCAGTGTTATTTATCAAACACCACATACACACACACACACACACACACACACACACACACACACACACTCACAATTTGTCTAGACATGTTACAATAAAATGAAAGAAAAAGGAATAAGAGAAGAAAATGAATGAAAAGAACAGAACATTTTGATGGAGGTAGGATGCTTCTGGGTTATTATGTTTTTGAGGGTGGTTAATGTATTATAATTTATTCAGATTACTTCCCAGATGTTATCCCCTCCCTTGTATCTTCTCATTCCCTTGCTCCCACACACCCTCCCTCTTCTGTCCTATTCCCATTCCCTAGAATTCTGACCATATGACCACAACCTATCAGGTCTCATCCAGATAACCTGATGCCCCTTCCTTTGTATGCCCTCTGGGCCTCTTCACCAAGAGAAAGTGATGAATTCAGGGACACAGTAGTTCATGTCAGAGGTAGTCCCTGCTCTACTCACAGTCGTGGAAAAGAAACTGTCCATTGGCTACGTCTGATCAGTGGGGTCTAAGTTTGCTGCATGCATTGTCCTTGGTTGATAAAAAACAGTTTGTTCAGGGTGCCTGCGTCCAGATCCTCCAGCCTTGATGGTCTCCTTGTGGGGTTCTTGAAACCTCAGTGCCCTTCCATACTCCCCCTATTCCTCCACAGCACTCTCACCTGGAGTCTAGTATCAAGTCCCAGCATCTGTCCAGATCCCCTGTGGCTGGAGTCTCTCAGAGGTCATCTATGTTGTGCTAACATGCACTTGTAAGTGAGCATATACAATGCCCGTCTTTCTGGGCATGGGTTATCTCACTCAGGATGATCATTTCTAGATCTGTTCATTTGCCTTAAAATTTTAGAATTTCCTTGGTTTTAATAGCTGAGTAGTATTCCATTGCGTAAATTTACCAAAGTTTCTTTATCATTCTATGGTTGAGTGACATCTATGTTGTTTCCAGATTCTGACTATTACAAATAAAGTTGCTATGAACATAGTTGAGCAAATGACCTTGTTCTATAATTAAGCATCTTTCCAGTATATGCTCAGGAGTGGTATATCTGTGTTGAGGTAGCACTGCTCCCAACGTTTTGCGAAAGCATTCTGAGATGCTGTCCAAAGTGGTTGTACAGGTTTGCACTCCCCCCAGCAATGGAGGAGTGATTCACTTTCTCTACATCCTCACAAAGAAGTGCTGTCACTTGAGTTTTTGATCTTAGCCATACTGATGGGTGTAGGATAGAATATCAGAGTTGTTTTGATTTGCATTCTCTGATAACTAAGGACATTAAAATTTTCTTTAGTGGTTTCTCAGCCATTCAATATTCCCCTGTTGAGAATTATACATTTAGGCCTAATCCCCATTTTTTAATTACATTATTTCATTTGATGGTGTTTAATTTATTGAGGTTTTTTTATATATATTTTAGATATTAGCCCTTTGTTTGATGTACGGCTGGTGAAGATCTTCTCCCAATCTGTAGACCATTGTTGTGTATTGCTAACAATGTCCTTTGCTTTACAGAAGTTTTTCAGTTTCATGGGGTCTTATTGTTCATCTTAGATTCTAAGTGGTTGGTGTTCATTTCACAAAATTTTATCCTGTGCTAATGAGTTCTAGGCTCTTCCATACTTTTTCTTCTAAAGGATTTAGTGTGTCTGGTTTTATGTTGAGGTCTTTAATCTACTTGGACTTTAGTTTTGTTCAGGACTCTACCCCAGCAAGTAAAAGACTTATATGTAAGAAACATCAAGGAAAGTGAAGAAGTTAGGGGAGATTAAGGGGATCCACATCAAAAATGAGAAAGTCAAAGTATCACTATCCACATATGATAGTGTACATAAATGACCCCTGAAATTCCAACAGAGAACTTCTATAGCTGATAAATACATTCAGAAAAGTAGCTGGATAAAAAATCAACTAAAAATGTCAGTAGCCTGTCGCGCCTTGCTCGACCAGCAAGAAAGACGCGACCACCAGTTCTTCTCCTAAGCAGTTTATTCAGGCTTTGTTTCTTCTTTCTCAGAGAATCCCTCGAGCCACTCCAGTCACGCTCTTTTATACCACCCAAACAGCCAATCACACTAAGCCACGTCTCGTAGAGGCGGAGCTAATGCAAGCAGCAGGCTCTTCCAAATAAGGGGTTGTTTACCTCCACCAAGGCAGCTCTGGCTGCATGCCAGGCACCATCTTGGGGCGAGGTCCACAAAGGGCTCTGTGGCTCTCCACAGTTCCTCCTTTTTATTTATTAGCGCTGACGCAACAGGTGAGAGTAGAGGTCTGATCTCCAGGAGGACACTGATGTATAACAGCCCACAATCTAAGCCCTCCACCAGATTGAGTGCTGAACCCGTCCTGTTGAATGGACACTGATGTACAACAGTACTCAGCCAAAGCCCTTCACTTAGCTCAGCACTGGACCCGTCCAGTACCTTTTTTCTGGAGGTGGGGTCTGGGGTACCAACCCACATGCAATCAGACTTGCTCCCCAGGAGGCCATTAACTGCAAACAATGTACCTCCTGTGCAGTGCTTTGCCTTGCACCCTGAGCGTGACGAGGTGATCAATACCACACATACTGCAAGCATCAAAAACCCCAGGGCTCCTATTCCTGCCCATTATTTCAGGTGGTTCATCGCTGCCAATATCCAGGAGGAGAAGCCCAATGCCATGGGAGGATCCACTCGCATTGAATTCACAGTGACAATGGCAAGGTGCAGATCTCTTAGGGTATGTTCAAACTCTGCAAACCAGTTCTCCTGGAGATAAGCTGAAAGACTCTTAGACAAATTAGCATCTCATGTAAAATTGTTATATGGCACAGGTGTAATGAATAACCCTGACATTTCCATTCGTGTCCGAGCTGAACCACCTGTAACATGATATCTACTTGTTCTTGTACCAGATCAACGTGTTGATTTAAAATCATGATGCCACCTTTCAAGTGTACATTTATGTTGGTCTGAACCTCTAAGGCAGTGGCCACGTTCGCTGACAAGTTATTCAAAGTGGCCGCTGTTTGGATGGTGGAGCTCATGGCGACTGCTGCTGTGGCAGCTCCAACGGCCACCAGGTGGCGACTATAATGGCTGCTGTTAGGCCAAAGTCTCTCTTCTGTCTGAATAGACTCATGGAACTGGGTGCAACTACTGGGACAGGCACATATCGAGGCATTCAGGTAACCACAGTGATGGGAAAATCGCTAGCACTCCAGCACAAGGAATAAAAACAAGTATCCTTATCACAACTAATCCTATCTTCATACTCAACACTACCATTATATAGGATAAACAGGAAAGGCGGCCAAAGGCATACAGGAGTAGGGCCAAAAGAAACATTGTGTCCTGTAGCCACTAAAGCATTAGAAGTTTCAAAAAGGTCAGATGTATTCCAGCTGAAAGTAGCATTACCAAATGCTCCTCTATTAATCATGGCCATTGGCGTCAGCTGCCATTGACCCCACAAAGGAGCCAATTGTTAAAAGGATTGGACGGTATCGGGAGGTTAGTTGACCTGATACAGCAAATCAGGGGGCTAAGGTATCACATTCTGACAAAAAGGTTTCCAAGGTTTTACTCTTTAACTTGATTCCCTTTGATTTTAACAGCTCTTGAAGAGCAGCGAAAACCGGATGAGACTGTGACGCACCCATATTTTCACTTTCTTTTCCGCAATAAACCTCACGTATTGGCTCCCTTCTGGAGACTTAAGAATTAGCTCCCTTCCGGAGACCTAAGGATAGCCTCCCTCCCGAGGACTTTCCCCTTCCCCAGGGGTCGTAAGCTCCACTTACCAGGAACTTACCCGCCGGCAATCCCTGACCACTTGGAGTTCTGAACTTAACGGTGGGGAAGTCGGGTCCCCATACGGGCCACCACTTGTCCTGCCTCGCTCTACCTGCAAGAAAGACGTGACCACCAGTTCTTCTCTCAAGCAGTTTACTCAGGCTTTGTTTCCAGGAGAATCCTCCGAGCCACTCCCGTCGCGCTCATTTATACCACCCAAACAGCCAATCACACTAAGCCACGTCTCACATACTGATAGGCTCGTAGAGGTGGAGCTAATGCAAGCAGAGGGTGTCTTCCAAATAAGGGGTTGTTTACCTCCACTGAGGCAGCTCTGGCTGCATGCCAGGCGCCATCTTGGGGTGAGGTCCACAAAGGGCTCTGTGGCTCTCCACAGTGGCCCTCCTGTATACAAATGACAAATGGGATGATAAAGAGATTAGGGAAACTACACCCTTCATAATAGTCACAAATAATATAAAGTATCTTGGTGTAAGTCTATCCTAGCAAGTAAAAGACTTATATAAAAAACTTCAAGTCTCTGAAGAAAGAATTTGAAGAAGATATCAAAAGATGGAACAATTTCCCATGCTCGTGGATCAGGAGAGTCAACAGAGTGAAAATGGCCATCTTACCAACAGCAATATACAGATTCAATGCAATTCCTACTGTAATATCTATATGATTTTTTAAAGACCTTGAAAGATCAATTCTCAACTTCATATGGAAAAAACAAAAAACCCAGAATACATAAAACAATCCTGTACAGTAAAAGATCTTCCAGAGGAATCTCCATCCCTGATTCAAGCTTTACTATAGAGCAACAGTAATAAAAACAACATAGTACTGGGTGATTGATCAATGGAATTGAGTCAAAGAACCAGAAATAAATCCATAGACCCATGGACACTTGACTTTTGACAAAGAAGTGAAATGCATACAATGGAAAAAAAGATAGTGCCTTGAACAAATGGTGCTTGACTAACTAGATATCTACATATAGAAAAAAGCAATTAGGTCCATATTTATCACCCTGCCATTATCTTTTTTAGATGCTATCCAAGAGTCTTTCTCAAGACTCTTTCACAATACATCATCTGAGTGCATGCCACAAATTTGATTTCATAATGAAGCAATACATTTTGAGACACATATCCTGGACAAATGTAAGCAATGTCTACTCACTTTGTATATGAAACAAAAACATACTAAAGTGAAGATACCACCAAGTCCAACTTGAAGAACCATAGTTTATGGTGAACACTTAAAATATCTTGGTGATCTCTTTATCATAGTAGGTGACTGGTAGCGGTTATATCTATAAAATATCCCAACCTACATGATGATGTCTCATGAGAGCTGGAACACTAGGTCTCCCTTCATGATTTCAGACAGCTAGAAAGCTTGGAGAGCCTTATTTCCTTTGTCATTCTTTTTGCTTACATAACTTTAGAGAGGAAGGTAACTGGTGAATTTGGTATATTTCAGGAACTTCCTGAGAACTATGAGATGTTCACTTCATGATCCTTACCAGAACATTCTTAGAACTTCCCAGGACTTGAAGAGTACTGTTCTAGGAGGGAATGTTTTCAGTAGGAGGAGAATATGACTACACAACATGAAGATTTTAAAAAATATGGAAACAATATCATTCTCACTAATTTTCCTTTGGATGTTGGTTGCTAATAGACTGAAAATGGCCAATGGCCTTGCTTTTTACATAGATATTGTGTCCAAAGCCATATTATCACCATTATAGGTCAGTCTCTTTGCTAACTAAACTTTTCCCAGCACCTCAAAAATATTGGGAATAAGAATTTCTTGGTTTTGTTAGAAGTATGGTTTAAGAGAATAAAAAAATAACCATGTGCAACATCAAAAATATTTAGCCCCAAGGTCTTTGGTAACAAAAAAGGAAATATAGTTATGTTTGGATTTGCTAGGCTTTCTTTTAACTTGAAAATTCAATACACAAAGTATTCTAAGATAATTTAGTGTTTGTGCCTCGAGCATGATCTGGTCATTCTTTGATTCCATAGTGTCTTCACTGAAGCTTCTTATGCAACCAATTTATAGTTGAATTAATTAACCTTACCCATCTTGATAAAAATCCAAGATGTGACATATTGAATGTATTTTGAAACATTTAATGTTACTGTGATCCTTGAAAATGTAGTGAACATTAAATTTATTGGCTAAAAATTATTTTATCTAGCAACATATGAAAAGTCTCTCTAGATTCAGTTTCTAAGTTAAATTTATTTTCAAGCTAAATACAATAATTCTATTTGAAACATAAGGAAAGATTCAAAACACAAGCAACAAAATTTTATTCATTGTTCTTCTTAATCTTTTATTTAGATTTATCTCATCTATTACCCATATTATAGCTTCTCTTGAGAAAAATAACGATATATGTGGTAGAAAACTTTCTGAACAAACACAGTGGCAACAATTCTAATTCCAAATGTACTTTAGAATGCAAGCAGATAAGCCAACAGAAAATGCCTGGAGGAAAACGTAAAACTCATATTAAAGTATTTCAATTTTTGATGAAAAAATAAAGTGCCTAAAGCTTGATTTATTCATGTATCACCATAGCATTTAAACATCATTATCCATTATCAATCAACGCGTTGCTTGCTGTGTTTAAAAGAAATTCTATTTGTTATTTTACTTTTTTACTTTGTTGATACCTCTCTAAAATATGTTGGACTACATATGATCTATGTTGACTCACTTCTTAATGATTATAAGTAATTTGGAATAAAATAAATATGTAATTCATGAAAGGGAGGGAAATTTCACTTAAAAAGTTGAAAAAGTCCCCACTGGACTTAATGCTGATGTGGATAAAATGGTGGGACCAAAAAGGCAGTCTGTGATGATGGCATAGCAGGATAAGTGATTTAGATTTCACATGTACTGACTGTGAGTTAGGAAAATCCAGTATAAAATCCTGAACCAGATTAAACAAAAGGTGTGGATAGAAACAATTTGATCTAGGGGACCACTACAAAGTGTGAGACCATTGGATTGATATCAAATTACTTTAAAATTTATTTCAGAGGCTCTAGAGAGGTGACTCACTGATTACAGGTACCTTCTGCTAAGTCTGGGGAACTGAGTTCAATTTCCAGCATCTACATAAAGGGATGACTGATTGCCATGAGTTGTGCTGTGACCCTCAGATGCATTATGAGGCACATGCAAGCTGCACATTCACCCTCCAAATAAATAAATGTAAACATAATTTTTAATATTTTATTTTTAAAATTATTTTAAAATTTGAAATAAACAATGTGCTATAAAATTATAACACAATGGATAAGTTGATAGATGCCTAGTGAGAGAAATAGATAAATATGTTTAATATAAATCATAAATTCAAAGAGCTTGCAAAGTAAAGAAATTGATTAATCAGTATAGAAAAAATGGTAGAAAATACAATGCTTGAAGGAAAGATGTATAATGAGTTAATAACTGTGATTTGAGGGTTTATATTTCTGTCCTTATAACACTGTGCTCTAACATTTTGGATATTATTGAAGGATAGATGTATATTCAAGGTTGTTTTGTATTTATATTCTTTTGTTATTGTCAAAAGTTAATGTAAATTAAAGTTATACTATGAGGTTTGAGAATAACAAAGTATAATTGATATTGTATTGGTTGATACATATTGACTTTTTGAATATTTGCATGGTTTTGGTCATGAATATTTTATCTTTAGTAAAACAATTATTCAAAATTGTCAATTTTAATTCGACTACTTGTTATTTTGAACTATAATATTTCTTTCTAAATCTTGGTATAAATTTTTCTTTGGATAAATGACTTAATATAAATCATACCAATTCATTTTTAAAAAATTTTCTCAATATTGTCTTTTGAAGAATAGAAGATATTAATTTTGATGATGTCTGATTTGACACTTCTAGTTATTACTGTTTTTATTTTCATGTATTTAAGCAATAGCTATGTAAGAAAAAAGTCACCAAGATTTAAAATCAATCTAGGCAAACAACTTTTCACAGTAGTTGTGATAGTTATGCTTGAGAATATATTTTATGACATATTTTTCTCTATAGTGAATGAGCCTACATTACTTCTTGCAATAGATATAATGTTGCTCTTTTCCCTAAATATTTTTAAAGTTTTATTAGAATGTAGTTCATTACAAATACAATATATTTTTTAAGAACTATTACGTTTTAAATAACTTCTCTAAAGCCACAAGAGTAGTCCTTTATTTGTGCCAAGTTTGTTTTAACATTTCAAAGTAGGTGAAGGTGTGTACATGCCTTCCTAAATTATAAATTGTTTTTTATAATTACCTAGGACAATTAGACTCACTTTTGCTTAATTTTCTTTAATATTGGCACATTGTTTTCATAGCTAATTCTTGTCCAAGTTTATTTAAAATTACTCACAGATGTATTATTTTAATATTAAATGAATTTCTCTTCATCCTATTATACTTGGCATTTGGTTGTTTGAACTTAGCAGAAATTCTCTCTCTCTCTCTCTCTCTCTCTCTCTCTCTCTCTGTCTCTCTTTCTCTCTCTCTCTCTCTCTCTCTCTCTCTCTCTCTCTCTCTCTCTCTCTTTGTGTGTGTGTGTGTGTGCGTGTGCATGTGTTTTTGTAAATATTACTGATAATTCATTTTCATCTTATTATATCATATTACTTTTCCCCAAAATTCAGTGCTCAGCTCACTCATTACAACCCTGAAGAGATATACTGAGTGGTTTATGATATAAAAGAAAAAAGACCTAGTCCTTCACTATGATGATCGTGCTTCAGATATTCATTATAATTGGGTAGTAAAGACATTTTGTCATATTAAAATGTACTTTTAAATTTTCAATTAATTGTTTATAAAGATTGAGCTGTAATTTTAACAGAATAATATTATTGTTTTCAGTACATTTCATTTTGATTTGGATAATGTATGTTTTCATTTCCTTTGCTTATATAAACTTAACATAACCTATTGTTTCATTTGTGATAGAAATTCAATTTTAGTATTACTAATTCATCATTTTCTATTTGATCACTTTCTATTTGATCTATTGATACTGTAGTTAATCTCATAATAAATGTAAGGAATTGTAATGCTGATCTTTTAAACAGCCAGAAAAAATAGAAATTAATATGAACACTCAGACAAAAATATTTATATTACGAACTAATAATGGTCATTACCCAGATGGTAATGTTCTTCCTAACAATTTTAAGTTTCAACATCATTGTCTGTAGTGCTAGGTCATTCTGGAATTTGAGATTCTATTTTTCAGCTTTTTCAATGCTGAATGAACCCCAGATATGTGTTCCTTCATGCATAATTTTGTATGGCAATCGGTGATTGTATGTAATTACCACTTTCTTTGCTGAAATTATTTCCTGAAAGCCATGCCTACGTGAACCTTGGTAATGTGTTTATTTTAGAGATATTATCAGGAAGAAACATTAAGGCAGCCTACTCTTGGTTCTAAGCAGTCTGTACCTCTAACGACTACTGGAGGCAGGCAACACAGGTTGGAGCATCTACAGGTATCAGGGTAGAGACGTGAAGCTAGGCCTGGTATATACCATAGTCAATGTTGTGTAACTGGTACTCTAACCCTGGAAATTACCTGACCCAGTATAGATATTTCTATTAATCCAGATTGGTCTGCATTAACATTATGTTGAAGAAAATAGAATCAACCTTAGTGCGGGTGAAGAGATACAGTTGCCTGTATATACACAACAATCCTCCTTTAGTTTTGAGTGATAACTTTCCTAGGAACGAGGAAAGTTTTTAGTTCTCAGGTTTTAGTTTTGTTTTATATGTGTTGTCTAATTTCCAGAACTTTGAGATTCTTACTACTGCATTCTATCATTTATCCTTACTTTCAAGTTTTACTATTGCTTAGTGTGTTCGCATACATTTACGTCATATTTCATACGTGGAATACAAAAGACAGCTTGCAGGAGTTAGTCCTCTCCTTCTAACATATGGATTCCAGGGATCCAACTCAGGCCTTCATCCTTGATATCCACTGCCAGTACACAGTAAGCCACTCTGCCAACCCATGCCATTTGACATTCTTGGCGGTAAATTGTCTCTAATGTACATGCTTTTCAGTGCTTGGTTATGTGAGACTATGTGTGAGGCATTCCTAAAATTCATTTGAATGTGTTTGAACTCTCCTGACTGCTAGATTTTAAAAAATGTTCCTGATTATACTTTCACATTGTTTTTAGTTTTTATTCTCAGCTATTTTGTTCTCTTGATTCTTATTACCTTTCCTCATGTAGTGCCCTTTCGACTGATGAAAGTGTAAAAATTGTAAGCTTGTGTCTCTGAATCTTTGTTTCTCTCTGAACTTCTTCTGTTTACAAACTTCCAATTAAATAATTAAGAAATTGCTATAATATTGCCCCCACTGGTTTTAAAATTGGTCCTTTTCATAATATAAGAACATAGAAAATAAATGCTTTGAAGTATTTATCTACTATTCTACCATTTGAGAATTATCCTTCAAATTACTAAAAATGTATATGACTTCACAGTTAGAAAAATATGGATCAAGATCAGGCTAAGAACTACAGTCTAACATTTGAACTTTTGGTTAACTAGGATTGACTGCACCTCTGATGATGATTTCTACTTGGGAGAATGGAAAAGTCAACTTAGTGTTGAACACATGGCATGAACTCAGGGTTGTTTATGTTTTCCTCTGAAAAGACACTCTTGACCATCTACCATTCCTAAAGCGCAACTAAAGATGGACATTGATTTTAGAAGACCTGCCTCTGGCTGAATTTCTCTCTGGCTTTCTATGTCAACTTACCATCTATTGTGTCACTTTTCTTGTCTCAACATCACCAGATGAGTAGATCACCAATTCTTACTGTTGTAAACTGTGCCAAGAAATAACATTTCCTTAAGAATGTGCTGGTCACAAAGATGAGATGGTCTGCCTATCGTGAAACCCAGCCATAAGATGGCCTTTGAGTCTTGGCATTAGAATTGAGAGTCTGAGTAATTGAAAAGAAAGCCACCATTTACACAGTGTTACCCTCACACAAAAGCTAGATCCTCCATGCCATAGAATCATAATAATGACCCAAGGATGGGAAGAATTGATGGATGTCCCAGATACAATTTCTCTTACTAACGCATTAGATGCAACCGATTTTCAACCGTAAAATATAAACCCCATTTAAAAATGATCAGTGTATTTTCTAGAGCCTGTTATTTGTAACTCATGGTCATTCTCTGAAATCAGTTTTCATTGACATTGCGTTCATGTTTTGTACTCCTTGATTCACTTCAGTGATTGCATTATTGTGAACATAATCAAGCTCTAGTAGTGCATCACTTTTAAATAACTGTTATGTTATGAAGACATAACCTGATCTCCCAAACACTTACATGTCAACAAACTAGTACTAGAAAATGAGAGCACTTCAGTCTAAGGTGACATATTGATTCAATAAATCATGAAGATTTATCTACACACTGAAATCCTGTAGGTATAAAATGAATTAAGATGCTGATTTCTGTAGCCCCCATGTTGGTTACAAGACTTGTTCTGAGCATTTTCTGTCTAAATGTTATATAAAATCTGTTCTCTATTGGTCCCCCTGATATGTCAGTAAAGCACCTTAAAGCCAATCAGTGAGCAGGGGAGAGAATAGGGCTGGACTTCCTGTCAGCCAGGGGAGGGGGAGAAAGGAGAAGTAAGGGATTGTGCCAGGGATTCAGCCATAGATAGAGGTGTAAAAGAAGTGAAGAAGATTCAGCTGGATCAAAGAAATAACTAAAAAGAGAGTAACTTGGTTGGGGGTGTGGCAAAGATGAAGTCAAAACAACATAGACCCTTAATAACAAACATAAACTGATCAAGACTGTGTTGTAAAGCCTTGTAAACAAATATAAAAGAGTTTCGATTATTTGTGTGATAGTTGGGTTAAGAAAGAAACCAATCCTACATCTGACAAAGGTCTAATATCCAAAATATATAAAGAACTCAAGAAATCAAACACCACCAAACCACAAATTAATTAAAAAATGAGGCTCAGAATTAAACAGAGACTTCTTGACAGAGGAATATCGACTGGCTGAGAAATACTTAAAAATGTTCAACATCTTTAATCATCAGAGAAATGCAAATCAAAACAATTCTGAGATTCCATCTTACACCCATCAGAATGGCTAAGACCAAAACCATGAGTGACACCACATGCTGGTGAGAATGTGAGAAAGAGGAACACTCCTTCATTGCTGGTGGGAATGCAAAATTGCACAACCACTTTGGAAATTTATCTGGCACTTTCTCAGAAAACTGGGACTAGGGCTTCCTCAAGACCCAGCTATTCCACTCATTGGAATATACCAAGAAGATGCTCCATCACACAACAAGGGCATATGTTCAACCATGTTCATAGCAGCCTTATTCATAACAGCCAGAACCTGGAAACAGCCCAAGTATCCTTCAGTAGAAGAATGGATAAAGAAAATGTGGTACATTTATGTACCATGTGGAATACTATTCAGCAAAAAAACAAAACAAAACAAAACAAAAAAAACAAGGAAATCCCAAAATTTGTGGACAAATAGTTGGAGGTAGAAAGGATCACACTGAGTTAGTTAACCGAGAAGCAGAAAGAGTCACATGATGTATACTCACTTACAATTGGACACGAGCCCAAAAGGCATGTCCCATGAAAGTCTTCAGTTACCAGGAGATTGGCACAGATATGAAGACATTCTATTGAGATGAATTGTAAAGAGATGTAAGAGAATTGTAGCAGAATGGGGAAATAGAAGGATCCAGAGGGTCCTAGAAACCTAAAAGAACATCATGACAGGTGGATCTTTGCCAAGGGGGAATCCGTTTAAACTGCACCAACCAAGGACAATACAAGCAGTAAGCATTGAACCCTTACTCTGCTCTAGCCAATGGACAGTACATTCTCCACAGTTATGTGTGGAGAGTGGGGACTGACTATGACATGAACTCTAGTGTCCCATATTTGACCACTTCCCCTTGGTGGGGAGGCCTGGTGGCACTCAGAGAAAGAATAAGCAGGCTACCAAGATGAGACTTGATAGGCTATGACCATAAAGTGGGGGAGGAGGTCCACTTCAGTCACAGACCTGGGGGAGGTGAACAGGGTGAAAGCAGGAGAGGGGGTAAAATGGAAGGATACAAGTGGTGGGATAACAATTGAGATGTTATCTGAATAAGTTAATTTAAAAGGGAAACTAAGAGAAACCAAGTTTTATAAAAAAAATACCTGCAACAAAATCCCATTCTAGGTTTTGTGAGATAGTTTCCTCAAAATCTGTCACATATCATTTCTTATTACATACATGTTATCATTGAATATACATATATATTCATATATATTCATATACACACACATGTATATATATAAAAATGCCATTTTACCACAATTACACTGCATAACCTCAGCTAAGGATTTGATGTAGAAATTTGCATAATGTTTACATTGCAGTTCAACAGAAAAGTTAAATATTAAAAGGACGGGAATTAAACATATTTACTATCTAAAATTCTACAGTGGTTTTCAGTATATTTACACTAAAAATGAATACATTTCATTTTTATGTAAAAATAATTATATAATTAAAACCAATTAATTATTATTAAAAAGTCCTTAAAAGCATAGAATTTGTGGCATTTATATGCATAAAGTTATCATACAATGAATATACTTGTTTAAAAAATCTGATTACTTTGAGTATACAGGTATAAAAATGACAACAACACAGATATGAAATATAAAATCATTACACAAAATAGAAGCATGATTTTTGTGTATTTAGTGTACATGTATAGGTATCCTCAATTTACAATACATAAATATCCAGTGGAAGACTTGCAAAGATTTCTATTGAATCCTCAAATAGGCCTTTATTTTATTCCATAAATTTTAAACTAATGTAAATTATTATAAACATATGGTATAGTCAAGTACTTCTGAGAACATATGCCTCATATGTAGGTGTTATTTAAGTATTCTCTTTTCTTTTTTAGTGATAGGTTTTCTATATTAAGTAATATACATATATTGAAAGAGTTTTTAAAATTATTTAAAAATTTTAACTTAATGCTTTTGGGAATATTTTGTTTACTTTTCTCTATGCTAGCAGTAAAAGTCAAAGAATTCCTCAGATTTTTTTGTAACTCTGCCAATGACTTGTTCTTCTATGCATGGCCTTCTCCAGGGCTGGGAGCTCCCAGCTGTTCACCCATTTGGCCCATACTAAAAAGCGAGTAGGAATTCATACCTCATCCCTGCCAAAATATTTCCCACTGCCAACTCTACTCAGCCAATGATGCTGGGGAAAGCATACGGTGCTTTTGGAAGACATAGTTTAGAATATGCTCTATTTTTTCTGGTGTGTATGCTGATACTTCACATAAGAAGAAAAATGTGTGTGAGAGAGAAAAATATAAGAAGTGAGATTTTCATGTGGAGTTTAATTTCCAAGGCCTTTAAAAATCCATTATAAATAGCAGATTCCCAGCGAGACTTTCTGGACCCTAGTGAGGAAAATAAATATAAACTATAGTACATTGAGTTGTTAAAAACTTTTTTTTTGTACACAGTGAGTTTGTATAGGAAATGACTTCTTATTGAACATTGTAAAAATGAGAAAGCAATCTTTCCAAAACATTCTAGAAATGCGAGTTCAGGGTAGTTTGTTCAACTACTGAAGTGAGTCTTCTGAAATCTTTCTCTACATTTAATATTGAGAAGCATTTTTATTATTATTATGTTTCTTTTTTAACACATACATTTATATTATTACACATGAACAAAATAAACTACATACAGCAGGAAAAACCATGAGACAACCAGAAATTACATAAATATTACATTCTTAGTGATTTGGCTATTTTTATTTGGAATATTTGAAGTAAACATCCTATCTTGCTGGGTCTAAATCTCTGAATGATGATCAATACCTCTAATATTTCATCTGTATTATCTTAAAACATCTACCTTGATCTAAAAATATCTTAACCTCTAACCTACTAGGCCTAATTGTAAGACTAAGCTATCTGGTCTTTAACCCCATAAGAGATTTGAGAAGGAATAAAACTTGATTACCTGAGCAAACCAGAAGTTTCAAGTTAACAGCTTCCAAAACGAAAAAAAGACTGAGACAGTTTCCTGTCTGAACAGTCGCCCAGCACTCTCTATAACGTTGGATCATCATCTTCAGCCTCATAGCCCAATATAGCTCACAGTTATATTTGCGAGGCAGAAACTATTGAGGACATGCTTACCCTGTCTTAACAGATTTTGGCTGTCAACTCTACCTGCATGTAAGCTTGCCTATTTTTAGGCAGCGTTTTGTCTGTGGCAGAAATGAGGACATTTTGTGCCGTGGCTGGTTTGCCATACTTGAAGCCTCTTAATGTGAATCTGCAGAGGAGATTAAAACATTAGATGGAAGTACTGATTTGTCTAACATGCCCATTCTTCACTAGCCATCCTGACTGAGCTTCCTGGCTTCTTCAAGATATTCCAAGCATGATGTAAGTTTTAGATCTATCATGACTCTTACCTTGCTTGGAATTCTCCTCTAATCCACTGATTACATTTTAATTCCTTGGTGTGATTTTGCTCATAGCTTCCATTCATAATGAGGTGTCAACTAACTTCTCTATATAATGTTCCAAACTGTTTCAAAGCAGTGGCTGTAGAGAATAGTTGACTAATTAGAATTTCAGGACTAGAGCGATTGAATAGTTCTTGTCCAAAGCCTAATTACATGATCGTGGGCTAAGTTCTGGCCATCCAGGAAAGCCACTCCGTACCTATTTATGTGTGGGAATTAACACCTTGTAACTAATAGATATAAAGCCTTTGTAAATTTATTAGCAAACCCTTAGCTTCCTTCAAGTCAAAACCAAAAAAACGTCATCAGATGTGACTCTCCTTATTTATATAAATTGTTTCGACATCTTGCTGTAACTGCTTCTCTGATGTACTCACCAAAGTATTTTCAATTTGCCTTTGCTTATGATTTTACTCTGTAAAACTATGAAATGGATTCCGCTTTGGAACTTAAAAATTGGAGTAACTTGAATGTGTGTTTCTGGCTTATGGTCACAAAAATGGATAAGGAATAAACAATATATTTTCTTTAAGAGAGAGTTGTGACCTACACAAAGATATTAGGTGGAACTCAAGGAACCGTGTAGAAGAGGAGGATGAAGGATTGTAGGAGGCAGAGAGGTTGAGGCCACCAGGACAATATGGCCCATAGATTCAAAGAAGCAGGGTATGTATGAGCTCACAGAGACTAAAGTAACAGTCATGGAGTTGGCATGGATCTGTGCTAAGTCCTCAGCATCCATGCTGTGGTTGTTTAGATTGGCATGTTTGTGAGACTCCTAACAGTGGGAGTGGGCATGTCTCTGACTATTTAGCCTGTTCTTGGGACCCTTATTTTTCTACTGAGTTGCCTCATCCAACCTTGATATGAGGGCTATCCGTAGTCTTATTGAATATGGTTATGCCATGTTTGGTTGATATGACTGGGAGGCATACTTTTCTCTGAAGAAAGAGTGGGTCTGTTGGAGGAGTGGGTGGGGCCATGACACACTACATGACACTGGAGGAGTAGAGGGATGGGAAACTACAGTAGAGATGTATTGTATGAGTAGAAAAAGTAAAAAAAAAAAATTTAAAAGATGGGAGTCATGGTTTTTTGCATAGAAACCTATAATCCTATTAACTATGCCAATCTTTTCATTTTGCATGTATAATACTTTCCTTATCATGTACCTGTCTTCTAAATAAATGACATTTCTCCTGTGATCCTGAAATCACCTAAGTTTTATTATATAAAGAAATCAACATAAATCAATTCCTGACAATAAGCCGTTTATAACTGCTGGTCAAGTGACTAAAATGCCTGTCATATAAAATGACTTTATTTGATTTAATGGAAACTTTTTCTTCAATTTAATCTGCTTTCTCTCTGGAGCTTAGTGTAAGCCACTTAATTCATCATGTTTATTGTTTTGCTCTATTTGAACTGGTGGGAATTACCCAAATCATCTTTTCCATTCATCTAAAAGCACAGCAAGCTATCAAAAGTACAGTTATCTAAGGCAATATACAGATATAGTCAAATAACTTTTAGTTAATTGAATTTATATTCATTTAGTTATTTTTTAAAAATAATAGCCTAGGGGAGGGGAATAAGGTGAATGAGGGAGCAAGGAAAGAATGCGGGGAGACAAGCAAGGGGATAACAATTGATGTAATCTGAATAAATTAATAAAAACATAATAACCTGGAAAATTAATTTAAATTGGACCCCAATTTTGACTCAGGCTCTTTCCTTTGTTAATAAAAATGAAGTATAATGTATTTTAAGAAAGGAAAATCACTAACACGAGCATGACATAATGAGACAAAGATCTTACAAAGATGGTTATGAATTTATTTTCTCTTGGTCATATTCTGCTGAGCCTGCAGCCTATCCTTAAGAATAGTTTGCTTACCTCACTCAGGATGATCTTTTCTAGTTCCATCTATTTGCCTGCATATTCCAAAATCTCCTTGATTTTGATAGCTGAATAGTGTTCTATTGTGTAATGAACCACAGTGTCTTTATCAATTCTTTGGTTGATGGACATCTAGATTCTGGATATTATGAATAAATCTGCTATACAAATTGTTAATCATAGATCACTGTTGTATGCTCAAGCATCTTTCAGGTATATGATAGACGCCTGTTTAGATGTAGGTGATGGACAGCTCATACTCCATTTGTATGGAAGAGGGGAGAGAAAGGACTGCCTCTGACATGAACTCTGCTGCCTGGTATTTGATCATTGCCTCTTGGCAGGGGTGCCTTGTGGGCACACAGAGAAGGGGGATTGAGGCTACTCTGATGAGACCTAATAGACTGTGAGAGTGTGGGAGGAGATCCCCCATTAGATGTCTAGGGGAGGGGAAGAGGGTGGAAGAGGGAAGGTGGGTGGTAACTGGAAGATAAGAGCCAGGGGATAGCAATCGGAGTGTAATGTGAGTAAATTATAATATAGAACTTTAAAAAGAGTAGTTTGTTTCCATAATGCAAGTAAAGTTTCAGGTGCAGGTAATTATCAATTGGAGATTGAGTCTGGGTTAAGGGTAAAGGCATGTGTCTATTTCTCCTCTCATCTCTAGGACACCAACTGGTGCAGAGCATACAGGCCCTGTGCATATTGCCTTAATCTCTGTGAGTTTATGTATGCACCCACAATGCTCATTTAGCAGTTCTCAACCTGTGGCTTGTAAACCTCTTGGGGGGGGGAGGAGAGTGTTACATATTAAATATTCTGACATTTACTTTGTAGTTCATAACTGTAGTAAAATTACAGTTATTAAGTAACAACAAAATAATTATATGGTTGGTATCAACATAACATTAGAAATTGTGTTAAAGTGCTGCAGTATTAGGAAGGTTAAGAACTTCTGATAAAGGTTCTTGTTTTCTAGGTGTCCACTCTTTCTTGCTTTTAAACTCTTTCTATTTTCTCTTCTGTGCTCCCTGAAGATTGACAGGAGAGATTTGATAGCAACACCCTATTTAGGGCTGTGTGTTGCAGGGTTTGATTTCTGTGGAGATTATCTAGTGTGCTCTAGATATTTGTTTCCATCTCCTGAAGAAGGGAGCATCTCTGGTAATGACTGAACAAGGTGTTGATATGAGTGTAGCAGAATGTCATTAGGAGTTATGTTATTCCACTTTTGCTACACACACACACACACACACACACACACACACACACACACACACACACGAGAAAGAGAAGAGAGAGAGAGAGAGAGAGAGAGAGAGAGAGAGAGAGAGAGAGAGAGAGAGCGTTTGGTTTTACCCTACACTATTGGGCTATCTAGTCTCACTTTCTTGGTCATCAACACAGTTTTGGATATGAGCGCCATCTTGTGAAGTGGGCCTTTAGTCATTCAGGATGATTTTTTTCCTAGTTCTTTCCATTTATCTGTGATTTTCATTATTTCATTATTTTTAACAACTGAATAATACCCTATTGTACAAATATAAAACATTTTCTTAACACATTCATCTGTTGATGGACATCTACGATGTTTGAAATTTCTGGGTCTTATGAGTAAAGATGTAATGGACATGCATAGTATATCCTCATTTTTAACTAGATTTTAGCCCAATATAGATGTCATCTGAGAGACTCCACCCACCAGGGGATAGGGACAGTTACTGAGACACGAAGCTGGGTACTGGGCAGAGTGCTGAGAGTTGTAGTTAAGAGTAGGGGAATGGAAGGTCCTGGAGGGATCTAGGCACAGGGGGCATCAACATAAACTGATGCTTCAGTCAAGGACAATGCATACAAAGAAACAAGACTCCTTTTTCAGATGTAGCCAATAATCTGCAGATTCTCTGCATGGGGGAATTGGGGAGACTGCTGGCTACTGCTCCTTGGCAAGATGGCCTTAATTGTGCTCATAAAGTTGTTTTTAATTGATTAGTATAGAAATTTGTATATTGATGCAAAATAAGTATACATTTGATACATTGATATATAATTCAAATTTAAGATTATTGTTCATACACATTATATATGTATATATGTATATATATATATATATATATTTCTCTCTAATATGAAGTACTATACACATACCACTCAAGTATTATACAACATTTACCTCCAATTCTTTTGAAATCCTACTGCAGGCTGTTTAGGATAATAAGAAAGTTAGACAAGTTGATTTTCAATTGATCAAATCGTGGTCATTCAACTACTAGTCTATTTATATCACAAGGATATATATTCTATATGTAAAAGATAGGTATGATTCTATAGGTAGATAAGGTAAAATAAATAGTTAACTCCTGGCAGCAGCCAGCCTACCTCAAAGATGTGATGAGAATCAAACCTCCTTATGGAGATGGCTTCAAATATGGCAAAGCAGCCACCGGACAAAATGGCCTCATTTCAACCACTGACAGAATTCTGACAAAAACTTGTCAAGAGTGGGTGCAGACAGAGTCAATGGCCAAACTCTACCAAGACAGGGAAAGCATGCCCTCAATAGTTCCTGACTCACAAATATGTCGGTCAAACATATTGGTCCAGAAGGCTAAAGATAATGATCCAACATTTTGGGAGTTATGGGTGACTCTGCAGGCAGCAAACAATCTCTGTCATTCTTTTATTTTTAATTTGGAAGCCACTAATCCATACTTCTTGTTTACTCAACTAATTAATTTTACTTCTTCTCAAGTCTCTGATGGGGTTGAAGAATAAATAGTTTAGTTCCACAATTAAGTTTATTTGTACAGGGATTAAGATATTTTTAGGTCTGGATAGACATTTTAAGTTAATAGAGATGAGATATGATAGATATTGAGTTACATTCAGAATTTTAGACTCACCAAGATAGGAAAATGTTTTCTTCATAGTTGTCAAATACAAACAGCCAAAACACTATGAAGATAACATGAATATAATTCCTGATTGTTCTGTGGCCCTTCTTGCTATATGTAGTTCATTTTATATATGTGTAATAATATAACTGTATATGTAAAAATAAGTAAGTAATAAAAAAAGAATGTTTTGCTCTTTTTATTAAGTGTCAGCCATTTAAGATTCTTTTTTGGGGGGGATTTCTGTTTTTTTTTTTTGTTTTTTTTTGTTTTTTTTTTTTTTTGGCTTTTTGAGACAGGTTTTCTCTGTGTAGCCTTGATTGTCCTGGACTCTGCTTTGTAGACCAGGCTGGCCTCAAACTCACAGTGATCCACCTGCCTCTGTCTCCTCAGTGCTGGGATTAAAGGTGTGTACCACCACCACCCGGCTACCAGTACCCATTTTCAATAGGATTATTTCTTTACTTGATATGTAGTTTCTTTTCATTCTTTCTATTTTATGGATATTTGCCATCTGTAGGACTTACTGTTGGTTAAATATTTTCCCATTTTGTAGGCTGCCACTTTGTCTGCATGAGCTCAGGAAGTTGTCCTTAGTCTTCCAGAATCTTTTCAGACTTGTGAGGTTCCGTTTATTAAATTTTTATCTTAGTGACTGTGCTAATGATGGACTTCTCTTCAGAAAGTCTTTTCTGTGCCAATGAGTTCAACATCTCTTTTTCCCATTTTCTTTTCTATGAGGTGCAGTGTATTTAGATTTATGTTGAGGTATTTTAATGATTTGGACTTGAATTTTATTTTGAAGCTTTTGTAGGTATAGATCTATTTGAATTTTTCTAGATATAGACATTCATATGACCAGCACCATTTCTTGAAAATGCTGTCTTTTTTCCAGCGTGAATTTCTGACTTCTTTATAAAACACTCAGCAACTGTGGATTTGTGGATTTATGCCTGAGACTTCAGTTTGATTCCACTGACCGACATGTTTATTCTTGTGTCAATGCCATGCTGGTTTTACTACTACAGCTCAGTAATAGCACTTGAAGTCCTGCATGATGATACCACCAGCAGTTCTTTTAGCTAATTTTGATAAGGGTTTGGCAATTATATTGATTATCTCAAAAAGTTGAACTCTTTCTTTCATTAATTTTTTTTGTATTTATTTTTGTTGTTTGTTCCAATTGTACTGATTTCATCCCTGAGTTTAGTTAGTTTTTGCAATCTTTTCATTTGGAGTGAGATTCTTTTATTTGTTCCAGATCTTTTAAATGTGTTATATGTGTATTTACTCAAGAATTATGTTTAGTTGTCTCCCTCCCTCCTTCTTTCCCTTCCTCCCTCCCTCCCTCCATCCCTCTCTCCCTTCCTCTTTCCCTCCCTCCGTCCCTTCTTTCCTTCCTTCCTTCCTTCCTTACTAACTATCCCTCCTTCATTTTTTGAGACTAGCTCTCACTATGTTATCTATCTGGCCTGTAAGAGATCTGCCTGACTCTGCCACTTGCATGCTGGGATTAAGGCCAGTGAACCCCACACCTGGCTTGTCAACCTCTAAGTATGATAAAACACTACAGTTTATTTTTCCTTCTCCAGCTGCAAAAGCCAGATAACATTAAATCAACGTTTGAGTTTCTTTTTAAGTTACAATACTGCCTTGTATGTGTGAAGAAACTTGAGACACGTTCATTTAAACGTGAATAACTAAAAGAGATTTGATTTTAATTTCAGCTCCAAGATGTAAAAGATCTTGGGCATTAACATAAGAAAATGTTGGACAGACTCAAAAGTGGTGTTTTTCTTGACACCATCCAGAAATTGGGGTTGTATGTATGGCAAACTGCCACTCTGCTATTTGGCAAACTTAGGCACACACAGAAACAGAGCAGCCAAAATCTGCTTGTCTGGAACTGACATTGCTGTCTGATAACCATCTGCAGTCCTGTTGGCTGGAATATCCATCCAGAATGTAAACTTACTGCCTCACTTTCTTTATCCAATCAATACATTCATCATCTCAACCTACCATGGAAGGAGAGAAGCAAGGCCAATACCCTAGCTGTTACTTGCTGTATTGTTCAAATGGCCTTCTGATCATCAAAATCTAGCAAGCATTAAAATCTTTATATCACAGATTAATGTTATATAGTATGACTTCCTCTCTTTTGAGTGGGGGTGGCAAAAAAGAGGTCGTGGATATGTGAAAATAAAGACCCTTTTATTGCTAAGAATGAGACAGCCATTCACAGCTTCTTATAATAATTCCTCAAGATAAACAGCATGTAATGTAAATAAGTTATACTAAAAATAATAAAATGTAAAAATACCAATAAGTAAAATCAATATGTTTTAAAAAGTGTGATGAAAGATAAGATTATGCTGTGATCATGGTATGCCAAGACAGATAGAAAATAATCTATGGTTTTGTCTAAATTCACATAAAAGAAACAAATTCTCACAAAGAGAGCCACAGGAAATTAGGGAATGCTGAAAGGTGGAGAAATGCTTGTCCCCAGTGAAGACATAAATTTGTTTTTAGCCTTGAAAACATGAATACAAGTAACATAATACTGACTAAGCAGGCTATATTCAAGTAAATATATATATATACACTTGCAATTATATATTAATAAATATATATTCATGTTAGAACATTTAATGAAAAGAAGAGGTCATGAATTTGAAAGATAGAATGGGGCTGGGCATGGTGGCGCACCCCTTTAATCCCAGGACTCAAGAGGCAGAGGCAGGTGGATTGCTGTGAGTTCGAGGCCAGCCTGGTCTACAAAGTGAGTCCAGTACAGCCAAGGCTACACAGAGAAACCCTCTCTCAAAAACAAACAAACAAACAAAAAAAGATAGAATGGAGAGGCATATGGAATGTTGGAAGAAGGAGAATGGAAGAGGAAATGATGTATTTATAATATCATTTAGAATTTTTAATGTATTATAATTTATTCAGATTGCATCCCAAATGTTATCCTGTCACTTGTGTCTTCCTGTTCCCACCTTCCCTCCCTATTCTTCTCCCCTAGACCTTTGACAGAAGACGATCTCTTCCCCAGCCATATGGCCACAGCCTATCAGATAGCCTCCTTTCCTTTCCCTTGTTTGCCACAGAGAGGAAGTAATAAGCAAATCTGGAGCACCAGTGTTCCTGTCAGAGGCAGCCCTCACTCTCTCCAAAACATGGAGAATGAGCTGTCCATTGGCTAGATCTGAACCAGAGTCTATGTTTGCTGCATGCATTGTTGTTGGTTGATGCAAGAGTTTGTGCAACACTGCACCCCATTCCAGATCTGCTGGTCTTGATAGGCTCCTTGTGCTGCTACTGAATGCTCTGGGTCCTTTCATTGTCCAGTCTTTTAATGAAAATAATTTCAACTGTCAATAAATGCCCTATGTATGCCCGAAATATCAGTAATGTATTTTTGCTTGTTTGTGTGTGTGTGTGTGTGGTTTTGAAAGATGAACTTTTGCTACATGACTGAATTTTGCCTACACTCATGGTAATCATCTAACCTCAACATTCAAAGTTTGAGTACCAGGCTTAAACCTCCTTTTCTTGCATTCTCCACTTTCTTACCAATTAGTGAATCTTTCTAATGCTTTAGACTTATCACTCTTCTTTGCTATCTGTTTTTAGATAGGATTCATGGAACTATCAAATTTTACAAATACATCAACTTCTGAGCCAACTATCCTTTTCTAGAAACCATAGCCTTCCCTGTCTCCAGATTCGAAAAATATTCATCCTGTAAATCCCAGATGTTTCGTAATGTCCTTCCTTGCATCCTCTCTCACAGAATTGCTCATCTCAATTTAACTATATATAGCCGTTCCTGATGCTCTCGTGAGATGGAGCTGAGACTTGTTATGAGAAACCTTAACTGTGATAGGATTAAACCTACTTGAATTGTAAGGCTGAAAAATTAACTTCCAGATTAGTATTCTTTTATTATTTGATTCCACACATGCTAGACAGGTAAATTACCAACATACCTTCGTCTGTTCTGTTACGAAGGAGTTGCAATATAATATATTCATCAAATATATTTTTTCTTTACTTGACATAAATCTTTATTCTTTACTTTCGTCTCTCTCTCTCTCTCTCTCTCTCTCAATTGCTATCTCACTCGTTCTCTATCTATCTAACTCTGTGTGTGTGTGTGTGTGTGTGTGTGTGTGTGTGTGTGTGTGTGTTTCTCATTGTCTGCTTTTGTTTTGGGCATTGGGGGCCAAACTCAAGGCCTCATTCAGGCTAGGCCAATATTTTACTGTTAAATGATCTTCCTTTTTATATGTCACCTAATCTTAGATATTTTGTTATATTAATACAAAATACAATAAAGAGTAAGAAGATAGCTCTCATTGTCTATAACCTTAGTACATCTGAAGACATTTTGTTAAGAAGTGCTATTATTAATAGAATGAATGTACAGTTTGTTTACTAACAATATTGAAAAGAGCATTTATTGAATTTTCTACAAAAGGCCTAAAGTAGAATAAATTATTCATGGTTCCCAAGTACATAATCAACAAGATGTTATGTCCAGACTATTTGAGGATAGTGTTGCAGAAATTTTCAAAGGAAAAAAAAAACGCCTTAGGATTGTCTTGTGTGGTAGGTTGTCACATGTCATGGAAGAGCATAAAGGTGCTGCATGGCATGGTAGCGTGCACTCTCTGTCTCACAGTGCCCATATCTTTTTTTGTTTGTTTGTTTTGTTTTGCTTTTTTGAGACAGGGTTTCTCTATGGTATATTGGATGTCCTAGACTCACTTTGTAGACAAGGCTGACCTCAAACTCAAAGAGATCCACCTGCCTCTGCCTCTCGAGTGCTAGGATTAAAGGTGTTCACCACCATGCCCGGCTCTTTTTTATTTTTCTTATGCTCAACACATAGCACACTGTTGTTGTTATTTTTTCTGTATTCATCTCTTCTTGAGCATATATATCAATCTGGTACATAGAGCTCTACTCATTCAACTTTTTATTCAAAGTGTAGAAAGCATACATATAATTTACTGAACAATTGTGGTAGGCAGTGCCCATAGACACTGTCTTGGCTTTTCCACTGAAGAGTTATATGTATCTATACCTTGATATTTAGTTAGTCACATATCTTTTTTCCCTAAAGTATAGGAATTTGGCTGCTCTATTTGAGAAGAGTTTAATAGATCCACTGACCACTAAGAATCTGGAGATGATTGTTGTTGCTAGTGAATTTTGGAGGGTTTAATTACATTACATTATCACAAAGAAGGCTAAAAAACAGCAAAGCTTGCTCAGTCCTAATGTTTCTTCTGAGTCATACGTATGTGTCAACATCTTCCATCTGTCAGTGGAATACATACCATCATGAGACAGATTGTACACATGAGCAATCTGAGACTAAAAGTTTGAGTAGGGAAAGAAACTTTATACAAAATAACTATTGTAATATGACTATTTGAAGCAAGTCGTATTTAGCAAGTAAAAATAATAGAAATGTTAATTTCACTTAAATAATGAAATTCTCCTTATATGAGTAGGCTCTAATAGTGTAAAGGCATAGTACATTCATGTGTCGGAGACTTTGCACTCAGTGTAATCACTTCAAAACTACTGAAGACTTTATGAGTCAAATAAGGGGCTGAGGATATGACTTGGTTATTAAGATCATTTGTTTTTCCCGGGGATCTGAGTTCACGTCTTAGCACCTGATTTGGGTTTCTCATACCCGTCTGTAACTCTAACTCAAGTGCTCTCAATCCTCTTCTCTGGCCTCTATCCTTATCTTCATACACATATTATACACTTCCACAAATACACACTCATGCCTATAAATAGAGTAAAATAAATATTTTAAAAGGAAAATGAAAAAGACAGACAGACAACAAACAAACAAACAAAAAAGATTCATATATCTACCATGAGACTCTAATTTAACAATAGTGATTTTGAATCACTAGCTAGCTTTTTGGTGACACCTCCTCCTCCTGTATCCACTAATGTTCTCATTAACCAAGAAGTTCTTATCAGAGTTACACTTAATGCCTATTCCACGTACTTTAATCATCAGAACCCTGAGGTAAATAAAACTTTCACCTTCATAAAACTACCTGGATTCATGTATTTTTTTGACTGAAACAAAATTTGGATAAATATACTCAGTGAGTGAACTTATATTTGTAATTTTGGCAAATAATACTGAGAATGATGGCATTTTAATCCTCATATATATACACATATCTGTACATAGATGAATATTGATGTATTCTAATAAAGACAAATTGAGTCAAAAGAATAAATGGTCATGAATATGTCAACCGTCTATTAGTGTTTTGAAAAGAATAAGTGTTCTTTCTGAAAAAAAAAACCCTCAGAATGTAAGGCTAAGAAGAGGATCTTGCTGATGTTATCTATTATATATATCTAAATATGTTTTAATACAATGGTCTTTTCAATTGATAAGGAATTTTAACACTACACACATTGACCACTCCTATATTGCTGGTCATTATGGAGTAATGACAAAAAGGTTTTCTGAAACTTTAGAAAAAGTATGTTGATTATATTGATGGCTCACTTGTATCAAGTCTTAGAGGAAGAGGAATTAACAAAAATGTATTTTAAGCCAGTTGATGACCTTATTAATAGTAAATAGAGCCCAACCAAGACTCAAACTTGTGATCCGCCCTCTTTCACCTCTTCAGTATGTCTTTGAGGTGTGTGCAACCACAGCTGGCTAGCAGACACTATGAAAATCAGTGCAAAGCTTTATAAAAAGGCCAAAACCAAACCTATCACAAGCCTAGTCATACCATTATTTTTTTCTTTGCCTAAGTGCTTAAATTTTTATTGTAGATACTTTCTTTGTATGCTGTTCTATTCACAATTACTGGGGAATGGAAATGGCCTAAATACCCTTCAATAAAATAATGGATAATGAGAATGTGAACATATACACCAAGGACTATTATTCATCTGCAAATAAAAAAGAAATAAAAAAAATCACAGGAAAATGGATGGAACCAAAAGAAGTTCATACTACATGAGGAAGCTCAGATCTCAGGGACAAACATGACATCTACTGTATTATCTGAGGCTCCTTGCTCCAAGCCATTATGTATGAGTACATATACCAGAGTTATTGAACAAACTAGGAAAGTAGAAAGGGATCATTGCAAGGGTCAGAGTTGTGGAGCAATGGAAAGCTTAATACAACTGATCAGATTGGGGAAATGGGAAGTGCGTGTTTGTAATTAAAGAGTGAGAAGGATATGAACTTAGAAAGAGAGAAGTAAAAATAATAGTAAGTATGTCGGAATAAATATATATTACATCTATATATACATACAGTTTAAGTGAAATTTGCTTATCTGTGAAGATAATGTTCCTTCCAAAAACTATAGACCATTTTATAGAAAAATAAGTTCACCACCAGGCATGAGAAGCTCAGAGAGTTCTGTGAGAAGCTCATGAACTTCTCTGAGCTAAGGGTTACCCAGGGACCTACAAATCATTACAGATTTCTGTTAATGGCATTCGTTTACTCCAGAGGTAGTACCAAGTCCCTATTGTTGAAGACACCATGAACTTCAACACATGGCTTAGAGGGCTCTGAGCTAAAACTGAGGCCCCTCCCTGAGGACTAGCTTTCATGGTATGAAAAGCAGAACTCAACTTTTCTTATTAATATAAGTATTTTTTTGTATTTGTTGTAATGTATTTGCATTACTTCATAATTATTATCCATGTGTCCACCTTCCCTCCATCTTCTGCTCCTATTTCCCTCACTTAGAATTCTGACTGTGAGTGTGGGGAGGCTTCCTCCCTCAGTGTCTAACCTTAGCATGTTTGGTCTTATAAGGATAGCCTGCATTCTCCTCCCTTTGTGTGCCCACAAGGCTGACCCATCAAGGGGTAGTGATCAAACCATGAGAACCAGAGTTCCTGTCATAGGTAATCCCCGCTCTCCAACTGCCCCATTCAAACATGGAGAACGAGCTGCCTCAACAGGGGGACTAGTGTCTCTGCCTGCAATGTCTTTGGTTGGTGTATCAAGGGAAGCAAGCAACTGGCCTACTCAGCTATGCTGCCTATGAAACAATAATCAACATGGCACAATAACCCTATGGTATAGAAGTGGCAAACAGATATCATGGTAGCCAGTATCTGCTCAATAAAACAGAAACTATGTCTGGGATAGAAACATAATAAACCACTCAGGATGGCTAGTGAAGTCATATATTTTTGGGGAAAATTATAACTACCACTTTAAAAACCAGCATACTAACTTAACTACATTCTAAATATCTATCCTTATGGCAACAGATAAATGTACCCCTCACTCCTCCTCAAAGAAATACCTCTTAGCATCCTATATAGACCACCATAGAAAACATCAATTAATAAGTGCAGAGGTAGGGAGCTCAGTATTAATGTATGCATCTCCAAAGCAATATTCAAACCCAAATCTCAATGAACATTGCAGAAGAGGAATGGAAAGATTATAAGTGTAAGATAATCAGGAAGTGTGTTTTAAGATTGTCTTTCTTCAATAGCCTACAGACTGGGCAAATATCTTTACTAGCCCTACATCCAACAGAGGGCTAATACCCAATGTATGTATAGAACTCAAGAAATTAAGTACCAACAAACCAAAAGCTGCTCCACCATTCAATAAGGAAATTTGCTGAACTATGTTTATAGGAGCATTATTTTTAATAGCCAGAATCAGGAAAAAAACCAGAATCAGAATCAGCCCCTCAGCTGAAGAATGGATAAATGAGCTGTGGTACATCTATGCAATGGAATACTATTCAGCTATTAAAATCAAGGACATCTTAAAATTTGTGTGCTAATGGATGGATCCAGAAAAGGTCATCCTGAGTGAGATAACCCAGACCCAGGAAGACATGGTTTATTCTCACTAATAAGTAGTTACTACCCATATAATACAGGATAAACATACTATAATCCACAAACCTAATGAATCTAAGTAGTAAGGAGGACTCTAGGGAGGATGCTTAATTCTCATTCACAAGGGTGAATGGAATAGACACTAGAAACAGGTTGAATAGAGGGAAAAGGACAGGAGCATACAAGAGATGTTCTCTGAAAGGCCTTCCCCAGCAGCAGGCCTTATCAGAGCAGAAGCTGAGACTCAGAGCCAAGCTTTGGACAGGGTACAAGGACTCTTATGGAAGAGTGGGAGGGAGGATAGAAGAAGCTGGCAGGGATAGGAATTCCTCAAGAAGAGAGACCATCAAGCCAACAAATCTGGGCCCAGGGGGTGGCTGTGGAGACTCTTGCATCATTCAAGAACCATGCATGGAAAGGAACTAGGTGCCCTGCTCAGAATGAAGCCAATAGGCAGCTGAGTCTTGATGTGGGTCCCCTAGTAAGGGGAGCAGAAGCTGTCTCTGCTATGGGCTCTATTGCCTGCTCTTCAATCACTTTCTCCTAATGTGGTTAACTTGCCAGGCCACAGAGGAAGAGGATGCAGGCATTACTGATTAGACTTGATAGGCTGGGCTAAATTGGTAGAGGAAGAGGACTACTCCTTACTGAATACCAGGGGAGGAGTTGAGGGGAGGAGGGAGGTAGGGGGGTGGGACCAGGAGAAAACAAAGGAGAGGGTGACAGTCAGGATCGAAAGTGAATAATTTGGGTTGGTTCAGACACTGTTTGCACATTGGAGAGCCCACCTCTGACACTATTACCAATACTCTCTTATGCTTTCATGCAGGAGTATAGAAGAGTTGTCCTCTGAGAGGCTCTACCCAGCAGAGGTTCAAAGTAGATGCTGAGATTCACAGCCTAACATTGGGTGAACCATAAGGAGTCTTGGAAAAGTTGGAGGAAGGATAAAAGACCAAGAGGTAACAAGAGCTCCATAAGAAGACCAAGTAAGCCAATTAACCAGGGCCTAGCGGGCATGTGGAGTCTGGAGCACCAACCAATGGCTATGCATGGATTAGACCTTGGTCCTCTACATAGATGTAGCTAATGGGTAGCTCATTCCTCATGTGGGTGCCCTAGTATATGTAACAGGGGCTGTCTCTACATGAACTCCACTTCCTCCTTTTCAATCACTTGTACCTGATAGGACTGCCTTGTGAGGCCCACAGGGGAAGAGGACAAACTCAATCCTGATGTGCCTTGATGAGCTGGCATGAGCAGGTATGGGGGGCTCCTCTTTTATGAGGAATAGTGGAGGTGGAGGGGGAAGTCGGGATGGGGCTGGGAAGAGAGTAAGGACAGGACTATGACTGGGATATAAAGTGAATAAATAAAATAATTAAATAAAAATAATAAATAAAATAAATTTAAGTAAAAAGGTTATGTTTGCTAGTAATTTCAGAAGATACACAAGAAAGGTCTCACTATCATTACTACAGAAAATGAGCTTAACATGAAAAAGTGTATGGGCACATACACACACACACAAAACCAACCAACCAAATACACACACATAAGCACACACACAAACAAACACACATATATGCAGGTATTACACACACATGCACACAAATAATAAAAAAATTAAAAGAAACAAAAAATGCTGAGAATGAGAAATGTAGTAATATTCTCAAGGGATATTTGATATTGGTCATCAAATATCAAATGACCAGCACATAAATACAAGTAACATTAAAAAGACTGAACTGGCTGTATTTAGAAATATATAATTGTATAACTATATAACTATACATATAGATTTATGTAAATATATGTATATATAAATATCAGTTCTGAAGAGAACAAGAAGAGGTACATGGGAATATTTGAAGGGAGTAAAGGAAAATATATGCTTTAATTATAAACTTAAAAATATAGGAAAAACAAAGGAATAAAAACCAAAAAAACAGCATAACCACAGAGCTGACCGTGAGATGGCTCCACAGCTAACAATATTTGTTTCCTAGCCTGACAACTGTAGTTCAATGGTTGAAGCCATTTCTTTACAAGATGTCTTTTGACTACATGTGACATAGCATGCATACTTCACACATACACATGCACGCAAACACACCCCTCCACACACACACATGCACACATCAAATAATTTAAAAAAACCTAAAAAATATTTCTGCGTCCTTTGTTCCAGATAGTCTTCCAGTAACTAAGATATGTCAGTATGAAAAACAAAAAACAAAAAATATAAGAATTCTGCTTTGGAGGAGTTTGCATATTAGTGACAATGAAGAATCAGGAAATAGTCAATGTTATAAATAAGTAATTTATACATTATTAAAAAGATGATTAATAAAATAAGATAAGCAAATGTCTTTCAGGGAGAAGCTAGGTGAAAAGTTCGTGGTGATAGGAAGAAAAGTATAGAAGCCGAAAATAGACTTGGCTGGACTTTACTGAAGCATTGCGACAGAGAAAACTGAATGTATACAATCATGCTTTTTAAAAAGCAGGAGAGTTATAAGTCCTCCAATAACCTTGAAGAAAAGTTCTGGGCAATGATCAGTATGAACAGGAGCCTGTGCTATGGTCCTGCCTGCTTGGTAGAATATTCTTAGTGAAGTTTTAGGTGTCTTCCCTAAGTAGACTGGAGATAGAAGGTGTCATTCCAGATCATTTCACTTCAAAGTGATCGCCCCCAGGCCTTTCAGAAAGATATCCTTGAGTATGAAACTAATTAGACACTTGAAGAAACTTTATGTCACAAGACAACAGAGAAAGAAGAAAATCTCAATTGAATGTTTTGTGAAATAAATGCTCCAAAAATGGCCCGAAGTCAGGAAGAAGCTGTCTGATTTATTACAGCTGATGGGAACATTCAGGACACCTTGGTGGGTGTTATGGAGGTGGGATGTGTCATATAATATTAAGTGTGGTGTTTCATGTAGTCCACACCTAGAAAACGGAGTGAACAAATGAAACAGTGAGGGAAACAGAAAGATAGTGTTCGTGGGTGGGGAGAGAGAGGAGTTCCTAAGATAATATGTCTCCTGTCATTTCAAGGAAAGCACAGGAACTTAATGACAGCGGTAGACCGTAAGACACAAAGGCCTTTGGAAGATTTAATCAAGAACATTTTGGGGCTTCTCAGCTTTTGCAAACACATCAACTTTATCGGAAAAGGGCCAAAAATTCTTACAATGTCATCCTATTTGCAAGACAAAAAGAAAACGATGCATTCAATATGTATAACAAAACTCTTTATAACACTTAACCACACCAGCCAACTAATAAAAACATCAAATGCAAAAAGAAAATGTGTATGAGTAAGAATACTAACTAAAGAATTAAAAAGAGAAGCATCCTGAGTTCGAGAAATACAAAGACAGCCTAAAATACATGGAAATAGCTGTTCTTAGAGGAACGAGTGTGACATGGACAGTGTTTACTGTAGATGGTAGGACACTGCTTCCTGTAATGAGCACAGTCCATCCCCAAGGTAAAGATGAATAAAATGTGAAAGGAAAGAGAATTAAGGTCATAAAACTGAGAAGTGTTTTTCTATTAATTATGTCCAGCTTCTTTAGAAGCAAAATTAAAATAAAAAATACATTTTCATAGACAACATTTAATTACTTACCCTAGGCTAGAAAAGTACAATCACTCCTTTTTAAAAAAATTTATTTACTTTCATGTTATATGTGTGAGGCTTTGCCTGCATATATGCATATGCTATATCTTTTACCTAGAATTTGTAGGCCAGAACACAGTATCCCCGAGTAATATTCCAGAAATGAACCAATGCATACAGCCTTATATTTCTTCGGGTTAATGTAAATTTGCTAGTTTCTTTAAAATGTAGTATCGCTCTGTCTTATAGGAAAATTAATCACAATATCTGTCCCCATGAAAGAAGACCCAGAAAGATGAGAGTTTCATACTGAGCATTACACAAAACCTTGTCTACTGTGGCACAAGGGAACATTGGTCTTTCAAAAAAGTGTACTTATACATGAAGACATCTGCATTCATTAGATAATCATATGACTACTGTTTAATAAAACCATTGTGTTAATGACTGAATAGACATAGACACTTACCTATAAACTATGATTGTATATGCAAACATAATTATTATGTCTTACCTACAATCTAACAATTTGGATAATATGAATTTTTGGATTTATTTTTTCATACATGTAAGCCTTTGCCTGCATCTATGCCTGGTGCTGGAGAGGCCAGAAAATGGCACTGAATCATCACAAAAGGCAGTGATAGATGACAGTGAGCTGCCACGTGGGTGCTCGGACCTTAACCGAGGCCCTTTCTAAAAAGCGCCAGTACCTTTACCTAATAAACCCTCTCTGAAGCCTCCACAATACACTTTTAGTTTTTGTGTACACTATAATATACGGAACAATATTTCCGATATGTTCACAATAGTACATAGCATAACACCTGCATACTTACAAACATACACTATGTATACTCCTCACAGTCACAAAGATACCCACATATCAATACACAAGATACACTAAAATACATATTCTTTTAGCGATAAAATTCAGGACATCTTTTAGTATTATTTAGTATTTTAAAAATCACATTCATAATCAAGCTCTGAATTTGTTGTCTAAATTCTTAGTTACAGAAATCTCCAGAATTAATACATTGATATGTACTTTCATTTGATTAATGGACACTTGAGCTTGTAATTCTAATATTTCTTAGCAAATACAGACCTGATTCCCCATAACTTGCAGCTAGGAATTTATAAGGAGAGATAAAATACCCTTGATTGTGTAAATTTTAAATTATTTTATTTAACTAATAAATAATAAAAAGGATGGTATTTGTTTATGCTGTAAATATGCCCTGTCCTTGAAATTCTCAATTCTTTTTCCAAATATTTATTGGTTCTACATCTGCAATGTGCACATACATGTCCATCTTAAAGTCTCTTACTCTAATACCCCCTAATGATTGCTAAATAATTTTGTTCAGAAACAGTTTTTTATCAGTGAAGTTAATACTTTCTCATTTTCTTAAACTGGCTTTACTGAACAAACCCTTATCCACAGGACAGTTTTTTTTTAAGCTGTGTTTGTTTTTTTAAAGTCCTTTTTACTTTATTTTTTTCCCAAGATATATATTATTTTATTAATTTGTTCTTGTTACATCTCAATGGTTATCCCATCCCTTGGATCCTCCCATTCTTCCCTCCCTCCCACTTTCCCCTTATTCCCCTCCCCTATGACAGTTCCTGAGGGGGATTTCCTCCCCTGCATATGCTCATAGGGTATCAAGTCTCTTCTTGGTAACCTGCTGTCCTTCCTCTGAGTGCCACCAGGTCTCCCCCTCAAGGGAAAATGGTCAAATATGAGGCACCAGAGTACGTGAGAAAGTCATATCCAACTCTCCACTCTACTGTAGAGAATATTCTGCCCATTGGCTAGATCTGGGTAGGGGTTTAGAGTTTACCGCCTGTATTGTCCTTGGCTGGTGCCTTAGTTTGAGCAGGACCCCTGGGCCCAAATCTGTCTATCATAATGTTCTACTTGTAGGTTTTTAGGACCCTCTGGAACCTTCTACTTTGCCATTCTCCCATGCTTCTCTCATCTAGAGTCCCAATAGGATGTCCTCCCCACTGTCCCAGTTTCCTGGTACTTGAAGGCTTTCATGGGACATGCCCGTTGGGCTAATATGCAGATATAAGTGAGTATATACCATTTGAGTCTTTCTGCTTCTGAGTTAACTCACTTTAGCATTCCCAGTGAGTACTGTTAATATGTCCTGGGTTTAAAGCATATTCTTTTTGTTTAAATTTATTTATTTGTTTGTTTATTCACTTTTTATACTGGTCTTCCCAGTCCACATCCTCCCTCTCTCTCCCCTACCTCCCTCCCTTATTTCTCAGAAAAAGGAAGCTCCCTTTCCCATCCACCTTAGCTCATCAATTGACATCAGAATTGAGGGTGTCATTTTCCTCTATGGTCTGGCAAGGCAGTCCTGCCAGGAGAAAGTAGTAAAAAAGAGACTCCATCTCAGAAATAGCATCTGCTCCCCTTTTTAGAGGATCCACATGAAGCCTGAGCTTCCCATTGGCTATTTCTGTGTAGGGGGCCTATGTCTAGGCCATGCATGGTCCTTGGTTGGTGCTTTAGTCTCAGCAAACCTGTATGGGCCCTGGTAGTTGGTTCTGTTGATCTTTTTGTGGTGCTTCTGTCACCTCCAGGTCATTTTCTCCTTCCCAGAACTGTTCTACAAGGCTTCCTAAACACTGCCCAGTGTTTGGCTGTGAGTCTTAGCATCTGTTTTGAGGTGCTGCAGATTGGAACCTCTCAAATATCTCTGCTAGGCTCCTCTCTGCAAACATAGCATGTAATTGTTAATAATGTCAAGGGTTGGTTCTCTCCCGCGGCGTGGGTCTTGGGTTGGGGTAGGCATTGGTGGGACTTTCACTCAATCTCTTCTTTATCAGCTCTAGCTTTATCTCTGCACATCTATCTCTAGGCAGGGTGAACTTTGAGTGGAACTTTTTGTGGGTGGGTTGGTGTTCCCCTCTCTCTACTAGGTGAATTACCTAGTTAGAGGGTGTTCTCTTCAGTCTCTATGACCCCTGCTACCAGGAGTCTCTGCTGCATCAATGAAAAAATACTCAATAAAATACTCACAAATGAAATCCAAGAACACATCAAATATATCACCCACCATGATCAAGCAGGCTTCATTCCAAGGCTGCAAGGATGGTCCTATGTACAAAAATCTATCAATGTAATCCATAATATAAACAAGCTGAAAGAGAAAAACCAAAAGAACAACTCATTAGATGCAGTAAAAACTTTTGACAAAGTACAATACCTCTTCATTATTAAAGTCTTGGAGAGACCAGCGATACAAGTCCTCATACCTAAACATAATAAATGCTATAAAAAGAAATCTGATAGGCAACGTCAAATTAAATGAAGGGAAACTCAAAGCAATTCCATTAAGCATATTCTTAAAATGCAAACCTTTACGCTCTTCATTCAGCTACATTTGCTCTTTCATCATTATTTATTTTTATTTTATTTTATTTTATTTTAAATTTATATATCAACTTTACATCCCCATCATAGCCCCCTTCCTCCTCCCCCCTTGGTTCCTACCTCCAACCCTCTTCCCCCTATCTCTCCTTTTTTGTCTTTAGATAAGGAGAATCTCCTCATCAACCCACCCCCCACCCTCATCCAGTCACCCCAAGACTGAGCTCCTCCTCACCCACTGAGGCCAGGCAAGGCAGCCTGGTTAAGGCAGAATCATCAAAAGAAGGCAATGGAGCCCATATTATAGATAGCACCTGCTTAACTTACTAGGGGACCCACATGAAGATCAAACTGCCCATCCAAAACATATGTGTAGGGCGCCTAGGTCTAGTTCATGTGTGCTCTTTGGTTGATGCTTTGATTTTTGTAAGCCCTGATGGGTCTAGGTTGGTTGACTCTATTGGTTCTTGTCCTCTCTGGGTCCTTCTATCCTTCCCTCTCACTCTTACATGGGACTCTTCTTCGAGCTGTGCTTAATGCTTGGCTGTGAGCCTCAGCATGTGATTCAATCAGCTGCTGGAGTTGGGGGATGGCTCTCTCAGAGAATTGATAAGTTGGGCTCCTGTCTGTACACATTAGCAGAATATCCTTATCAGTGTCAGGGCCTGACTCTCTCCCATGGGGCAGGTCTCAGGTTGGGCCAGGTATCTGTTGGTCACTCTCTCAGTCTTCATCTTATATCTTCACATCTTGTAGATAGGATAAATTTTGTTTGCCAGGTTCTGTAGGTGGATTGGCATTCCCTTCTCACCACCCTAAGACCTGCCTGGAGATAAGGTGGTTTCCTCAATCTAGAGCCCTCTACTGCTGCTGCTATTAGGAGGCTCATCTACAGACATCCCCATATCCTCCCTGTGGCCTACTCTGCCTCATGTCTCCAGCTTGTCTCAGTGATGGTTTCCTTTTTCTCTCCAAGCACTCAAACCTCCCCTCCCCACTCTCCGCACATCTGACCCTCTTCTCTCATTTCCCCCCTGCACACCCTCTCACATCCAGTTCTTTCTCTACTTCCTATTCCACTGTCTATTCTATTTCCCCTTCAGAGTGAGATTCAAGGAGGCTCTTCCTTGTTACCTAACTTCTTTGGGTCCATGATTTGTAGTATAGGTATCCTGTACTATATGGTGAATATCTGCTTATAAGTAAGTACATATGGTGTATGTAGTTCTGGGCTTTGGTTACCTTGACTAGGATGATCCTTTCTAGTTCCGTCAATTGGCCTGAAAATAACCATAATTTCTTTGTTTTAATACTGAATAAAATTCCATTGTGTAATGTACCACAACTTCTTTTTTTTCTTTTTTTTCCTCCTTTATTAATTTATTCTTGTTACATCTCAATGGTTATCCCATCCCTTGTATCCTCCCATTCTTCCCTCCCTCCCAATTTTCCCTTATTCCCCTCCCCTATGACTGTTCCTGAGGGGGATTACCTCCCCCTCTATATGATCATAGGGTATCAAGTCTCTTCTTGGTAACCTGCTGTCCTTCCTCTGAGTGCCACCAGGTCTCCCCGTCCAGGGGACATGGTCAAAGGTGAGGCACCAGAGTATGTGAGAAAGTAATATCCCACTCTCCACTCTACTGTGGAGAGTGTTCTGTCCATTGGCTAGATCTGGGTAGGGGCTTAAGAAGCCTACAAGTAGAACATTATGATAGGCAGATTTGGGCACAGGGGTCCCGCTCAAACTAAGGCACCAGCCAAGGACAGTACCACAACTTCTTATCCATTCTTAGGTTGAGGGACATTTTAGGTTGTTTCCTGTTTCAGACTATTAAGAATAAACCCGCTATGAACATAGTTGTGTTGTTACTTCTTTCTTTCCATATCTCTATCCAATGATAATTTCTCCTCTTTATTTTAAAATTTAAGATATTTATTAAAAATTCAAAGTTTAATACAATGTGCTTTGCGCATAGACCTTCACCCCAGCCACCTTTTCATATCCACACACCTGCCCTAGCCATCCATTTTTTTTGTCTTTTTCCCCCTTAATCAAGACTAATTTGTGATGCTCAAAAAGTCTTGGATATGTGGTCCTCCATTGGAGACTGGTCAGCTTTCCAGTGACATTTTGCTTCTCTAGAAAAAAAAAAACTTTCTCTCCCTCTCCCAACTTCTAACAACTGCCAATAACTCCAAGGCCAGGAATGCAACAGTGTGTCCAACTCCTCTGTTCTTGCTGTGGTTTGGTCTGGCTCCGGCTTCCACATGTCTTTTGCATGCTGTCCAAGAGCTGTGAGTTCATTTAGCAGCTTTACTGATTATGTCCAGAACATCCTGTTTTTCTTGTAACAATTCACTGCTTCTGGCTCTTCCCCTCTTTCCAACCATTGTCTGTACGGTCCCTGAGCCTTGAAGGAAGAGGTTCTAGTACGTAGGGAAGTATGCTATCTATTTAGGCCTGAGAATGTTGTGGCCCCTTATTCTCTACACTTTAACTAGATGTTGTCTTCTTAATCGTCATCAACTGCAAACCAAAGCTTCTCAGATGAGAGCTAAGAGTTGCACTGATCTGTGAGTATAGCAAAAAGTCATTAGGAGTCAGCTTAACTTCCCTACTTGGCAGACAAATAATAAAGATTAAAGCCTATCTAGTCATAAGTGATTGACTAGATAAGGTTGCCATGGATGGGTCTTGTAGGGAATATTTCAGAGCAATCAGAACATGGTTGGCTACCCCCATGATGTTCATTCAAGAATAGCACTAATAAAAATGTGTTGCCAGGACAGTCATTAATGTAGTTTGCAGTGTTCTCAGCTAGGTATGTGTGATGGCAACTACCATCCTCCAGAAGTTACATGGCACCTTCCAACACTATGAAAGTTAGCCCATAAGATGAAGATTCTAGGCCGGTACCAACTTGGTTTCACAATTTTCTGTGACTCCAATTTGTAATGTCCTCAGAAGTAAGGTATTATTCTCAATTTCTTTCTTTCTTTCTTTCTTTCTTTCTTTCTTTCTTTCTTTCTTTCTTTCTTTAAATTTTATTAATTTATTCAGTTTACAGCTCAATTGCCATCTTTTGTATCTATCGTCCTATTCCTCCCTCCCTCTGCTTTCACACTATTCCCTTCCCCTAGGTCTATGACCAAGGGCGACTTCCTCCCCCACTATTTGGTCATAGGCTATCAAGTCTCATCTAGGTGGCCTGCTTATTCTTTCTTTGAGTGCCACCAGGCCTCCCCACTAAGGGGAGGTGGTCAAATATGGAGCACAAGAGTTCATGTCAAAGTCAGTCCTCACTCTCCACATATCTGTGGAGACTGTTTACTACTGTATTGTGCTAGTTTGAGGAGACCCTCTGGGTCCCGATCCACCCATCATCATGTTATTCTTGTAGGTTTCTAGGACCCTCTGGGTCCTTCTATTTTCCCATCTCCTATATTTCTCTTACCTAGAGTCTCAGTAAGATGGCCTCACATCTATCCCAATCTCCTGGTAAGTGAACATTTTCATGGGACATGCCTTTTTGCTGGCAGTGCTGGCCTGCTTCATTTCTGAGGATGCTGTCTTCTTTTCCAACTTGTATGGTTGGCTGCTTTGCCAAACAACATGGCTGTAGAATGTGAAACTTTATATGCATCTTCAGTTCTATTTCATTGCCAATGAATTTGTCTCCATGCTAGTACCGTATTGTTTCAACTGCTATAGTTGCATACTATAATTTGAGATCTGTGATGTGATAACTCCTGCAGTCATTTTGCTTCTCAGGATTATTTTGCTATCTTTGGTCTTTGGTATTTCAGCATGAAACTCGAGTGTATATTTTAAATTCTGTGAAGAACTGTGTTGGAAATTTGGGGTAAATTGCATTAAATAAGTACCTTGCTTTTGGTAAAATGACATTTAAAACACATTTTTTTACAAGATATATATTATTTTATTAATTTGTTCTTGTTACATCTCAATGGTTATCCCATCCCTTGTATCCTCCCATTCTTCCCTCCCTCCCATTTTCCCCTTATTCCCCTCCCCTATGACTGTTCCTGAGGGGGATTACCTCCCCCTGTATATGCTCATAGGGTATCAAGTCTCTTCTTGGTAACCTGCTGTCCTTCCTCTGAGTGTCACTCCCACCATCAAGGGAGGTCTTTCTATATCCTCCAGTAGGTTCTTCAGTGGTTTTTTCCTTCTCTTCAAGTTTTAAATTTTTCAATGTATAAGGTATACATAACTTTAGTTAGAATAATTTAATTTATTTTAGTTTATTTTTGAGGCCATTGCAAATAGGGCTCTTTTGTTGATTTCTTTCTTTCTTTTCTTGACATGTTTGCATTTGTGTATAAGAAGGCCACTGCTTTTGTGTATCGACTTTGTGTCCTGCTATTCTGCTGGATGTGCTCATCAGCCCGAAGAGCTTTTTTGTACTACCTGAAAATGAATATGCTTTGAATTCTCCTCCAATTTTTACCCCTTTGTATCTCCTTTGCTTGCATTTCTTTATAGTACGATCTATGACTTAAAACGCTGTGTTGAAAACCAGAGGGGGCATGGGCATGCTTCTCTTGTACCTCGTTGTAATGGAAATACTCTGAAAATGCTTACACTTCCTCTTTATTAAGCGTTCTGATCAAGATGTTATTTTCTCATTCAACAATTTCTATTGTTTACCATTGTCCTAAGCGTTGAATACCCATCTGTAAAAATATTCAGTTATACCCTAAGCCCTGTAAGTTATGCTATTCTAAAGGTGAGAGATGCAAAATTATTAGAAAGCATATTATCTTTTATATTTCACTTATTTTCATTATTTATGTGTGTTTGAGGTAGGAGAAGATGTGCCACATCAGTGATATGGATGTCATTGTACAACTTGCTGGATTCAGTACTTTCCTACCACAAAGAGTTCAAATCAGGTCATTAGGTTTAGGCAAACACTTCATCCAATTAGGCATCTTGTGGGCAACCAGAATATGTTTTATGTACTATGGAAATGTAATTTAAGAAAAGACAGGTGAAGGAGATTTTTTTTGAGAGGAAGATTATGTTTTATGAACTTTTCAGAGAAGAGTCCTTCGTGGGGTTATGTATGTGTACATGTGAGGATCAGAGAAGTCTGGAGACTGTTAGCCACTTAGAAATGCATTTGAGTCATATTTCTGGTGATCAGTGACAACATATGTAGATGTAGGTACTATTGCTAATCAGCCTAGATGAAGTTCAGGGAGAAAGTCAAACATGTACCAGGAAAAAAGTGCTAAGCATAGGACACTGATGTAAATTACTTGAGGTAAGTGTCTTAGATGCTTGTTTCCATCAAAGGGCACTGTACATATAAGGTATCTTTGGAAAAGAAATGTTGACATGGGAACACTATTCACTGACCAACATCTACTTATTATTTCCCTTTTTACATCTGAGGAAGAAAATATTCTGACTTACCTGGTGGCTACATGTGTGTAATGCAAAATGCAATTTTCTTTTTAAAAAATGATTTATTAAAACAGACTTGCCAAGATATCCTAAGAACACATCATTTTGCAAATAACAGTAGTCTGGTCCTCTTTTTACGTACTTATCTTGTGAAGCAGCCTATTAAAATGTGTCTGCAGTCTGTGCAGGGACCGCCATCCTCTGAAGAAATTCAAACACATCTGTGTAGTGATTGAAAAATAAATAGAGCTGAGGTTCCTTTTGAGTTGCTGCCTGGCTTTTTCTTCCCATCTGGGACTTTTAGCTCAATCAAAACAAAAGGGATGTTTTGGACAGAGAATTAAGGAGCCTTCTGAGCTGTCTCAGACACACTGTCTGATTTTAACCCTTTTCAAGTTTCAAGTTTTAGTCTTCTTCCAACACCTCCGAACAGTTCTAAGATAATTATAATTCCTTTTTTTTTCCTCTTCTGAATTTTTTCTGTTTTATTCTAAAAGTGTGCTTTAAGTGTCAACAACCTTAACTAAGCTACCAATTTTCAGGCAAAAATAACAGCAGGTTTTCTTTTGCCAACACTTTGCGGCGTTAGAGTGTAAGTATATTGTGAGTAACTCATTTCAGCAACCAATTACTGGTTCAGAGACACAAGGAAGACCAAGTAGGAGAGCAGCTTCCTCCTCCTATGCTGAAGTGCATGCACTCTGTGTGAGTCAGACCCCATGAAGCCTGGAAGCAAACAACCGCAGCAGGCTCCCATTCCCTTGGTTATCCCGCATTAATTTCTTAATGCTTGGCTGGGCTTGTTGATGAGTGGCCCGTATCTCTCAGGTACTCTGGAACATTGATTTCCAGCCTAGGAGTGAATTATTTGTTCGTTTTTCTCTTTGCATGATTTAACACAGTTGGGATATTATGAAGAGATGGGAGGCGGGAGGGGAAATCTCTCGAATAGATTTGCCCTAAGGTTTCTTATTTAGTAATACTTCTGTGAATGTTTATGTTCTTTAGAAAGATAAAGGTCTTAAGTTTTAATATCCATCCTAGAATGTCTATAATTAGTAAACCTCATCCCCAGCGTCAGCTCTTCAAAACATTTGAGTCACGTTAATAAGATATTTTTAGTGAATATATACTCTGTCCAGCCAAATAACATTTTCTCAAATGGGGAAAACACTAATCATTATCCCAAACACCTCTGGTGTATTTCTGAAGAGCATTTCCTAAATTGATATAGAATTTCCCATGTTTGTTTGCTGCCTTATAACTCAATGAAACTCCCAGAAGCTAACTTGTCATCTTTACACTTCTCTCTGTGCTCTTACGGAACACATCAATGAATGAGTGTGTATGTCTGCCTAACAGGCCAAAATAGAACAGGTGAAACAATTTATTTTAATAAATAAATAAATATATAAATAATCACCACACTTTGGAGAAATAAATTCACTAAACACCGAACACAGTTTCTACTAACTAATTGTTGTGCATTTTTCAAGGAATATCTGTTGCCCCTTATCTAGTTACAGAAGTACAGAAACATTTTTCAAATGAAATAATCAATTTGTAAATAAAATTTAAAATACTGTACATCCATGAATTTGGAGTCACTGTTCTAAAGATATATACATGTAAATAACTCTAATATTTCTATGTTATTTGCTTTTTAATGAATTTTCCTGAAGTATACCATCAGGTTTTATCATTATTCAATTTGTAATAATCCATTTATCTTAAAATAAAGCATGTCTTATGAACATCAAATAGATTTACATATCATGAATGATGTGAAAATGCAGTATCCAAATTTCAAATATATATTTAATATATATTTATATATAAATATATATTTTATATATATATATAATCCTTCAGATTCATGATACAAAAGAATGATATTAAGTAATGTGAGCACTTTAGATACATTTTGTTTATCAGAACATTCCTTGAATGGAAGTTTTTATTTGTCACTATCAAAGTAACTTATATAAATAAAATTTAAAACCACTTCAAATACAAAGAAAGCTAACAAGTTCATGTTTTGTAACAAATATTTAGAAATCACATAAAGTTACATATTATGGTTAAAATATAAGGCTCTCTGCACTGTAAATTGTTTAGCAGGGCTGGATACTTTTACAACTCATGCTAAAAACAATTGAGAGGAGGGAACCAGAGTTGAGAAAATTTTTCCATGAAGATCATGCTGTATGCAAGCCTGTAGGGCATTTTTTAAGTTAGTCATTTGTTAGGTAGGGCCCAGCCCATTATGACTGTTGCCATCCCAGCATTCGATAAGAAAGCAGGCTGAGTAAGCCCTAGTGCAAGTCAGTAAGCATCAACCCTCCAAGGCTTCTGGACCAGCTCCAGCCACCAGGTTCTAGCTCCGTTTTATTTCCTATCTCAACTTCCCTCAATGATGAACAATGATATGAAAGTGTAAGTCAAAGAAACCCTTTACTCCACAAGTTGATTTTGTCATGATGTTTCAGAATAGCACTACAAAGCCTAACGATAACATTAGCTGATTCATTTCAATTTTATAGAATACAGTAGCATAGAAAAATGGAAGGAATACTTTATATTTTGAAGGATACCTTAAAAATAAGAAATCTATCCTAAAAAATAATTTTACATTATCATGGCCTATAAATTAAATGACTGAGATTTTTAAATTTTGGATTTTTGACCTAATCTGGGCCAATTTTTTTTTTTTTGTCATTTGAACTTATTTTATGCACAAATGAAATATTTATGGTTATCAACTTTCAATAGCCAACCAATACTGTGAATTTATTTGGGTTTTAAAAACGTTAAAAAATATTATTTCAAGCCATGCCTTAAATTTTCTCACAGCAATGAGGTCATACCTATTAACAGCAACAGTTTCCTTGCCAGTAAACACAGACACACCTGTGCATTTTGCTTTCTGTGAAGGACATGGGTGAATGGATGTGGAGATGAAAAAGAGATTTCTCACAAACAAATCTATCATAGCACAGTTTCATAATTATAAATTTATTAAAATGAATTTAGTTTTTAATGGCCAGTCAATATGCCAAAGAGTATTTCTAATTATCTTGTAAATTGTTTGCATCTGTGACTAATTCTACTGCAATGCATCTTTGCCAATCAACTCATCATTTCTGAACAAGGCTTATTTACATTCTTTGCCAGTTTCAACTCAGATTTTACCACGAATATTCGTATTTTCTTCTTTGCAATTATTTTGCAACTACCCTACCTGTATAAGAATTGATTTTTATTAAAAAAGGACCACATCATTTTAATCACATTTTTATACCATCAGAAGTTAGGATGGATTATAAAGCATTTGTCCTTGTAAATAATATGTTTTCATTACAATTACAGAGTAAATTTGTACTTTGTTGAGTTTTTATGGCAGTGAGTTTAATACTACATCCATTTCTCAAAATAATAATAGAAATAAGTTGTCCCCTGGGGCTTATGACCTGCCTAGCCATAGGTTATTGGCCTGGTTCAGACTCTTGTACAAAGTGTCTAAAACCCAAATTGAAAGTGCATGGTTGCTATCATAAAGTCTGTGCAATTATTTCATTTGTAGGCCTGCCTTACTTGGCCAATCTGCATTGAACAGCAGTGTTTACAAAAGGGTAAGATTGATGGTTAATTTTCTCCACTGGTAGTATGCACAGAACTTTGTTGCTTGAGATCCTGGTATTTGGAATTACACCGTAACATCCAATAATTTCTGCAATACCTGCAGAAAATGCTTCTGCCGCTTTCTAATATGTGTTTATGTGAAGAATTATTTTTAGTACTTATTATTTTAAAGTCAAATTTTTAATCAATTCTGAAAGGCACTGAAGATTATTTTCTGTAGTATCAAGTACATATTCATTTCATGTGATAATAAGCATGTCCATTTTATTAATATACAGATTTGCTTTAATGTTTAATAACTGCTCAAATTTATACACACCAAAGAAATGTTTTAAAATAAATCTAAGCTATTTGTTATTAGTAAAAATATAACTATTAGATACATCTTGCTTTGAATAACTGGGCAAGCTCTCTCAGGGAAAAGTGTTTGAAGAATCATTGTAGGATAAAAGAGAGAAAAAATCCTGATGTAGTAAGTTGATAATGTCTACTCTCATAAACCATAAGAAAATTTCTTAAACAACTGAACAGCCCAAGTAGATACTAAGTAAGTCAGTTAAAAACTGCCTGAATTTAAAAAATAAAGCCTAGGAATATCTCATGAGGAACAGCAAAGATTTAAGCGGTGTTATTTAAAGCAGTAAATCGGTCCTGGATTTAACATCATCCCAGGACCAAAAATAACGTATCAATTATCTGTAGAAAGATGGTTCATACAATATATAGACAGATGCAAAATACCAAAAATCTGGCTTTATATTAGATTTATGATACTGCATGAAAAGATCAGTGTTCAGCTATATAAATGTATGCAAATATTCGTAAACTTGTTAATTATCCTCATGGTCTCAATAAATATATTTTCAGTAGCTATAATCATTAATGAAAATAATATAGACTATACATAGAATACTTAGGAATCCTATACAGCATTTTGAGTAACACCTTTCTTTCTCTGCAGTTCATTCTGTAAAACACCATTAATTTCACTCTTGTCTTCTATAAATGGTTTGATGCAATGGTCACCATCTGAAAATCAACCTTTTTTCTAGAATTGTTGTAGTTTTGGGCTTTCCTTTCTCCTTTAAAGACTTCGCAAACAAAGTGAGAGACCATTTGGCTCTTCGACAAATGAATCTCAGAAATGAGAGTTAATTATAGTTGAGAGTTGAACAATTATGGTGTCAAGCAGTACTTTTCTATGGTACTAGAGGAAATGAGCCTTTATCATCTGCATAGCCGCTTTGACAACTGCAACATTATATGAAATTTTCCTCTTTATTTCAACTCTACTATATGAATTACTTCCTGAAGACACACTCCACATTTTTGGCTGTTCAGATGTTTTAGGAAAACCAAATTTAAACCAGAAAATATGAGAGTTATTCTGATAAACAGATACAATTTTGGGGGAGAGGACACATAAATGTTCATTTCTTAAAAACATTTATTTCTAATTTCTATATCAATTCTTTAACCGATGAGTACCTGCAAATTCATTTTTTTCCCAAATATGTTCTGCTAAAATATGTGACTTCTCTTACAATAGCTCTTCATTTGCTAAGTACTTCATGAAACTAAAATTGTTGTATGCCTTTATCTAAAATCTCTGAACCTCAAAAGTACAAAGTTGATAGTGTATGCCGGTGTGGGAAAGACATCCATTTCAGTAAGAAACATTGCAACTTGTCAAAGAAAACATAACATTTTACAGTTTAGATTCTGTACACCTTTACATGATAACTGTTGCTTATTGGCCATTTTCTTGCATTGATCACAGGTAAAGATGAGAAAAATAATTTAAAATCAATAAAAAACACTACAATGTGAATCAGAAACCTTAATACACAGGCCACTCATTGAGTAAATTTTAGTGAAATAACCAAATATTGGTCTGTGTCTTCTGTATAGTTAATGAGTTGCCTTTTTTTTTCTGCAGTGACAAATTGCCAGGAAATAGCACCTCAGGGGAGGAAAAACACTGGGTCATTAATTGAGGATACCATGGAAAGGAAGTTATGGTACAGAAGAGTGAATTGACGTGTCATGTTGAGTACGCTGTTGAGCAAGCATGGACAGGCGGAAGCCTTTCTCTCTTATCTACAATCTAAATAATGCCTCCCATCCAGTTTTATCTGGGTGTCCCTTTGGAGGACCTGAGTTTTTGTATTTGTTCTATTTTTGTTTTCATTTGCTATCTTTTATCCCTTACTTAGGCAAACCAAACAAACTGACGCAAAATATATATATATATATATATATGCAAAACTAAGAAAAATTTGCGTGAGTAGTGATGGCTTAATTTTATCAGGTTAATTCTTGTTAAAATTGTAAAATATGAACATTATTGCAAACTAAGGTTTTATGAATCTTGGGTTACTATTAATATGCAATGCAGTTTCTTCTCTAATGCATAGTAATAATTTGTGAAAAAAATTTTAAGTGAGGAAGATGGAAAATTTAATTGAGTCACCAGTGACTAAAGATAATCCTTCTGCTGTAAACACTGGGTAATTTTTTCTAATATTCATCTGAAGCATCTTTGAATTCTCATAAGTTCATATTGTAATAATTATGAAAAATTAACAGTGTCTGTGGGAATCCATTTTTGTGAAAAAAATGATATAAATATATTCTCAGAATAATCTGTTATAGCACACACCCATAATTCTATGACTTAGAAGGGAAGTACATTGGTTGGCAGTCAAAGCTACTTTCTGTCATATAGGACGTTTGGAAACATGAGATCCTTTCTATAAAATTTTAGAGCAATTTGTGATAATTTTGTTCCCTTACTGCATTGTTTCCTTTTATATTGTTTACTCTGACATTTGCAAGAGATAATTGAATACCACAATTTGAGCCAAACTTGAAGCAAGCTTTAGTTAAATACTGAATGAGTCCCTTTAGGTCCACTCATTGGATTTCAGTGAGCAGAAATTATGTAGGGGCTTTGTAAAAGGACATATTTATATGGCCACCATATTTTCCATGTAGTTTTGTTATTTTTTTTTAAGAACTACAACTCCTAGTGTTCCAGGAAGTCACCTGGTCCATGGGCAAGTGTGGCTGACAGGTTGTCTTTGGCTTTTTAGAATACGTCTGTGATGAGTGAAATAAGTATTTTAAGTTCAAATTATTTATTAAAATTCAACATCAGTTATTGAATGCTGGTTTTTAGTTGCTTCTTTTAATTTGGTGAGGATCAATGTCAGGTCTAAGTTCTGGATGGTTGTTGGACAAAATCCAGCATTCCTTTGCATCTTGTTCAACTAGTTCCCCTTCATCAAAGGAGTGCCTTCCTTATCACTAATAAAAGAGACAAATGACTGTCTGTGGCGTATATGCGCATACCAAAGTGCATGCTGCTCTCTAGGATACCTCAGTATCGCAAGGACATGCTACACAGTTCCGAGTCCATGCTGGCCTCCTGCCTTTCTCTTCCTGGCCCTTCCCCTAAACGTTTCCTGCTCATGGTCTATCCTTCCCCCAGCTTCACATTACCCTCACAGTCCTGCTCTTTTGACTATGCTCCCCACTTGCCTCTCTTTTTACCTCCTCTCTTGATCTTCTTCTCTTCTTCTCTTCCACCTCCTCGCCTAATGGCCAAGTCCTGTCTGCTGGCCATGTTCGGTCTTTAGTAATAAAATTCTTACAAATATTCATTTATTTGTACAAATAGAGGTATTAGCAAAGGCTTGCAAGACTTTGGGACCTGTGGGCTTTCCTTTCCTAACGTTTCATCGTGAAGCATCCCACAGCTGCTACTGTGATTTTCAATGAATAATTTTGTCTTCTGTGAGCAGCATTATCTAACTGTGTAGAATGCCTCTATTCAAACATTTTTCTAACTTACATTTTTTAAATGAATCATAGGGTTTTTTTTTTTTTTTTTGTTTTGTTTTGTTTTGTTTTTTGGTAAGGCTTTTAAATGCATTCCTTAATTGTAGTTAACCCTTTCAGTTATGTTTTCAGGATATCTTTCTTATCGGTCATTGATTTAAATATACATACCATTTAAGTTTCCTCACACAGTCAAACTCCACACCCTGACTTTAGATGGAGGCATATTTGTAGTTCATTTTATGGCTTTATCAGAAACTACAAAATTGAGTGCCTGGATTTAGTACCTCGTCTAAGAATTTTCTCCATTACCCTTCAGCACTTTAACTGTCTCTATGCTCAGCTCATGTTCAGTATGATGATTGTTTATGCTAATATAGTAATATAATGTAGTTTTCAGCAAGGCAGGAAGCAGCAAAATGAGCCTGGAGAGGACTCTGCAGCTGTGTGGATTGACTGTATATGGTCCTTGGGGGATGCGATTATCAGACAACTGAACCATCATTAGTATAATTAGTGTACTAGGCAACTACATTAGTGGAATTATTGTCATCGCTCACAGCTTGTCAGCACAGGGTTTTTTGAATTGGTAAGACTTGTTTTTACAAATGCAGCTGACTGAGTGGATGAAATCAAGAAAAGCAAATATTTCTACTCTCTTCATGTAGTCACTTAAAAATCCAAAAAGTGACACATGAATGATGTCAAACATGGAGGAGCATTCTCTGCAAGTAAGTGGTAAAAGTAAAACCATCTTCAAGGTAAATTTAGAGCATTTGAACAAAATCTATTCTTATCAAAAATTAATTATTAGAATTCATTTTCCTTACCTAGTGAGTTCATGGTAGAGAGATACAAGGGCCTCTTTAATTTATTTTTCTAGGGATTTTTGATCTGTCAGTGTTCCTGTAGTGATAACTCTCGAATGGTTCTAATTCCCCAATTTTCCATTTCTGAAACATTTGTGCCTTCAAAAATGCAACACAAATTACCATGAACTGCTAATGCTCAGCAAGGCTATTTTGTTTGCTTTGTGTAGTGGAGATTCTGATTGGGGTTATGTGATCTTTGATGACTCTGATAAGAGAATGACAATAGAACTGTAGCTCTCCTGCTCTGACAAAACACACCAAGTCTATCCTGGTAGAAAATGACCTTGATCTCCATGGCATTCATCCTTGCTTTCAGCAAAATAAGCCTTGAGATAAAACACTCCACTGTTTACTTACAGTTTTGCTTCTTGGAATTAACTAGACTGAGGTGTGGCATACAGATATTTTCACTCCAAGTCAAACCTCATCACCTTTGTTCTAAGAAATTCCTGTGCGTTCTTGAAATTAGTTGGTATGTTTGTAAGTATTTAATTACTTTGTGTCAAACGTTGAGTCTCACAAGATTACTTTTCCTATTCCTTTCTTTATTTTTAGTTTTACCCCTACTGTTTCTTAATATCAGTGAGTCATGGCAAACATATATGACAAGTGACTGCTAATTAGAAGGATTTTTAAAATGACTAATAGTCATCAATTAGACAAGGTTTAGAATCTCTCAGGAAACTCACCTTTGAGTATGTCTGTGAGGCTCTTTCCAGTTTTATTTTATTTTATTTTTCATACCAGAAACTCAGGCTGTGATTGTGTGCAGTATCATCTCATTGGCAGAGGTCTTAGAGTAGATATAAGAGAAAGTTACTGAACACAACACCTTCCTCTGCCTACTGAATGCAGATCCATGTGACCAGTGGCCTTATGTTCAGCCTACCATGCATTCCCACCAGGATGGGCTGTACTAAATGGGCTAGAATAAACCATAGATTTAGAAAGTCAGTTTTACATATTATTTTACCTTAGCAAGGAGAAAACTATAAAGGATGAAAATAAAAACATCTATTGGGATATTATATTTGAAATATCCTCTAATACTTGTCCATTGCAAAGTACTAAAGTGTTAATATTTTACTCGCCCCTCCCATGAACACAACAGACAAATTAATAAAAGGTAATGTGATTAGGCATTAAATTTTTAGCATCTCTAACAGCTTGTGATATGAAAGCTTTTATGATGTTAATACAATAACAAAAATGAAAGATTATAAAACTATGCAAAATGTATCTCATGGTAGAAAATACTACACATCATTATAGCACAGTCTACTACAGTGGATATTTTGTTTAAATGTTATTGAGAAGTAAAATATTTTCAATATACTCCAACTTTTCCATTTTTCTTTCTTTTTTAATTTATTTAAATAATTTATTCAGATTATATTTAAATTGTTATCCCCTCACTTGTATCTTTGTGTTCCCACTCCCTCCCTCTTTCACCCTATTCCCCTCTCCTAGGTCTGTGACAGAAGGAGACCTCCTCCCCCGCCATATGGTCACAGCCTATCAAGTCTCAATCTGGCAGCCTGCTTATCCTTTCTCTGAGTGCCACCCGGTCTTCCCACCAAGGGGAAGTGGTCAAATATGGGGCACCAGAGTTCATGTCAGAGTCAGTCCCTGCTCTCCACCAAACTGTGGAGGATGTGCTGTCCATTGGCTAGATCTGAATAGAGGTTCTAGGTTTACTGTATGCATTTTCCTTGGTGGTACAGTAGTTTGAGCAGACCTCCCTGGGTCCAGATCTTCCATCATTGACGGTCTTCTTGTAGGTTTCCAAGACCCTCTGGATCCTTCTTTTTCCCCTTTCTCACCTGGAGTCCCAATAGGAAGTCTCAGCAACTATCCCAATCTTCTGCTAAGTGAATGCTTTCAGGGGACATCCCTGTTGGGCTAGTGTCCAATTATAAGTAAGTATATAATATATGTATCTGTTCATGGATTAAAGATCTTAACATAAAACCAGACACCCTAAACCTGTTAGAAGAAAATGTGGGGAAGAGCCTTGAATTCATTGGCACGGAAGAAAAATATTGTAATAAAATATGGAAAAGTCATTACAGTGGAAAAGCCATTGCAATAATTTTCTTCCTGTGCCAATGAATTCAAGGCTCTTCCCCACATTTTTTCCAACTGTATTAGAGTATCTTGTTTTTATGTTGAGGGATTTAATCCATGAATAATATACCACCAGCTCAGGTTCTGAGATTAACAATTAACAAATGGGACCTCATGAAACTGAAAAGTTACTGTAAGGTAACGGAAAGGGCCAACAGAATAGCCTACAGACTGAGTGAAGCTCCTGTCTTGGCAGAGTTTGGCTATCAACTCTGCCTGCATCCAAGCTTGCCCTTTTTTAGGCAGAATTCTGTCTGTCTTTAAGAAGAACATTACAATTGGTAGACCTGGACACAGGGGGATCTGCTCAAACTACTGTATCAACAAAGGACAATGAATGCATAAATCTAGACTCCCTATTCAGATCTAGCCAACGGATAGTACATTCTATACAGTTGTGTGGAGAGCAGAGACTGACTCTGACTTGAACTCTGGTGCCCCATATTTGACCATTACCCCTTGGTAGGGAGGCCTGGTGGCAGTCAGAGGAAGAGTAAGCAGGTTACCAGGATGAGACTTGATAGCCTGTGATTATATGGTAGGGGAGGAGGTCCTCTTCTGTCAGAGACCTACGCAGGGGAATAGAATGAAAGAGGGAGGAAGGGGGCATGGGAAGATACAAGTGAGGGAATAACAATTGAAGTGTAATCTGAATAAATTACTTAAAAATAAAATTAAAAATGGAGTACAGAATTCTCAACTGTGGAATATAGAATGGCTGAGAAATGCTTGCTCAGCATCTGTAGTCATGAGGGAAAAACAAATCAAAACAACTCTGATATTCCACATTAAACCTATGCAAATGGGAATGGCTAAGATAAAAAAACTCAAGTAACAGCACAAACTGGTGAAGAAACAGAGAAAGAGGAACACTCCTGAATTTTTGTTGGGAATGAAAACTTATACAACCACTTTAGAAATCAACCTGGCACTATCTCAAAATATTAAGAATAATTCAATCTCAAGATCCAGCCATACCACTCCTGGGCATATACCCTAAAGATCCTCCACCACACCACAATGATGTTTGTTCAACTATGTTTACAGCAGCCTTATTCATAATAGCCTGATTCTGGATGAAACCTACATGTCCTTCAACCAAAGAATAGATAAAGAAACCTTGGTTAAAACAAAGTAAGAAAGAAAGATAAATAGAAAGAAAGAGAGAGAGAGAGAGAAAAGAAAGAAAGAAAGAAAGAAAGAAAGAAAGAAAGAAAGAAAGAAAGAAACCCTGGTACATTTACACAATGAATACTATTCTGCTATCAAAAACAAGGAAATCTTGAAATTTGCAGACAAATGGATGGAACGGGAGACAGTCATCCTGAATGAGGTACGACAGACCCAGAAAAACATGCATGGTAAATACTAACTCATAATAGGATATTAGCCAGTCAGTGCAGAATAACCACATTACACAACAGAGACTGATGTGCCAACAAAGGTCCATCTATGATGTGCACCTAGACCCTCTGCTTGGATGTAATAGATAAGCAGCAGATTCTCCTTGTGGGTCCCACAAATGGAGAGTAAGAATTACTTCTGACATGGACTCTGACCTCTCAACATTGATCACTTCCCACTGGCAGAGTCTAAATGAGACTTGATAGGCTGAGTTAAGGTGTTAAGGGAAAAGGCCTCCCCTTTAGGAGGAGTAGGGGAGGAAGGGAGAGGGGATGAGGAAGGGAGAGAGGATGAGGGAGGGAGGGTGGGATCCAGACGAGATGAAGAAAGAGGCTACAATTGGGATGTAAAGAATTCAAACAGATGCAGAACAAGCAGATGACTTTTATTGCTAATCCCACTACATGGGATTAGCTCTGAGACTGATTGAGACATAAATGTGTATGCATAGACAATGTTTCTCGTTGGCCACAGAAAACTTGTGACTTATTTTTAGATATCATTCATCATATGGCATGAATGAAGGCTTGCCAATATCTTCCTTCTGCTCATACAAAGAGCAGAGAATCAGCCTTAATTGTTCGGTGCATCCCTCATACATCCATCTATAATTTTAGGACTGCATAATACTTATGAGAAGTTATATGCATCTCAGAACAGAAGAACTGTACACTGATGCTGTATCAAACCCGACAGGATTAATTTCGCTCAGCAGTCCGGAAGATGACATCCTGCATTCTTCATGTTCCAACCCCAAGCACTCCAGTTGCTGTTCACAGGACAGCTCCCAGGACAGCTTCAAAGAAAGCTTCAGATCCCAATTGGTCCAGCCTTTCAGACTCTCCCATCAAAGACTCCTATTAAGCCTGGAATTTCTCAGCCTTTAGAAACTGTACCACAAATGCTATTCCTGGATTATTTAACCATTTCCCCAATTTTATTTGGGCCCCTACAAAGGTATTATTTATCCCTAATCAGCTGGAAGAAACCTTAAGAGAATGATTCCCATTTCCCTTAAGGGGATTGGCTAGGTTTTTGTTGCCTTTCCTGGGATACAAATGCTTATTTTCATTGGGAGTTGGTTATAAGTTTTTATTAGTTTTATTCATAGAGAAAATGATGATGCATTCAGGGATGTCTCTCTTGTCCTTTAGCATTCTTTTGTGGGTATAGAAAAGAAAAAAGGGGAGGTATAGAAATATATATGAATGATAGGACAAAACGTAGTTTATTGGATCTACTCCTCAACTTAATACTTTAATTGTAATTTAAAAATAAGGTTATTTTTAATACATTGGTATAAAATTTTAAATATTGATGCAAAATAAGTTTAGTTTTGATATACTGGTATGGAAACTCAAGTTTAAGATTGTTCTTCATATACATTATATAAATCTCTACTCTAAAATGAGGTACAATACCCATAGAACTCAATTATAACACAAGGTTTACTTCGAATACCCTGAAAGTGGTATCACAGGCTGTTTAAGACAATTAGGTAATATAAGCAAAGTTTTAGTTGATCAAATCATGGTCATGTCAATTACTAGTCTATTTTTATTACAAGAGTATATATCCTGGGTTTAACAGATAGATATGATTCTATAGATATATAAGGTAAAATAGATCAGGTCTTCCAAAGCCTCAGAGAACTACAGAATAGAGCATTTAAAGACATTTTTATTATTTTAAATATTCTTTGACAACAAGAAGGTTAACTCCTAGCAACACCCAGTCTAACTGACAGAGGTGATGAGCATCATCAAAGAACCTCCTTATGAAGATGGCTTCAAATGTGGCAAACCACACACAAGCCAAATAGTTCCTGTTCCTGTTACAGACAGAATTCTGCCTAAAAATGAGCAAGCTTGGTTGCAGCCAGAGTCGATGGCCAAACTCTACCAAGACAGGGTAAGCAAGCCTCAATCATTCCTGCCTCACATATATGGTTGTTAGATATATCGGGCCAGAAGGCTGAAGATGATGCTCCAATATTACAGAGAGTTTCAAGTGACTATTCAGGCATCAAACTGTTTCTGTTTTTTTGTTTTGTTTTGTGTTTTGTTTTTTGTTTTTGTTTGTTTGTTTTTTGTTTTTGTTTTGTTTTGTTTTGGAAGCTGCTTACCTGTACTTCCAGTTTAGTCAGGTAATTAAGTTTTATTCCTTCTCAAGTCTCTGATAGGGTTGAAGACAGATAGTTTAGTTTTATAATTAAGCTTATTTTTTAGGTGTTAAGATTTTTTTATGTCTAAATAGGTGTTTTAAGTTGATAGAGATGAGATATGAATGATATTGATTTACATTCAAAATTCTAGACATACCAAGATAGGAAAGATATTTTTTGCCAAGGTTTCAAAAAAAATAATCAAGATACTATGAATTTAATATTTATTTACTTCCTGATTGTTTTGTGTTTCTTCTTGCTGTATGTAGTTTATTTTATTTATATGTAATCATATACATGTATATGTAAAACTAAGAAATATAATAAATAATTTTTTTCTTCCATGAACATTCATAAAGTTTGATATATAGCATACCCATGAAGAATTACTGAATAAAAGGGAAAGCAAGTAGCATTCAGAAAGTAAATAGTCAAATATAATTATCTCTCAGTTTTTTGTAACATAATTAATGTTAGCCTTAGAAAGCAGAAGCTTTTTGGTATAAATTATTTTACCAGAAGCATCAATATTAAATGGTAAATAATTTGAAAACTATAGTTATCAAGTCTCTGTAGGCTAACAAATATTCTACTGAGAATGTCTCTACATTTCATTTGAAAACATTTTTATTTGTTCACATTAAGAGTCTGCTTTACAAGAAAAGTGTTTTTTGTTTTTCTTCATTAAAGGAAATTAATTATCTTGTTAAATTAATTTCTCCCTTGCTCAGGTACTTGGGCCATGGAATTTTTTCCACCCAATCTTTCTTTCATTGTAATTGTCATAAAGAATGGATGAGGTTGGATTCATTTTTTACTTTAATCCAAGACCAGGTAAATTGAGACACAAACCCACAATGAGGCTTACTGAACTGCTATTTTATATATTAGGATTAATATAATTTAAATCTTAAAAACTCTTGAATAACTACAAAATAAATTAAGAGTATACATATACTATGATATTAACTTACCTATCCATATTATTAATTTTTTAATATTTGCTAGCAGTCTCATTAATGTTTCTCAATTTCTCATTAGTCTCTGTCTCTCTCTGTCTCTCTCTGTCTCTGTCTCTCTCTCTCTCTCTCTCTCTCTCTCTCTCTCTCTACCTCTGCCTGTCTGCCTGTCTCACTCTCTCTCTCTGTCTCTTTCTTTGTCTGCCTTCCTCTGTTTTTCTTTTGGTGTTATTTGTTCTTTTGTTCTTTTTTCTAATCAATGTCAAGTTCTTATTATTTAGCACATATGTCTTGGAATCTCGGTCTGTTATTCAATCAATTTCAATATATTTTTTAAAAGGACTTCAACATAGGAACAACACAAAAGAACTATACTAGTCAGTCACTAAACATTCATAATCTTTCCAATCCATAAGTTATTTAACTTCCATGTCCATTTTTAGTCAGAAAATGGTCTCATCGGTGAATTCTTGCTACCTACATAATGTCCCAAGATAAGTGTGTACCTAAAGCTTGCTATCCTGATTCCAGAATCTAAACTCTATAGTTTTAAGAATGTAAAATACGGTTTGATAATTAGTTTAAGTGGCGTTAGACACACAGTCTTAACTGTGTATAGTTTTGAAACTTCTTTGTTATATGAGTCATTCTTAGAGCTAATATTATTGATCTCTTTTCTTGATTTCATAAATTGAATGTGAAAAAGGAACATAGAATGCAATTATAAAACATAAGCATGTGCCTCAGATCCATCTTGAATCCCAAGGATTAAAACAGCATTTGCATTGATGGTTCTGTGGAGATGAAATGCCTTTTCATATCAACAGAATGAACTGGAAAACCCTACGTTTGCTTGATACATTATTCACTGTGGGAATATGTGCAAGGCAGAATTGGACAGTGGCAACATCTAGCCACTTCCAAGAAGTATTATTACAGGAAAGATATGCCCAGTGTGCAGATCAATATAACACACGTTTAACCACAAATATCTTGTGCAAAGAAAAAGTAGATTAAGGTTCAGGCCATATAGGTTCTTGACAGAGCTCAGTAGCTTTTAACTTTGGAAATATGAGAAAAGAAGAAGTATAATAACTGAATAGAAGAGATCTGTGGTAAAAAAACATAGAGGTCTGTTTGGGCAAACACCAGATACATGTGGCATTCCATGGCCGTGCCCATTATAAGACACGCACCAGGGAAGAAGGAATAACATCCATGAAGAGAGCCAGTATATACAAGTTCATGTGTGTATTACAATTAATGTTACTACTAACAATGATTGTGTGAACAGTCAAGACTCTATATGGCTCCTGCAGCATAGATCCTTACTTATAAAGGCAGACCCAGCCACTTCATGTTTAATGGAAAGTACTTCCTGAGGAGACTAACAGGTACTAGGTAGCAAGCTGCAGGTAGGAGTTCATACTTGTTTCAGAAGAGTTAGCATTTTATTCTTAAATGGGATTCTCTTAGTTTCCTGTCACACCATTTCTAAGACCCTCACTCCGGATACTATTAGGGAATTCATCTAAAAACGCAGAATCCTATAAAACATGTTATATCACCAGGAACAACTGTGCCTCTTTACCGAAAAGGAATGAAGCATCGGTTCATGAAAAGTAACTCTATGGCTTGTGCCTTGTGTCGTATTTTCTAGAGTGTATTCCTTTACAAGATGCAGGAATGGCTTTCAAGAGTTAGCCATCTCTCAATGGTTATCCTATCCCTTGTATCCTCTCATTCTTCCCTCCCTCCCATTTTCCCCTTATTCACCTCCCATATGACTGTACCTGAGGGGGATTTCCTTCCCATGTATATAAAAAATTAAAAAAAAAAAGAGTTAGAATCTCACAGCCAATTAGTAGAAAAAGACTGTGGAACAGGGCTGTCATTTTAAATGATATATTGTGCTCGCTGACTCTCAGGCTCCTGTCTGGCACTGTGCTTCCACACTTCATGGCACACATGTGTTGGAAGTAGATAGAAGCAAGTGCGGCTCATTTGAATTCTATCCCAGAGACTCACCAGTGAAGATGACTTTCATCTTCACAACTCTATGCCTGTATCATACAAGACCTTGATCCCCATGAAGGGTTGATTTCTAGCAGAACACAGAAAATAATGCCTGAAGTGTAATTTATGGATTTTTGTCAGAGTGCTTTGGATATCTTGCGTCTACAAACTAGTAGACAAACAATTGACTCTCAAGATAACCAGTCCTGACCATCAGGGAGGCTAGAGCTCAGAACACAGGATGGTGTCATAGAAGATTGTGTGCTTACCCTTGATGATCACTACTGTAAGTCCTTGTATTTTTCATAAGGCCATCCCTTTTTAAAAAAAAATACACGGATATATGCATTGGCAATTCTCTCCAAATGATTAAGGAATCACTATCAATATTTCACAGTTAGACACTTAGATAAATGGAAAATTGATATGTAAATTACAGGTAGAGGAAACCGATATGTATCTACATAGATAAATACATAAATAAATGGACAGACAGAGAGAAAAGGAGACCAAAGAAGATTTATATTTGAGTGCTTTATTTTCTCTAAATCACAGGACTGTATTTATTAACTAATATACAAATTTCCCAAAGTAATTTTCAAATATTAATATAAATTATACAACCAGAATAAGTCAGAGCAACTTTTAAAATTGTAATGCCACCTTTCGTTGGCATTTTTTCCAAAAGTATCATCCCAAACTTCAATAAATTAATATCATATCACAAATGCTTAAATTTAGGTTTTCTTTGATTAATATTGTCTGACTAATAGAAATATTTTTATTTTATTTATTTTTGAGATAACAATATATTTACATCAGCCCTCCACTGTTTCCTCTCCCCAAAATCTTCCATCTACAGAATAACTCTTACTCCTACATAAGAGGCTCACAAAACACTATGGGAGAGGAGAAAGAAATATTGTAAGGGCCAGAGGATCAGTGAGTTTTCTTTGAGAGCGTGTTTGCTAGTAACATCAGAAGCCACATCCATAATGTCTCACCAACATGATTGCTTAGGCATGAGATGAACAAGGAGAATACCCATATGCATACCAAAGTGGATGAGGGCTGGGAGGAGAATCCATGGCCTCAACCTTTCACGAAGAACTACAAACAACTAAGGGTTGCTGAGAGTGGAAACAATCATCTTCCCCAGGGAGGAATACAGCAATTTGTTATTCAATATCCATTGCTCAGCACTGAAAATACACATACACATAACATTAAACAGATTTGAAGAGTAGGTGAGAACTCATCTGAAACTAGGTGTTTGTCAGCAAACTTCAGAAAGCTGCCCTGAGACAGCTTACCAGTAAGTATTTGTTCAAGGGTAGTACAACAAACTAAAGATGTAAAGCTGACAGAGATACTTATTAGGGTCTCTCATTCCAGTGTCATCTCTGACCTAGTGCTGGCTGCTGCTCACAGATCTGCCACGAAAATGCTCTCTAGTCCTCTGTGGAAAACAGCATGCTCTCCACAGTAAAATAATTTTTAATTATGAGTGAGTAATCAAAAGACCACTCAAATTAATCTAAAAACTAGAGTACTTCTCAGTACTCTAACCCAATGACTGGCTCTACTCAATGAGCTAATAAAGACTCAGGCCAACTTAGGCAGATAATGAACATATCAAATTAAGACTTCTCAAGATAGTCTTTGGTTTCCTGTAGTAATTATTATATGAATATTCAAAATGATTTTTCAATATTTTGTAAAGTATGGAATGACCAAGAAAGCAGTGTCAATTTGCTTTCTACAAGGAAAAAAGTGAGAGCAAACAGGATAGTTTGAAATTGATGACTAGAAGGTGGCTCACTGGTAAAGCTTGCCACTAAGACTAATGACATGAGTTTGATACCAAATGCCCACATAGTGAAAAAGGAGAATTTTGACTCCTTATTGCTGTCCTCTGACCTCAATATGTGTCCTGCTGTGCACTAGTGTGTGCGCGCGCACACACACACACGGAGGGAGAGAGAGAGAGAGAGAGAGAGAGAGACAGAGACGCAGAGGCAGAGGCAGAGGCAGAGGCAGAGGCAGAGGCAGAGGCAGAGGCAGAGGCAGAGACAGAGACAGAGACAGAGAGACGGAGACAGACACAGACACAGAGACACAGAGACACAGAGACACAGAGACACAGAGACACAGAGAGACAAAAAGAGAAACACCGGGAGATTAAATAAATGTTAAAAATCCTCTAAAATACTTTAGTCTTCTGAACTTAGGAGCAGAAAGAAATCTGGATTTATGCTTTTTGTTTGATGTATTTTAATACTATATGTGTATTGTTTTTACAATATTGAGAGTAAAATATGGTTTATGTTTTATAAAATTAAAGAACTGAAAAATAATACTTATAAAGTAGCTAATTTGGTTCATCATTCCAATCCAATAACGAATATATTTAAAAGATATAGACTTTAAAGCACAAATATTTTATTAGTGAAATTGACAGTGTAATGATTTTATTGTATGAATGATTTTAGAGAATGGCAACAAATTGTTTTGATTATTTCTTAGTGTTCTGTATTTAAGTGCCATGTCATTATCCATAGAGTTAATATAAATTAATTTTTGAGTGTTTAAGCTGAGAAAATAACAATTACTTTCTGTACAGTCCAAAGTATTGAGCAGAAGATGTGACTTCTTCCAAGTCTAAATCCTGTGTTATAATGTAGAAATAGAAGTAATGTGACCACCATATATTATTATATGGTAAAATATTTCAATGTATAAAATAGTGCTATATTTGTCAAATCTCACATTTCTGTTAATTCTTGTGCTGGCAGTTATTTTATTAAATTCACCCAAAAATGAAAAAGTTAGTAAACACCTTCAAAGGCAGCAAAATTTGATGTAATTTAAAAATTCATTCTTCCATATTTCAAATGACCGAGTTGGTGCCATACTCTGCTGCTCTTGAGCAATCATGTGATATTAATGTTTATACCTGTTTATATATACATGCTTTAAAGACTGACATTGAAATTACAATGAATTCTGAACACCATGAGAGTCACATTCGGCTTTATTGAAAAATATCCTTTTTAATAATAATTGATTTGAAAATGTAAACACTGATGTTTCCTTCTGTGCCACTAGGGGCCATCATATGCTTTCTTAAAATAGTAATAGCATATGTAAATGAAAACTTTAATTTGTACAACATTTGCAAACAGTGCAGAAGATGTTATAGATTCCATGAAATGTAGGCACCGAAGAGAGTCGGGGCACACTAATCTCTCTTCTTGGACTAGCCCACATGCTTGACTACGTTGTTACATACAAAGTCAAACTGTTTTTAGTACATGGGTTCTTCTTATATCTAATTAAAATAAATTAAAGAAAAGGAATATAACAGTCAACACAAGATTCCGTTATGCAAATGACTTTGGTTCTTTATAACAGTTAGGGAAACAAGATCTTGATTAAGATGTTGAACAACCTTCAAGTTCAGAAGTAGCTTAGGTTTTGTTGACATAATGAAAATTTAACCTACAAGCAGGCAATTATTGTCTTAAATAGGAACAGCTGCATGGGATACTTTTAAAGACATGCATATGAAAACTACATGAAATATTTCAGTACTAGAAAAACTACACCAAAATATTTTTATGCTAGAAGTTAAATTCAGTCGCATTCACAGAAAATTCATGTTTTAAGCAACTTTATTAGTAAGCATAGTTTTTTTTATGGCTTACATAATAGTCCTCTAAGATGAGTTTCTGCCATTTGACCTAACATCCAGAGATTTTGTTATACAGGGCTTTTTACTATCTAATCTTACAGGAATTCACAAAAGTGGACTATCATCATAGTTTATAATATTGTTTATAATATTATGTCAAATTAACCTATGTACTCTAATGGAAAACTATATCACTAAAAGCATATCCATTATAATAAAATGAATATGGAGAATAATTTGAAGGTCAGATTTAAAGAAACTATAAAATGGTAAATAATGACTATCTTAAATATGATTAAAATGTTATTTCCAAATATGAAACATAGTTTGAAATTGTGTAATTTTTATATAAATTTCTAAGTAATGATCTATCACAATGTCTTCAATAAAGACTGAAAAAAATATTTATCTCAAGTGTAACAATTTTATACCCCAGGTGTTTTGGAATAATAGATAATATAATTGAATCCACTTAGACCATTGCAAAGGTGGGGCTTTGACAGCCTCAAGGCTTGTTCTTTTATTTTGGACAACAGACCAAGTACTTAAAAATAAAATCTGAATCACATGAAGGAAGGAGGCCTCATAGGCTATTTTACAAACCAATGTCACAAGAATAAAAGAAAGAGATTCTTCTGTATATAATAATGAATCCATCAGGATTTATCTTTACACCTGTACACAGAACTGAGGACTTTCCTCAATGGTAGAGCTCTTGCCTAGCATATGCTGGGTTATATATTAAATATTCTTCCCTATAAAAATAAAAAATAAGCAACAAATTGAAAAGGAATAAATAGTTGGGTGCCATGGCACACACATGTATTCCCAGCCTTAGGGAAGCAGAGTCAGGCAAATCTCTGTAAGTTTGAGGCCAGCCTGGTCTACAAAGTGAGTCCAGAACAATAAAGGCTACATGGTGAAACCTTGTCTTGAGAAACAAACACACAAATAAAAAGTGGAATAAATACAAACGCTAGTACATTCACTGAGTTAGATAATGTCTCTAATCTAAGAAAGTATGTAGTTTGTGTAGAGTTGAGGCCTTGTGGGCTTCTCATTGTGGATTTGCCATGGTCATTGGTGTCGTCCTTGTTTATTACACATTGAAGATGTCATGCTGGTGAGAATTTACAGGTATAGCTTCTGATAGTAGCAGGAGATACAACTTCTCAGCCAATTCCCTGAACCTTTGGCTCTGAACAATCTTCCTGCTTCATCATCTCCAGTCATTTAGGTGTAAGAGTGCTTTATAGAAATGTACATTGGGACTAGGATCCACAAACTTTGCATTTTGACTGATTGTAGTTTTCAGTAGTGATATTCATGTGATTAAAAAAAAACAGAAAGGAAAAGAAAACAAAGAAGTAATTTTATCAGAACCCATCAAGCTATATTTAGGAATATATGTACAGATATGCATATAATAATAAATAATGAAAAGAGATGCCATAAATTTGTAGTATAAATAAAGCACAAGCCAAGGACTTAATTAGATTTTGTTCAAGAATCTTAAAGGGAATATAAATAAATCCATTGATGAAGTCTGTGAATATGCAAACAGTGGTATGAGATTATAAAAACAGTTGAAGACATGAAAGTAGAAATAAAATTTTTAAATAAAATCCTAGCTGAAATAAAACTACATATGCCAACTTTGATGTCATACAAAGGTAGCATCAACAACAGAATACAAGACATAAATGATAAAATCTCAGGCAAATACCTTGGTCAAAGAAAATATTAAATCCAAAAATATATAAATCCAGACACAAAGCATATACAGAATCTATGATACTATGAAAAGATCAAATCTATTGATAGTAGGAATAGAGCAAGGAGAGAAAAACCCAGGTCAAAGACACAGGAAATATTTTCAACATAATCATCAAAGTTTCTCTGACCTAATGAAGAAGATACACATCATGGTATGAGAAACATGTAGAACAACAAATAGACTGGACCAGAAAAGAAAGAATCCTCAACAAATAATAAGAACAGATACATTAGAACAACACTTGATTTCTCAATGGAGACTCTAGAACACAGAATAGCATGGACAGATGTTCCACAAATTCTAAGAGACCACAGGTACCAATACAGACTATTATATCCATGAAAACTCTCAATCACAATTGACAGGGAAAGAAAAAAATCCTAGATGAAGCCAAAATTAAAAAATATCAATTTACAAATTCCCTTCTACAGAATATGGCAAGAGATCTGAAGATCCCAACCACAAAATAAATATTCCCAAAGCAGTGAAACAAAAAAGAAATATCCCCACACTGTAACAAAAATATCAGGAAGTCATAAACACTGATCATTGATAACTCTAAATATTAATAGTCTGAGATCACTGATAAGAAGACACAAACTAACAGATAGGCTTAGAAAACAAGATCCATCTTTCTGATGTGTGGAAGCACATTTTACTGCTAAAGAAAGAAATCACCCCAAAGACAGAAGAAAATATGCAAATTAAATAAACCTGAGATGGCAATCTGGTGTAGATATTTTAATATTTAACAAAATATACTTCAAATAATACTAATCAGAACATACAGGAATAACTACTATATACTCATCAAAATTTTACTAGGAGGATATTGTAATTCTAAATATTTATTCATCAAACAAAAGCACAGCCTGATTTATAAAAGAAATATTACTACAGATAAAATCACATATTGACCATCACACAGTGATAGTGTGCAGCATCATTACCACATTCTTTCCAGTAGACAGTTCATCCAATCAAAAACTAAACAGAGAAATGCCAGAGCAAAATGTTGTCATAAATCAAATGAAAGTAGCAGAGAATTACAAAACCTATGACCCAAACATAAATGAATACACCTTCTTAGCAACACATCAAACCTTCTCCAAAATTGACAGCTTAATTGGCATAAAGCAAGTATCTGTAAATATACTAAAACTGAAATAATACTGTGTATCCTGTCTAAAAATGATGGATTAAATAAAGCTTACACAGTAATGAAAGCAGAACAAGTCACGACTGATTTAAAAAATAGATCAAGAAAGAGATTTAGGAAAAATGTATATTAATGATTAATTTTTTTTGGAAATCAGTGAGAATTAAAAAACAGCATATTGAAACCCACAGAACACAATGAAGGCATTTCTAAGAGACAAATTCATAGCAGAGTACATAAATAAAATAATAATATAGATCTCATATTAATAACTTAATTGCATAAGTGAATTCTCTAGAGAAACAGAAACATTTTAAGGCTAAATGTGATAAAAATAAACATACCGGGAAAAAAGCATATAAAGAATTTATGAAACAAAGATTAGTTCTGTGGGAAACTGAATAGGAATTATAAGCACTTAGCCACATTAACTAAAAGACTAAAAGAGAGAGAGGGAGGGAGGAAGGGAGGGAGGGAGGGAGAGAGAGAGAGAGAGAGAGAGAGAGAGAGAGAGAGAGAGAGAGAGAGAGAGAGAGAGAGAGAATATCTACATCATAAACAACATTAGACAAGAGAGCACATCCCAACAGACACAATGGAAATCTAAAGAATCATAAGGATATATTTAAAAATCTTTACTTCATCAAATTGCAAAGAAACTACAATTATTTGATATATACAACCTACCAAAGTTAAATAAAATATAAGCAGTAAATAAAAGTTTCCCAGCCAAAATAAACTAAAACAATTAAAATAAGTAAAGCCTGAAGATTCAGTTCATTCAGTTTAGAATTCTACCAGAATTTCAAAAAGAATTAACACCATATACCACACTCTTTTCTTTATGCCACAAAATATTAACTGAAGGAACACTCCCTAATTTTTTAATAAGGCAAAATCACTGTGATAAGTAAAACACATAAAAACCAACAAAGCAAGAAATATACAGACCAATATTCCTTATGAACAAAGATGCAAAAATACTAATTAAATAGTTGCAAATTTGATCCAGGAACACATAAAAAAAGATTATTCACAATCATCCCAGAGATGCAGAGATGGTACATCATATGTAAGTCAACAAATGTAATTCATCATATAAACAAACAGAAGGACAAACACCACATGAATATTTTATCTAACACTAAAAATGTCTTTGATAAAATCCAGACCCCAACAATGATGACACTGAAGAAAGAGTGTTTTCCAGACACAATAGAAGGGACATGCAATTGAACTGCCAGGTTCTACAGCAGCATGCACAGGAAAGGAAAGCTTTAAGCCACATAGGCACTCATCCCTAGCCAATAAACTATTTCTAATTGACAACTGCTTATCAAGGACTCCAAGGAGTCTCACTCAGTTTGCACTACACTCAAGGAGAGGCCCCATGCTCAGTAGTAGATAGCCATCACAAAGGCAGCTCTGTTTTTCTTTATTTCTTTGCTTGGGCATCTTTTATATTGGTCCTCCTTTGCTTGTTTATGATGGTTATCAATCCCCCTGCCTGTTTTTTGTTTTTGTTTTTGTTTTTGTTTTTGTTTTGGATTGGTGTGTGTGTGTGTGTGTGTGTGTGTGTGTGTGTGTGTGTGTGTGTGTTTCATGTGCTATTTTTTCTCTCTGTCTCCTTTTCATATTTTTATATATCTTTATTTGGCTCTTTCTTTTCTAAAGAGAGAAAAAAAGTTTGGAGTAAAATGGGTCCCCCATCGGGAGTTTCTATGAGGAGAAGATGAGATAAACCATGACCTGAATATATTTTATGAATTTTTAAGAAAACAAAATGGTGGAAACTATACTATATCATAATTGTAAGTGGATTTTAAGTATTGCCAGAAGGTTTACTCTGAATTTAAATATCGTCTCTCTACTTTTTTTTTTGTTTGTTTATATGGCCAGATTTAGTTTCTCTGTTAAACAGCCACATTCAAGATGAGGAGCATTCTTATTGGGAAAGTGTAAAGAGAGGTTCTAGATCGAAATAAATGGAAGCAACAGTAATAACACAACTCAAGTCATGGATCAAAGAAAAAAATAAAATGTCTCTATATTCAAACATTTCAATGAAAAACTATTAATACTAAATAAATCATCTTTTGAAAATAGATAAATGGAAGCTGACTCTTGAATTTTACTTATGCACACAAGTGAGTACATATTAAGTCATTCAAGCAAGTCAGAAGATACTCACAGCTGACTACATTTCAATCACTGGTATTTTCTGGTATGATGGCTTCACAACATCCAATATCACTCATCATGATGAGCTGTATGATTAATTTCCCCATACTCCTTTTCACTGATTCCTTTAAGTAGAGAAAGTAGGCATAAATTAACATTCTACTATGTGGTGTGTGTCAGGAAATAATTTGATTACAGATACAGGTGATAAAAGCATGACACTCTCCGCCTAGTCTGAGATGGAGTGAGAAGTTCCTACGAAGAATTCCCTTGAAATCTATACCCTCCCAGACACACACAATCAGCACATTTGGAAGGACTGGAGAAATGGCTTAAGACCAAACTATCCATCATACCTTTAGCATTTTTTTTTGCCCAGTATTAGGAAATTATGCAGGGAAAGCTAAATGAAATACGTCATGAAAATGAAAGGTGCATTGGGTCGTTAGCAATATGTGAAAGTGAGAATGCCAAGTCCCTCGGTGTCAGCAGCCAGTCAGAATTCTCAATGTGGCCATGAGCTGAGTAGGTGGCCCAACATGTGGAACAGATAACTTTCCCCACTATTTTTCTGTTTATAAGCTCAGCAGGTAAATTTCCAAAATGGAACTAAAATGACTTTGTCATGATCTAATACCAATGTGTATATTGTAAAACTTTGTAAAATGTTAAGATTTTCAATTATATATAGATGTGTTTATTTTGGAGAGTGTATTCATGAAAGTACAGTGCCATTGGGGTTGGGGGAAGTGATTATGTAGGGTCCTTTGGAGCTGGAGTTATGAAAGCTGGGAACTGCCTGAAGTGAGAGTGTGATGTGAGCTCTGGCCCTCTGAAAGAGACGTACATTCAGCCCAAACTTGATGACGTAAAAAAACCCTGAAAAATACAAAGGGAATGAACACAACATTATTTACCTGACATCATCTCTGTTCCTGTGGTACAATTGCACTTAATTTTCAGAATTAGACTTCCATTGACCATGTTGGAATGCATCAACCTTTCTCTCTAAAATCTATGTTCTACCAAAATTAACACAATACATGGGAGGGCAGGGACTGCACTATCATATTGCCAACTCAGTAAGACTCTAATACCTTTGTAGTTAAAAATACAATATTTTAAACACCGTCATTGATATATATTTATTTTCTTGAATATACTGTCCTGCTTCAAGATTCTTTTATAGTATTATAAAAATGTAATTTTATTTGAAAGGAATGTAAGTTTTATTAAGCAGTGCTTTATCTAGTGACATTATTTAATATCAAGTAAATTTTAGTCATGATGTGGACACAATGAAATTAAGTCTTCTGTGTTTGAATCTCACAAGAGCACACATACACCCATATTTTATTCATCACACTGAGATTATGGTACAAGTTTCAAATATGTGCTATATATAAAGTTTTGAGAATTTTAACTTCTCTGTGAAGTAGTAGCAAGGTGTAGATTTTACTAATATTTGGTTCATATACCAAATGCCTGAAAGTGCTAGTTTTTAATTGAGATCTGGCTATTCAGTGTTATGACCTAGAATTGATGCAAATCACTTTTACTAAAAGCAGGCAAATAATATGTATTTTAAAGTTACTAGTGGTATATAAAATATAATAATAAAACATATTCAGTGAGAAACTAATCAACTTATGTTTAGTTAAATTCATCTTCTACTTTATTCTTGTTGTGTAATATAATTATAGTAACAAAGGCTTAGTTTTTCTTCATATTTTAATCAACTTTCTGTTGCTGTGAAGGGGAGACTTTTGTTTTTATTCACAGTTTCAAAGGATTTATTTCATAGCCACAATATACCACACCTTTGGTTCTGTTGCAGTATAGCCTATCACATCACAGCAGAAGGATGTGATAGAGAAAAGTGTTCACAAAAAGGGAATAAGTAAAATCAGACTTTTCCCCACCCTTTCCCCAAACCCGAATCCAGCCGGCACTCTCTGGGACCAGACAGACCACTGGAGCCAGAGAAGCAGGAAGGAAAAGAGGAGACCTTCAGCTTTTCTTTTCTTGGTGCAAATCAAATCAGCCAACTTCAGCCCCACCTCTGCAACAGGAAGCTTGATTTAATCTTTCTTCCATGACTTCTCTCATTTCCAGTGAATCCTTTAGACCTTTCCATCCTAACCTCTCTGTTCCCACTGGCTACTTTATCTTAAGCCCATATATAAACAGACACTACTGGAAAAAAGCACATAGATGACTCCTGTCAGGGAAGACAGTGAGATGGCTGCAGATCTTCAACTTATCCTCAATCCCACCAACTACAACGCCCAAGTCTCATGCTAAATTCTGTGCAGAAAACCTACAGCAATACTACATTGCACACACCCCTTCTTAACTTCCCCTCTCCAACTAACTACACTACTCAGTTCCCTGAAACCAGTTGGAAATCTGCTAAATGCAGATTAACTACTTTCCTTCCATTACCTCAATCCATTTCCTCAGTCTCATCATCAGCCTGGTAACAGACCTTCTGCTGTGGCCTCTCCACATTTTTTGTCTCCATTTTCAGGGGACTACCTAAACAAGTTATGATGGGGCACCCTGGCTTCCTCCTTATTGTAAAGCCCTTCCATTTTCCCAAGAAGATTTTCCTATAAGCAACACACAGCCACCATATTTGCTTAAGTACCAGAAAGGAAACAAAACCCAGAAACACCCACCCAATAAACACAGGAACAGATATGATATCAGCACCTCAATTTTCTCAATATCAGTTGCCCTATAGGCAAAACACTCTTCTGCATACTTGAAAGGAAACAAAAACCATGGAACAAACACCCACCCAATAAAGACAAGAACAGATATCATCAGTACCTAGAATTACAATTTTCCCAATCCCAGATACCAGCATTAAAACAAAATAACATCCAGGACAATATGTTTTCAATAGTGCTCAGCAGCTCTAACACAGCAGGCCCTTAATAATCCAACATAGCTGAATCACACACACAAAACCCCAAAATATACTTTATTAATATGATATATGTCCTTAAAGAGAAAAAAATAAAAAATATCTTAAATAAATCTATAAAAACACAAATAAACAGTGGAAGGAAATGAATAAAACCATTCAAGAACTGAAAATAGAAATGAATTAATAAACAAAATGCAAGAAAAAATTCTGGAAACTAAAAAATGTAGGCACCTGAGACACAGACAGTAGAAAGCCACCAGACCCAGCAGAAGGGAGCTGTTTTCTAGACCCAAATCCCATTTTGCTCCATCCCACCCTGGTCTGCTTCTGGCCGGAGTGATATTCAGCTTTGATCCCTCTCTGCTCCTGATTCTTGATCTGAGAGACCCACCTGGGAAAAGGCCAGCGGGGGACCATCACACTTCCTAATACCAGATACATTCAGATGGCTAGAGGTAGACATGAAAACACAAGTCAAAAAACCCAGAGCAATATGACACCATCTTCTGTTGTCCTACCACAGCCAGATATCCTACCATAGCAAGCCCTAAAGATACTATCACACCTAAAGTGTATGGAAACAAGCATAAATCTGGGGTTATGAAAATGATAGAGGCCTTAAAGGAGGAAAATGAATCCACCAAAGGAATAAAGGAAAATATAATCAAATAGATGACAGAATTAAATAAATCCCTTAAAGAAATGCAGTAAATACAATCAAAGGGAAGAGGGAAATGGATAAAATTGTTAAAGATCTAAAACTGGAATTTGAATCATTAAAGAAAATACAATCTGAGGAAATCCTGGAGAGGGAAAAACCTACAGAAGAGAACCAGAAATACAGACAAGCTGGAGACCTTAGTCAGGATAGATCCTTGGGAGAATATGAGGAAGACTCTAGCAGAGTCTCCCAGTTGCAGGTGTCATATGCTGAAGAGGACCTCCTCTAACTTGATAAGAATCGTAGTAGGGAGGAGGGAAACCTCAATCCAACAAAAATTTTGACCCAAAATTTACCCTGTCTGCAAGATGTGCAGTGAGATAAATAGAGCAGATAGAGAAGAGAATTTGAGAGCAAAACCTTGACATTTTTACTGATACTCTGCTTTGCTTGCAGAAAAAAGCCTAGCAGAGTTTTCTTCTGAGGGGCTCCACCAAGAAACAGTTCAAAATATATACTGAGGCTCACAGCCAAACATTGGGTGATAAGTAGGGAGCTGTAGGGAAAAGTGGGGGGAGGGAAAAAAAGGCACCTGAAGGTCATAGGTGTGCCACAAGAAGACCAACATAATCAACTAACCAGGGGCAAGAAGGGCTTGCTTAGACTGAAGCACCAAGTGAAGACTATGTATGCATGGAGTGTATGTAGGTCTCCAACACAAATATAGCCAATAAGTAGCTCAGGTTTCAAACATGTATGCTAGTAACGAGATTGGGGGTTGTCTCTGATATTGACACTGTTGCCGGGTTTTTGAACTCTTCCCACATGTGGCACTGCTATCCCAAGCCACAAGAGAAGAGGACATGAACAGTTCTGATATGACTTGATAAGGTGGTATGGATGGAAATTGGGGGCTCCTCTTTTCTGAGGACTAGATGAAGGGAAAGAGGGACAGTGAGGGAGGATGGAAATGGGAGGAAAAGAGGGCTGACACTATTAGAAGAATGTAATGTGAATAAAATATAATTTAATTTTAAAATTTAGGAACTAGAACAGGAAGAACGAAGGTCAGATTCCACAATAGATTATGAAAAGTAAAGAGAGAATATCAGCCACTGACGAAATGATAGAAGAAATGGATACATCATTCAAAGGATATGTGCTAAATGTAAAACACTCAGGGGGAAAACCAGGAAACATGGTCTACTGTGAGAAGACCCAAATCTAAGAATAGGGATAGAGGAAGGAGAAGAAATACAATGTACAAAAGTTATGTTCAACAAAATCATAGAAGAAATTGTTCCTTACCTAAAGAAGGAGATCCCTGTCAAAATGAAAGAAACATATAGAAGTGTAGACAATAAAAGTCAGAATTACTTGAACAAATATGCTGCAGTTTCTAGGAGACCACAATTTTAACCTAGACTAACAGGCCCAGCAAAAATTTCAACCACCATTGTTGAGAAAAGAAGACATTCCAGAATAAAACTACATTTAAGCAATATCTATCTATAAATCGAGTGCTACAGAAGGTGTTAGAAGGTAATTTTTAACATATAGATGTTAACTATATCCAAGAAAGTATGGGAAATAAAGAATCTCAGACCAGTAAAGTCAAAATAAGGGGAAAACACCACCACCACCACCACCACCATCATCAACAACAATATAACCACCACCAAAAACAACAACATAGAACAAGAATCAATAATTCGCTTTCCAAACTGGACCATCTGGGATACAGAGAGCAAACAGACAGAACTGACTTTAGTGTTGGTAACAACCCATATTAGCTGCCATCCTAAGAAGGGCTGTGGGGATAACTGGGCAGTTTTGGGCTAGGATCTCTCCTGCCCAGTGCTTACTGGCCTGGGCCATCTGTTTAAAGAAAATGAATAAGCAGAGCTGGATTAGTTCCAGCCACAATCCACATTATCCACTAAATCAAGGAGAACTAAGGGGCACTCAAACAGCTTTTACGCTTGGAACACTCTCAGCCAGTTCCTCCTTGCCTCACCCGACTAGGATGTAGACAGAGAACTCAGCAGAGTTGTGTTGGGTACAGGCTCCAACAGCCATTGTCCACAATCCTGAGGAGGCCTCTGGAGAACCATAGCAAACAGCTTTCTGTTTGGAGCTCTCTTTGCCTGCTTCTCACCTGCCTGGGACAGGTGGGACACCCAGAGAGACCCAATTAGAGGAGCCTCCAGACCTGCTAACTAATACTAGAGACAACCAGATGGGTGGAAGACAGTGCAAAAACATTAACAACAAAATGCAGAACCATAAACCACCACCAGATAATCAGTGATCCCACCACAGCAAGCCCTGGATAAGCTAACACTTTGTGCTAACTTTGTGAGCACAAAATGATTTTAATTTTGAAGTCATAAAAATGATAGAAGCCTTGAAGGAGGAAAATAAATCACCCAAAGAAATACAGGAAAATACATTCAAACAGATGAAGGAATTGAATAAATCCTATAAAGAATGATAGGAAAACTCAATCAAACTATAGAAAGACATGAAAAAAAGTTAATAAAAATATTCAAGACATAATAGGGAATTAGAAGCAACAAAGAAAACACCATCTTAGAATATCTTGGAGTTGGAAAACCTAGGGAAGAGTACAAGAACTTCAGACACAAGCAAAACAAACAGAATACAAGAGATGGAAGAAAAAAGCCCAAATGGAGAAGAATCAGTTGAAGTTATCAATATATCAGTCAAATAAGTTGATAACACTAAAAATTTCCTGTAACAAAACATCCAAGAAATCTGGAACATTATAAAAAGACCAAACCTAAGAATAATAGAATTTGAAGATGACTACAAGCTTCATGGCCCAGAAAATATTTTCAATAAAATCATACAGGAAAACATCCTCAACATAAAGAAAGAAATGCCCACAAACATACAACAACCCTATAGATCTCCAAATAGATTGGGCCTGAAAAGAAAATCCTCTCACCACATAATAATCAAAACACTAAATGTACAGAACAAAGAAAGAATATTAAAAGCTGGAAGAGTAAAAAGGCCAAGTCACACATATAGGTGAGCCTATCAGAATAATAACTGACTTCTCAACAGAGACTATGAAATCCAGAAAGGTCTAGGGAGATGTCATGCAGACATCCATAGACCACCCATGCCAATCCAGACTACTATACCCAGCAAAACTTACAATCACCATAGATGGAGAAAACAAGATATTCCACAACAAAACCAAGTTTAAAGAGTACCTAGCCACAAATCCAGACCTAGAGAATATACTAGAAGGAAAACTTCAACCCAATGTGCATAACTTTATCCAGAAAAACACAGGAAGTAAGGAGCTCCATATCCACAAAACCAAAAGAAACACACCACACACCCATTTCAGCACCACCACCATAAATAAATAAACAAATAAATACATACATAAAAAAACAGAAAATTCCAAACCAAAGTAAAACAAACAAACAAAAACAAGAGCAAAAATTAAACAAAAGAAATGGGGAAAGATAGTTCACATTCTTCAAAGTAAAGATACACCAAGTGGACATCTCATTCCTGAACATCTATACTCCAAATGCTGGAGCACCCACATTCATAAAAGAAAAATAAAGCTTAAAGCACACATTCATCCTCACACAAATAGTGGGAGACATCAACACCCCACTATCACCAATAGGTAGATAATCTAGACAGAATCTAAATGGAGCAATAATAGATGTCATGAATCAAATGGACATAATAGGTAAGTACAGAACATTTTACCCAAACACAAAATGATACATCTTCTTCTCAGAACCTCCTTCAATATTGACCATAGACTGGGTCACAAAGCAAACTTCAACAGATACAAGAAGCTCTGAATAACCACTTACATCTTATCTGATCACCATGGATTAAAACTGGTGCCCCCAATAGGACCACTTCCCCTTGTTGGGAAGGCATGGTGGTAAGCAGGCTACCAAAATGAGATCATATCCCTTTCTGTCACAGGTGTAGGAAAGGGGGGATAGGATGAAACAAGGAGGGAGGGGGAATGGGAAGATACAAGTGATGGGATAGCAATTGAGATAATTGAATAAATTACTTAAATAAAAGAAAACCTGGAATTCAACAACAGAAACAACAAAAAGTCTACAAACTCATGAAAAATGAACAACTCTCTGTTCAGTGACCCTGGGTCAGAGACAAAATAAAAACAAGACAGAAAAAATTAAAGACTTTCTAGAATTCAATGAAAAAGAAGGCACAACATACCCAAACTTATAGGATGAAAGGAGAATGCACTGCTAAAAGGAAATTCCATGGCACTCACTGCCTTCGTAAAGAAACTGGAGAGATCTATCAGGCCTCCCCACCAAGGGGAGGTAGTCAAATATTGGGCACGTGAGTTCATGTCAGAGTTAGTTCCTGCTCTCCACATAATTTTGGAGAATGTCCTGTTCATTGGGTAGATCAGAGTAGGGGTTCAATGTTTACTATTGAATTTTCCTTGGTTGGTACAATAGTTTGAGCATACTCCCCTGGGCTCTGATCCATCCATCATGATGTTCTTCTGGTATGTTCCTAAGACCCTTTGGGTCCTTCTATTTCCCCATCTCCTATATTTCTCTTACCTAGAGTCTCAGTAGGATGTCCTCACATCTATCCCAATCTCCTGGTAAGTGAAAACTATCATGGGACATGCCTTTTGGGCTAGTGTCCAATTATAAGTGAGTATATACAATGAGAGTCTTTCTGCTTCTGGGTTAACTCACTCATTATGATCATTTCTAGTCCCATCCATTTGTCCACCTATTTCGGGAATTCCTTGTTTTTAGTAGCTAAGTAGTATTCCATAGTGTAAATGTACTACAGTTTCTTTATCCATTCTTCAACTGAGGGACATTTAGGCTGTTTCCATGTTCTGGCTATTATGAATGTTGCTATGAACACGGTTGAGCATATGTTCTTGTTCTGTAGTGGAGCATTTTCTGGGTATATTTCAAGGAGTGGAATAGCTGGGTCTTGAGGAAGCCCTATTCCCAGTTTTCTGAGATAGCACCAGATAGATTTCCAAAGTGGTTGTACAAGTTTGCATTCCCACCAGCAATGACGTAGTGTTCCTCTTTCTTCACATCCTCGCCAGCATGTGATGTCACTTGAATTTTTGATCTTAGCCATTCTGATGGGTGTAAGATGGAATCTCAGAGTCATATTGATTTACACCCAAAGAAAGAATAAGCAGGGTAGCCTATGACCATATAGTGTGTGAGGAGGTCCCCCTTGGTCATAGACCTAGGGGAGGTGAATAGGGTGACAGAGAGAGGGAGGAATGGGAGGATACAAGTGATGGGATAACAATTGAGTTGTAATTTGAATAAATTAATAAAATTAAAATTAAATTAAAAAAAGAAATTGGAGAGATCATATGCTACTGACTTAACTTCACACCTGAAAGTTATAGAATGGAAAGAAGTAGAAACAGCCAATGAGAGTAGAAGACGGCAAAACAATCAAACTCAGGGCTTAAATCAATAAATTAGAAACAAAGAGAACAATGGAAAGAATCAGTGAAACTAAGATCTGGTTCTTTAAGAAAATCAACGAGATGACAAACACTCAGCCAAACTAGAAAAAAGGCAGAGGGAGAGTACTCAAACCAACAAAATCATAAATGAAAGGGAAATATAACAGACACAGAGCTAATCAAAATAGTCATAAGGCCTTACTGCCAAAGTCTATATGTCACAAAATTTGAAAAACTAAATGAAATGGGCAATTTTTGATAGCTACCAATTATCAATTTTGAATACAAATCAGATAAACAAATTAAATAGTCCTAAAACTCCTAAAGAAACAGAAGTAGTCATCAAAAAAATCTCACAACCAAAAAAAATCAAGGGACAGATGGATGCAGAGAAAAATTCTACCAGACCTTCAAACTATTCCCCAAATAGAAACAGAAGTTAAATTACCAAACTCATTCTATAAGGCCACAGTAACCTTGATACCTAAACCACACAAAGAGAGAAAAAAGAAAGAGAATTTCAGATCAAGTTCTCTTATGAACATTGATGCCAAAATAATAATAAAAAATATTTTCTAACTGAATCGAAGAAGACATCAAAATTTTCATTCACCATCAACAAGTAGGCTTCATCCCAGATATTAAGGGTGGTTCAATATGCAAAAATCCATAAATGTAACCCATCATATAAGCAGACTGTTAGAAAAGAAAAAACAAAATAAAACATAACCAAAAACCTAAAACACAGTAAAGGCAATATACAGCAACCTATAGCAAACATCAAACTAATGGGAGGATTAAAATCAGTTCCACTGAAATTAGAGGGAGGAAAAGCCTTTTGACTCTCTCCTTATCTCTTCAATATACTACTTGAAGCCCTAGCTAGAGCAATAAGACAGTTAGAGGAGATCAAAGTGATGCAAATTAGAAAGGAAGAAGTCAAAGTATCACTATTAATGGATGATATGATAATGTACGTGACCACAAGAATTCTACCAAGGAACTCCTACAGCTGATAAACACCTTCAAAAAAGTGGTTGGAAACAAAAGCAATTGAAAAAAATTGGTATCCTTTATACAAAAGAAAAACAGGCAGAAGAAGAGGTAAGTGCAAGAACACGCTTCTCAATAGCCATTAAAAAATAAAGTATCTTGCTTTAATTCTAACTAAGCAAGTAAGAGACCTATATGAAAAGAAATTTCAGATCTCTGAAGAAAGAAATTGAAGAATATATTAGAAGATGGAATGATCTTCCATGCTCAGTAGCATTATCAATATCCAACATCTACTGAAAACCGGCTGAGATATTAAGCCTATGGAATGAGCAACTTTTAGATTCTTTAATTTTCTTTTCACTGACCATTATTGTTGGATCAGTTGGACCATATCCTGCAAGTGATTCTATATCTGGAAATCCTCCCCACACACAGTGTAATGTGTGTAGAGAAAAAGAATTTCATTTTATAACATTTGCTACTCTAGTTAACACAGAACATTTTTGTAGTTTACTTTATTTTCTCATTGTCCATTTTCAATAAATATATGTAATATATAACACAACCACCAAACTAATCTCCACATTGAATACTGACAATGAAATATTTTATTTTACCTTATTTTAGTTAAATTGTGACAGTAAAATATCTCTGTCTACATATTTGCCTTCCTTGAATTTAATTGTCAATTAAAAGAAACTGAAATTTAATGACTTTGTGTTTTATTACTTTTATGTACTTCTTAAAATAAATACAAAAATCCCTATTGTTTTAAAACTATATTTTATTTTATTATTTTTAAAATAGTTCTAGTAAAATTATTCCTATGACAGTGTCTACTTATTTTCAAACTATTCTATCAATAAAATTCCTGTTTAGGATCCTTATGTCTAATTTTAAAATAGTATATATTTAAATGTGGCTTGTAATTCTAGCATGAGAATAAGTTTGATTTCAGGAATTGGCAACTCAATGTAGTTTCTAGATTAATAAATATTGGTGAAGAATTTTTACTTTTCCTAGTGTACTTGCAAATTTGATGGGTGAAACTTTGAAGAAAGCTTTGTTATAAATTATCAATGTGGAATCAACCCATCCCATCAACAAATGGGCTTCATATGCTAGAACAATTATTATTTACTCAAATAATTTATGAACAATCTTCAGATACAGCCTTTATGTCCTGTTTTGGGGGGAGAATATGTAATACTGTGAAATGTTTTTATCAGGATTCAAGTGATGTTCTGACATATAGTTTTCAGGACTAAAGTAGAATATTTACAGCCTAGACAGTATGCCAGTATCACCCAAAACAACAAAAACAACAACAACAAAAAAACAAAATAAAAAACAATAACAAAAATCTATACCCCCTTCTAGAGATAAAGATGAGGAATATTCCTATTCAATTACAGAAGTTTTTTCTCATCTACAGTCTAACTCAAAGACCTGATTTTAAAATCCCAGGAACTAAACTTTTCAAGTGTATAATAATGCTTAAAATATAACTAGTTTAAGATTTAAAAGACCTATAGGCTATATATATATATATATATATATATATATATATATATATATATATATATATATGACTTCTGAATGTCCCTTCAGAATATCCACAAAATTAAAATTTCTCAGCTGTGTGTCAAAGATTCATAGTGCTAAGCTGGGGCAGGCACTGAAGTTTCTTTGGGCACCATAATGTGATCTTATTATCCATGTACCTAATTTCCTATCAGAAAATGAGTTTTAATGGTTCATATTATTTTCCAGAGAGAGAGAGAGAGAGAGAGAGAGAGAGAGAGAGAGAGAGAGAGAGAGAGAGAGAGAGAGAGAGACAGACAGACAGAGAGAGAGAGAGAGAGAGAGAGAGAGAGAGAGAGAGAGAGAGAGAACAGAGATACAGAAATACAAAAACAGAGTGGGGAAGTAATATAAAAAACCAGAAGCAACGAAGAAGGAGAAAGAAACAATCCATTCCAAATAAAATAAAATAAAAAGTATGCAAAAGCAGAAGTGCTCACACTTTTAAGTCCATGGTGTCACATGCATTGTAATAATGACTTCTTTTTTCCTCTTATGATCCAGTTCATTTGACCTTGAAACCAGGTGCCTTCCAAGAGGCCTCATTACCTTTAGTGATATTACCAGTAGTAAACATTTTTATAAAATGAAGTTTGATATGTAGAATTGACTATTTTAAAACTTTTTCTTCTCTTCTAAATTCTTCACATTTTTGAAAAAAAAAAAAGGCCTAGCAGATGCAATATTGCAAAGAAAGTTTCTTCAAATAGGAATATGCAAAATGCTGTGACTGAACCAGGATTTAATAGATTCATAGGAAATATACTATTTTATTGGCTATCTTATTGGCTAGAACATTAACCAGATGGATTTTATTCGTTTACTATTTGTATGCTTTTCAGAGCCACCTGCCATTCATAGCATGGTCAAGAGGATTTCTAGAATCCCATAACACAAATTAAAAAAGGAGTTACTGGAGTAAGAACATTCCACAAGTTCTGAATGAGTAAATTATCATACAGCCCCTACCAGAGACCATTCCCAGCATCAATAGCTCAATGCACTCTCATCACCATGCACCTGTTGCTTTATTCCATCCAAAAAAAACCCACATTGTTCTGAATGTCTTCCTGCTACAATATGAGCAAATGAGCTTCATTTTTGGGTAGTTTTAGTTCTCAACACCTGGTATCTAAAGGCATTGCTTAGAATTTGAGCTAGGATGCTTCTGAGGTGCCCAAGAAAACTTCAGTCCCTGCCCCAGCTTAGCACCATGTATCTTTGACACACAGCTGAGAAAATCTAATTTTGTGGATACTGTGCAGGGACATTTAGAAGTCATTCTCCATGTGGAAAAATGTTGTGTTTCCTTATTTCACTAGCTTATACAGGACGCCTTTGGCAAATTGAGACACCATAGCTTAATTTTCTTCAACTGTTAGAATTTTAGTTAGATTAATATTCATGAGCAGCATCATTGCAGTGTTATTCACACAAAAATTCTGGTGGGAAAATGTATTAGATACTTTATTAACTTTAATAGATCTGATCAGCCTGTTGAGGCAACCACTGCCATGATTCCTGAAATAAAGATTATAGCAAATCCAGTCATAATCTAGTCTAATCAAATATAAATCATTTCAATTCAATGATTTTTTTCTGTTTAGGATATAAAAAATATACATGGAAAACAGAGCAGTATTTCTGATCATTTTTTATCTTTCATTGTCATGTCTGGATACATAAAAAAAGACTCTTCTCATAAGCATTTGATTTTATATAGATGAGTAAAATATTTCTTCTTGTAAAAAATTTGGGTTGACACTGCTGTTTGCCAAACTCTGAGTCATATGTGAATCTGATGCAACAAGGCATCCAGATATTAGGATTATGTAGTCAGTCTCAGGGTAAACTAATCAGAAATGTGCAGTGATACCTGACACCCATGATATCAAGGGTCTCATATCTGGATCATGTAGTCCAGAGAAAGGGACCTACTGTCTATCCTTAAGGCCCTTTGTCACAAAGTAACTAAGGATGACTAAAGAACACGAACCAAGCTGTCGTTCCACCCGATTGGACACATGTGCTCTAAAGACCTGACCCTAGCCTCACCATCAATTTCTTACCCAAATGAGAAGTGACTGTAATCCTTGTAAATTACCCTCCCAATGACTCCAGGGTCATCAGATCTGCAGAGCAGCGGACATGGTCCTTGCTTCCTTTCTGCTCAGCACAAACTAGAATGTCTTTTCACTGAGAAAGAACTAAGTAACATTAGTATCTTTGATATTCCCATATCACCTTTCGTGTCACGCATGGTCTCATATGAGTGCCTTAACTTTGGACCCCTAACATCAAAAACAACTAACATTTTACATACTTGAAACAAAAGAAAACAAAAAACAAAATTCCTTTGATAGAACAGCTCAGTAAAAGGGAAGGGAACTTAGAGAAAATCCAATATCAGTTTGGTACAATCAGTTTAACTTGAATAGGCAAAAAAGATACATAATAGGCCAATTTCATTGGGATAGTAGAAAAACATACAATATACATTCTCTGGCCCATAACTGTTTAGAGAAATTTTAATTCCGAAACATGACTTGCCAGGCAAGGGATCACATCCCAAGACCACCTGGGTGCAAGTGATTCCCAAACAATGTAGGTAATGTTAGTTTGAAAGTGATTTGTAATTAAGAGACAGAGAAAACGATGAATCAGAGAAAGATTTCACAGAATTTGATAAGCTCAACTTTCAGGAGAATAAGAGAGAACAGGACAGTGAGAGAGAGAGAGAGAGAGAGAGAGAGAGAGAGAGAGAGAGAGAGAGAGAGAGAGAGAGAGAAAGCAGTTTTAACCAGAGAGTTGTAGAGAGACAGATTGAAGAGAGAGCAAACTAGTCACAGGTGAAGACAGAATGAACCGGAGAATGAGAAGGACCCAGAATATTAGAAACATAGTGCTAAAGTTAGTTTGAGGCCAAGCAGAGCAGTTCAATCAGAAGCTGAGAAGAAGCAGTTTGAATCAGTCATCTTGGAGGCAATTTTGTAACCAGAATATCTGAGTTGAACCAGCCAGCTAGAGTTCAGAAAGATCTGGAATGGATGAGTTTGTTCAGCGGCAAGCCTCTGAAAGGACAATTACATAAGGCAAATAAAAGGAAATTTTAAACAGTTTAAGTCTTATTCTCTGACTGCCCAACATATTCTTGGGGCTGTGTTGCTCTTAATCTCTAGCATTCAAAGAGACACGGACTTAGTAACTTCCACAGAGAACTTTGGGAAAGTTTATGTCTGTAATTTAACCTAATGTTATATACCTCAGGTTTGAGCACACTTAACATATTCTATGAGATGTCCTTTAACAAAAATATCAAGATCTTCTTCTAGAAAAACAAATTCAGACACTGAATGCAGCAATAAAATTTGAAAGCACTGGGAAAAAAATGAGAAATCTTGATGAACAAAAGAATCCCTTGTCTTTTGCAGAGATTAAATCTCTAAATCTTGGCAGATATGAAAGACTTTACTCTTTTTCACAAAACCAGTAACATAAATAAAGGATAATATTTATAACCACATCATTCTAGATAAAAATTTAACCTTTTAGGAAAACTATCAAAATTCCAAAAATAACATGCAGTTATACAACAATATATGTAATTTGAGAGCTTCTTAAAATTGTGCTTTTATCTAATTTTTTATAAAATAAATTTTGATCATATTATTTTCCTTCTTCAACTCATATATATTTAATGGCATTACCTCTAAATTCTTATGAAGTATTAAGCTGTCATAATCTATCTGTTTTTAAATTTAAAATCAAAATAATATACACTGTAATAGAACTAAGTAAACATTATGCCTTTCCATTATTTGGGATATCATTTTGAGTCTGTAATCTACATATAATTCTCTTACTGTTTCTAAGAGCCTTTTGTGTCCATGATTGTCTCATTTCAGATCAGCATGGTTACCACTTAAAAGGTTTTTATTCAAGGTGTCCATAATGCTCTTCTGCATAACAAACTGTTTTCAACTCTGTGGAAAGGTGATGGACCCTCCTTGAGCATGGAGAGAATGCATCTCAGCTGAGCACTAAGGCTGTTTAGTATGCCAGGCTTTGAAAGATGAGACAATGGAAGAAAGATGCAACTGAAGTGGGAATTACAATTTCAGATTTCAAGTCATGTGTATCCCAGGTCTATTAGATGGAAACTGTTTACTGCAAGCTTATTTCATGAGGACAATCTATGACATAATTAAAGGATGTCTTTTATTAGTAAATCAGTGATTCATTATATAAACTCAGACTATTTATTGTAAATTTAAGTATTTCTATGGTTATTCAACTAGTTATACTTGAAATATTAACTCAGCCCTAGGGAACTTTAGTTTAACTTTTTTTCTTGTGGAATTTCAAACAATTATTGAAACAAAGATAAGTATTTAACTGTGGTATTAGTGAAAACAGACAATAATTTTATGTTGTAATTTATTACTCAAGTACAGATTGCTCATGTACTATTAATATATATACATATATGTATATATGCATTCAAATTTAAAATGAATAATATTTTAAAGCCTAAAATATTTATCATGTATTTACTTTAGATATGGGAAAACATATTGTCTTTATAGGCAGTGTCCATAGGAAGAGGCAGATGGTTCATGTCCTAATGAAATGTTTCCTTGTGGCTCAGTTGACACTCATTCCTAATTTTGTAGGTACCTATTTTTCATCTATAAATACTTTTAGATTATAATGATAAGCCAAGGAACTTCCTGAAATTACACTTAGAATGAAGTGATTTAGAGCATAAGCAGGTAGAGAAAAACCAGAGTACAAATTCTCATACACTTCCTTTAGATTTTAAAACGTTAGGAAAATGAGACATCTATTTATACTATGTGGTTCCCCAAAACTTATTTCATCTTAGAGTTCTCGATATGACTATGATCAAATCCATAGATGATAGCACATGTTTGTAGTCATGCAGAGCAGTGGTAACACTCCTCCACTACTGGTGGGAATGCAAACTTAAATAGCCAGTATGAAATGAGCATATACAGGGGGAGGAAATCCCCCTGAGGAACAGTCATAGGGAGGGAGGGAAGAATGGGAGAATACAAGGGATGGAATAACCATTGAGATGTAACAAGAATAAATTAATAAAAAAATTTTAAAAAGAGAGAAAATCGAAATAATTATGGAAATTCTTCAGAAAATTAGGACTCAGTCTATGACAAGATCTTGAGCATATTGCTGAAAGACATTTCATCCTATGAGAAGATCATTTGGTCAACTCTGCTTACTCTGAATTTATTCATACTACAAGAAACTGGAAACAAACTAGATATGTCTCAGCTGAAGAGTTCATAAGAAAAATGTAGTACACATTTCATATATGCATAGTACACAGTAATACAATAGAGTATTACCCAGCTGTTCAAAAACAAGACATTATGAAAATTTCAAGTAAATAAATGACACTAGAAAAATTATCCTGATTGAGGTAACCTAGACCTATAAAGACAAATATGACACGCACGTACTAATAGGTGGATATTAGCTCTTAAAATATGACAATTAAGCTACAATCAATATGCCCAGAGATGTTAAGTGAAGAGGAGCATTCTGTAAGAGATTAATGTATCTCCCAGGAATGATAGAAATTTAAAACCTTTGTAGGTGGACTGGGTGGCAGGATGGGATGGTGGCAGGGAGGATCAGGTGAAAGCGCAAGGGATAGAGGGAGATAGTATAGGGAGAGAGAGCTGGAATTGGGGTACATTTGGGAGCTGGTGTGGAAACTCAGTACAGTGGGAGGTTTCTGTAATCTGTAAGGTTGATCCTAGTGAGCCTTCTATACAGGGAAAAGTAAAATCAGGTTTGGACTTACATTGAGGAACCTTAATATAGCCTGCAAAAAAGAGACGATATTATAAAGGAGCACTCTGTCTCTCAGTTGCTTGAAATAGAAAAAAAAAAAAACTTTCAAAAAAGCAATGAAACAGCTTGTCCCAGCTTGGGCCATGAGTTTGTAGGTTATGAGAACAGATCGGATCAATCTGAATGCTTTAGAAGTGGGAAACTGAATCATGTATTTATTTAAACCCCATTGAAATAAAGCTAGTTAATAGATATAGATAGATAGATAGATACACATACTTTAAAATTATAAATTTTATGCACTTTGCTTGCCAAAAGGTTCCACCGTATTTATTTAAACAAAATGAATGTATTTTTCTATGTCCAAACACACTAGTTTGTAATTGGAAATGAACTTCATAACACTCTATTTTATTTTTTAATTGTCTCAATTAGTATTTTCATAATTCATGAGTCTATCATCATTATTCTTCTGATTTCTAGGGCTTTAATAATGTACTATAGCTTGTGTTATTTTTCAACAAGTAAACCATTAACTCTCATTATCAGGGAAATCTTACTACATTAGAAAGTTAATACTCAGACATAAAAACAGTAAAAAATACTGTCACCAAAACATGTACAAAATAATTAAATGTGTTTTTAAAAAATAGATTTTAGTTTTTCATAATGTCTAGGATACTTATTGTAAGTTATTTTGATAATTATTTTAATCAGAATATATTTCAGATAATTAGAGGAAAGCAACAGTTTGGTTTTTTTTTTTAATCCAAGTGCCCATTACATTTTATTAGACCTCAATATTATTTTTTAATCAATGTTATTGGAAAAGTAATGTACATAAAATATCTTAGCAATACTGGCTTAGCCTATAAGCTATAATTTGAAAAAGAACCTTCCAGCATTAAATCATATAAATATTCTTTACGCCAAGAGAGTTAAATAAAAAAAATCAGTGTAATTTTTCCTGTCTCAAGGTTGTGCATAGAAAGCTAACATGATATTGAAATAAGAGAATATTTTATGATATATGAAAAATACTTACAGTTAAATGTATTGCTCACTAATCATTCAAGTCTCATAAAAAATTAAAGTTTGTAAAACATATTTTGAAAATGATTTATATGATTTACAAGATTTAAAACTATCCGGTTATGGATGCATGCATAGTAAAACCATATATAAAATAATATCGTTTTTAACCATGCACCCTAACAAACAGTTTAATTTTAATTCACAGGTACTAGATGCTTCCAAATACGTGGAATTCAGGATTAACCCGTGTGTCATATTACAAATGTAAAATGGTATTTTCCACAATAAATCATAGTTTATAGGTAGGCTTATTTCTTGATGAATGGGATGCCTACAATATTATGCATCATTCTATATTGTCTGCCATTGTAATATTAAATTTCACTTAGTATAATTCTACTTAATGGTTAGAATGAAATATAATTCAGTCATATCATAGGAAAAACTCAACTTTAGATATCACTGAAGGTGTGGATCAGAATGGATTGAATTACATAATCATATAGGGTCAGAGTTCTATTTATATTCATATTACAGTATAAATCCCTTTCTTGTTTACATCAATTTTACCATTAAAAAGTAGACATTAACATTCCCCATTAGATTATGACTACTCTTTAAAAATAGTGTTTTTCTTTTTTATGGTACACAGATTCAAAAAGCAGCAGTGTTCCTTGAATAAACAATGCCTTTTTATATATATTCAGTGATTTTTGCATGTTGCACAATTAGCGTAAAATTAGTTAACTGCCTCAGAAAAACTACAGCTTAGCTTATGTTCCCTGAGAATAAGCAGGAATAAGCCTGAACTTTCAGGAGCTGCTGTACTAAAGTTATGTTTTTTTCGGCTCTAGAGCTCTGTAGTTTTTAAAACAAATGGGTTTAAACCAAACTAAATAATTTATCGACTGACATTTCTTGCAGAAGATAATTTCCATCTGCAATTCTGAGTTCCTTGTCGTATCTTTTCAGCGTTAGGGCAATATTGATATATTTTCTTCAACATCAAATGATTTCTTTGTCCTTCAGGAGAACATTTATACCTCCCTTATCTCCTTCTGACTACCTAATATAAGAATTGTGATTTTTTTTTCTGCTTCTGAATAAGACAACTAAGAGAATCAAAGGTTGTACAAACCGTAAACTAGAAAATTAGAGTGCCTAATACAGTGACAGCTCTGTCTGTAAACTCCCTCCTACCACATTCATAGACTAAAGATTAAGGCAAAAACCTCTTTGATATGCAGCATTTTACCTCCTACTACAGAGAAACGCCATGAAGGCTTTTGTGGTTTTTTATTGTGAAGATTCCATGAGTCCACTATAAAATTTTGCTGTGCAGCATGTTGCATTATTGAATTTTCTTTTTTTTAATACTTTAAAAAAATTTTTTATTAATTTATTCTTGTTACAACTCAATGGTTATCCCATCCCTTGTATCCTCCCATTCTTCCCTCCCTCCCATTTTCCCCTTATTCCCCTCCGCTATGACTGTTCCTGAGGGGGATTTCCTCCCCCTGTATATGCTCATAGGGTATCAAGTCTCTTCTTGGTAACCTGCTGTCCTTCCTCTGAGTGCCACCAGGTCTCCCCCTCCAGAGGACATGGTCAAAGGTGAGGCACCAGAGTATGTGAGAAAGTCATATCCCACTCTCTACTCTACTGTGGAGAATGTTCTGACCATTGGCTAGATCTGGGTAGGGGTTTAGAGTTTACCGCCTGTATTGTCCTTGGCTGGTGCCTTGGTTTGAGTGGGACCCCTGTGCCCAAATCTGCCTATCATAATGTTCTACTTGTAGGTTTCTAGGACCCTCTGGATCCTTCTACTTTGATATTCTCCCATGCTTCTCTCATCTGGAGTCCCAATAGGATGTCCTCCCCTCTGTCCCAGTTTCCTGCTAAGAGAAGGCTTTCATGGGACATGCCCCTTGGGCTAGTATGCAGATATAAGTGAATATATACCATTTGAGTCTTTCTGCTTCTGGGTTAACTCACTCATTATGATCAGAATTTCATTCATGACCACTGTATTTCTATCATTTCAAACTCTCACATTTTGCCTCCAATTCTTCCTGTGTCCCTTCTCCCTCTCCAATGAGTGACCTTTCCTTCTGTAATACACATTGCACTCTCTGTCTCTGTCTCTCTGTCTCTGTCTCTCTGTCTCTTTGTCTCTCTGTCTTTCTGTCTCTGTTTCTCTCTGTTTCTCTCTCTCTGTGTGTTTCTCTCTCTCTCTCTCTCTCTCTCTCTCTCTCTCTCTCTCTGTGTGTGTGTGTGTGTGTGTGTGTGTGTGGAGAGAGAGAGAGAGAGAGAGAGAGAGAGAGAGAGAGAGAGAGAGAGAGAGAGAGAGAGAGAGAATCATGGATTCATCTAAGTAGACCAATAGACGAATGTAATCATATGAGCCCTGGTATGTTGAAAGGTGAAGCAGTGGATTTAGAAATGAGATGGAAGATAATCTGACATACAGCTCAGTGATGTAATTCATAACCAAGTGGGTGACATGAGGAATAAAAGAATGTAAGAAGCCTATAGAACTAGAAAATATTAGAAAAGTATATTTGTCTCTGAGATGTCAGAAGAAACACAATTCTGACAACAATTTGATTGCACACACAGCCTTCTGAATTTTTCGTAGTTTAAGCGAGTTGGTTAAAGCAGACTATAAGAAGATAAGTGCGGTGGGGATCTATACCCAACACCCAACTGTGTTTGTTTGGCCCAAGAACCTGAGACTAGGTAGCACAGGGACCTAGGGTAAAAACCAAACAATAATTTTCTAAAAGAAAAGAAAAACATGTAGCAATAAAATGACCTTGAAGGATATTTTACTACGCGTGTAGATAAGAGTTTATTCAGCTATTTTCAGAGGAGCATTCTCCTTCAGCAGATTGGAACATATATAGAAACCTGCCTGTGGGCATTACACAGAGTGTGAGGCCTTGGGAAACGCAGTCCTAAGTGGTGTGTCTCTATCAAACTCCCCCCTTTCAAGGAACACAGTGGAAGAAGAGATTGGAGAGTACTGTAAGAGCCAGAGGGGATAGAGTATACCAAGAAACAGGACCATCTAAATCAACGTGAGAAATTCCATATGAACTCAGGGATACAGAAGAATCATGCACAAGGCATTTATGGGTATGCACCAGGTCCTCTGTACATTTATTATAGCTTTCCTGTTTAGTGCTTTTATTGAGTTACTGAGTGTGTGATGTAGTGGATCTCTGACTCTTGTGCCTTCTCTGGGTTTTTTCCTTCTGTTGCTTTGTTTGTCCAATTTTTGTGATAGTTTTGTTCTCTCTCTCTCTCTCCCTCTGTCTCTCCAATAGGGTAAAGAATAACAAGTGAACTGTAACCTGCTGAAGGAGGGAAAATCAGTTTTCTCCAATGGAGTGATTGACTCTATGTATGTCAACCTTTCCAGGACAGGTATAATTTTTAGGCGTCATTGATTAACAAAGCATAGACTCCACAGTCTATTTCTGTGCTTTTATTTTATTATAGTCTTCATTTGGTGGGTGTATATATTGTTTTCATTGTTAGGGAATTTTTGTTGGTTTTGGTTTATTTGTTTTTTTTTTTTTTGAGAAATTACTTAAAGTTGGGTGGGTGGTCAGAGGAGGATATGGAAGAACTTAGGGATGGGAAGAATAATATATCTAAACTGAAAATTGATTTTAATAATAAAAATGTATAAAAACAAAGGAAGTAATTGAAGAAGGAAGGACAGAGAGTGTCTTCTTTGAGATTTAACAAATCCAATTTAAGGATAGGAATTGTTAGGAACATTATAGCCCCAAATCATGTAACCCACTTTACCTCAGGATTTCTTTATCTCATATTTTCAACCTGGTGCTATTTTATCAGCATGGAAATTATTCACCGAAAAAATATCTCTCCATGAAACATTACATTCTTATTCCTAATAACTAAATTCTTTTCTATATTCTCTTTCATTTAAAACTTACACATCTCTGATGTGGGAATATTACTAAGTGGCTGTTCTCTTTCATAGAACAGTTGATAATCTTCTGGTTTTAAGTCATGTATCCATCTCTACCCGTGTCTCATTTAACATGCTTTTTATTCCATGTATTTTGATGTGTAGTTTCCTCTAAAATGCTTCCTATATTTCCTAAACATTTCTGCGACGCAAGAATTATTCCTTACCATTGCCTATTCTTAGAATTAATTTTTAATTCAATGATATTGACTCATGTACACTTTGTCTCATTATGGCAATGCTCTAAAGCAAGAGATTTATAATTTCAAGTATCAACTTGATTCATGAACTGAAAATTTGCACATTATAATTTACTATTTCTGATATGTATTATTCATCATCATATTCGTACACTCTTAAGATATTCAGTAAAATTAGTGAAAGTAATTCTACCTCTATAATTTACAATTATCTTCTCTGGCAATAAGTTTTGACACTGTTTAAAAATAGAGGTTTTTACAACTTCTATGTTTCATATTATTTTTGTAACACATTGATTTCCCTTCATGAAAGAAAAAAAGATGTGATTCAAGACCCTAGTTGGAGGTACAGCACACTGTGGATAAGGAGCATTCTTCCTATTGAATTTTCTTTTCTGTGAATGTTTTCACTGCTCCTCAACTCACTGTTTTCCATTTTATTTTGATATAATTTATTTATTGTTAACACATGAAATATTATATTTCATGTTAATGATAAACATTTTAAGTATCATACACTACTCTACTTTAGTTCCAAGGTATTATTTCTGCATCTATCAAAGAAAGATCAAATGTTGCTCCTTAATAAAAGCATCTCATCATTTATAATGTGAGATGAAGTAGAGCATTAGTATTCTAACTATCTCGTGTTTCATGAAATCTAAAATAAATTCACAGTAGTATTAGGAAATAAATATAAACATTGAGAACAAAAATTACATCAGCAATATGTACATTCATTAACATACTAGGATTCATTTTTCAAATTGTTCTAATATAAAATTGTTGTGACACATTAATAATTTTAGCCTCAATCACTTTAAATATTTACATAATTAATACATGTCAATAGAAATAATTTCATCAGATTATAAGCCAATTATTAAAATACAGTTTTATAAAGAGATTATTTGTACTTGTGTCCAAACAGGTTAATCAGATTAAATTAAGCAGCATATTTTACAGACTAAGATAATTTGTTAAGAATATATTTTATATATGTCGGAAAATAGAGAAGCCAGCATGAAAACGATATTTTACATGGCAGGAGCTTGGAGATATCTAGCAGGAGAATAGCCTGGTCTGAAGGCTCATGAGTCTGTGTCCCCCAAAACTTACTCCACTGAGCTACCAGCACTTTATCTTATTGCTGAGATTTCTGATATCCTCTTGGAATTAAAAACAAAATATTGTGCGTGATCAACCACAAAAAGCAAGGTTACTATTATCTAGAACTTGACATGAGGCTTTCTACACTCAATTGGTCAAACAAGACCTGCCCCATTCAGGACATGACTTATAGGAAGAAGAAACTCTCCTTTAGGAGAAATCCTGTAGTCAGAAAAAAAAAAAAGATACAGTAGGTATCAGGGTTAAACACGTCCCTGTAGTCACTCACAGAAAAGCATCCCCAGCCACCTCTCTAAAAACTATATCCTAAAGGTTGTGATTGTCACATACATTTAAGTTCTAAATGTACAGCCACAGATACCTACTAGAATTATTGTTTATTTATGTCTATATTATATGCAGCATGTCTTATCTTAATAACTACCCTACAAAGAGGCTATTGAGATGAGTTCTGCTGAACCTTTGGCAGAGCACTGAGAGTGGTATGGAAAAATGGGGCGGGGACGATGGAAGGACCCAAAGGGTTGTTGGTTCACGAGGCCAACAAGGAGAAGATCAAGGCCTCAAGGCCAGAAGATCTGGACCCAGGCGGGCCTGCACAAACTGTTGCACCAACCAAGGACAATGCATGCAGTGAACCTAGACTTCCTCGTCAGATATAGCTCATTCTCCAAGGTTGGGGTGGCGGGGAGTGGGAACTGCCTCTGACATGAACTCTGGTGCCTGCAATTTGACCACTTCCCCTTCTTGGGGAGGCCTAGTGGCACTCAGCAGAAGGAGAAGCAGGTCCAGATGAAACGTATAGGCTGTGATCATATGGTGGGGGAGGAGGCCCCCTTCCTTCAGAGGTCTGGGGAGGTGACTGGGGTGAAAGGGCGATGCGAGGATACGAGCAAGGGGATAACAATCTGCATGTAATCTGAATAAATTATATTTTTATTTAAAAAGTATACTTAAAATTTAAATAAATGTAAAAAGCTATTTCAAAATTCTTTGAAAGAATCTATTTAAAATGTAAAATCTGTATATATTGAATTTACCAAGTTTGCTATAATTTTCCAGTTACTTCCCAACATTCTTTGCAACTGATTCTTTCAGACATAATTGCCCAAGTTTTAGGAAAAAAGATTTGTGATTTTTTTCAGTTCATAAATAGTATAAGTATATTTCAAATTTAGAACAGAAAATATAAATGGTTATATTTGTTCCTTCTATACTCTGAATCTCATAATACATTGACCAGAAATATCAATTGATAATAAGCATAACATCTTGTAATTGCTCTGAAAACTTTTTTCTATATGTGTCTGAAATTATTCACCATATTGTTTAACACCATTTGTTATTTACCTTTCAGTCTCTGTGCTCAAAACTCCGATCAACTATTAGTTGGACCTATAATTTCCATTGCTCGATATTTTTCAAACAAATACAAGTACATATATTTATATAATTTACATAGATGATTAATAAAGTAAAGTAAAACATTAAGTATACATTTTCACTCATAAATAATATAAGCAATTCATCTAGGAAAATATTGATGTTTACGTTCTTACATCAGGAATCTTCTGTGACAAACTCCTAAACAGAGGCATCATTTTTTGGTACTGGCATCCTTGTTTTGTGAAGCACCATTTACATGGGATTTTTTGAAAACATGAATAGCAACTACAATAAAGTCATAGTTCAATCTTGAAATAAAATCAAATTGGCCAATATTTATTTTATTATTTTCAGTACTTCTACACTTGCTGAGAAAAAATTATGTTTAGAATTTTTTTTGTTGAAAATAGATCTTTTTCCATACAGCATATTACTACTCCCATCTTGACTTTTGAGTTTTATAGTTACTGTAGATTTTGTAATTTTATATAAACCTAACTTATTCTAATACATTCTCTTCATTTTCTACTCATGTCTAAAAAGAATTCACATAATTAATTATATTAATCAATATTTCTAAAGCCTTTACTAATTCTGATACTTTTACAAATAGATGATATAGGTTTTCAAGGTTTCTACTTCTTCAAGATTATATATCAATAAAGTATATTTTATTGTGAATTAAAATATGTGAATAAATGTGAATTAATGTGAACTTAATGTGAATTAAAAATAATGAGTAGAAAAGAAATTGCAGATAAAATGACTTAGAAAATAAACGATAAATATATATCAGCATTTTAAAATTATTTTTGTGTGTGTATAACCATATAAAATACCTTCTTTTGTTTTCCCTTGTTTGGAGACTGAAATAAAAATGTATAGATTGCATGAAATTGATTATATGCACAAAATGAATTTATTTTAAGATGGGATGTATAATACTCACTTCCAATAATTAGTTCACCTTTTTAATATTCTACAACAGTTAATATATTAGCTAGTGGTAAATGACATTTTGCAGTTATAATTAAATATATGGTCCTTGAAATGGTAAAATTATTCTCCTATCTCTCTATCCTAGTAGAATTATGACAGCCCTTTAAAAATGAGATATTTCATTGGTTAAAATAAGAGCTAAATGGCTAACAAAGTCAAAAATCATAGGACACTTCTAATATACTCTTGCTGGTTTGAGGAAATCAGCAACATAAGCAATTTGTATGGAATCCTTAAGAAGAATCTGAATAAATATCACCAAGCTCATCATCATGGAGAGTCTCTTGAAAAGCAGAAGAGCGGTAATGCCCATGCTTGTCTCAACTTTAGCCCTGGGAGGCTTTCAGGTGAATAAAAAAAAAAAACACCAACTGTGCTTGCTGGTTTTTCGACATCATCACCTTGTCAGATAATTATTGAGGACTGTTTTATATCACGAAGATGAAATGATGTATGGGAACAAGTGAAAATTAATGCAAAATGATTCATTGCAGCATGTTTTTTTTCTGTACATAATTCATTTAACTAATCAATAACCTAACACTCTTAGGCATTCCTATAGTTATCTGTCAGAGCCTTAGTGAGCACGGATGCCCCTCTCATTTATTTGCTCTTAGGAACAGCACATCTATTAATATCGACAGTTCATCGTCCATTTACGAATGAAGTATTTCTTTTGTAGAGTAGAAGGGAAGAACCAGTAACAGATTGTTGGTCTATTCAAGTTTATATTTCCTTTTCTTTGGAAAATTATATAAAACTTATATTTGTTATCAATTACTTGCTTATTTCTTTTTTTAAATTTTTTAATTTTATTGATTTATTCAGATTACAACTAAATTGTTATCCCATCACTTGTATTCTCTCATTCCTCCCTCCCTCTGGCTTTCATCCTGTTCCCCTCCCCTAGGTCTAAGACCAAGGGGGACCTCCTCCTCCACTATATGGTCATAGTCTATCAAGTCTCATCTTGGTAGCCTGCTTATTCTTTCTTTGAGTGCCATCAGGCCTCCCCACCAAGGGGAGGTGGTCAAATATGGGGCATGAGAGTTCATTTCAGAGTCAGTCCCCGCTCTCCACATAACTGTGGAGAATGTCCTGTCCATTGGGTAGATCAGAGTAGAAGTTCGATGTTTACTGCTTGTATTACCCTTCGTTAGTGCAATAGTTTGAGCAGACCCCCCTGGTCTCCTATCCACCCATCACGATGTTCTTCTTGTAGGTTTCTAGGACCCTCTGTGTCCTTTTATTTCCCCATCTCCTGTATTTCTCTTACCTAGAGTCTCAGTAGGATGTCATTCACATCTTTGATTTAATCAAGTCTGTTTATTCATCTTTTAATGATATTAGGGCTGTATATCTATATTAGCATCTGGTTTTAATTTTAGTTTAATGTTCTTGAGTAGTAGTGAAGCTCAAAACTTTTCTAGGAGCTTTCTTTATTGACCAATTATTGGATTCCCATCTGGGTTGTTTTAATATTTTATAATGATTTATATGCATTTCTGCATAATGTAAGTAATATTCTTTTTCCAGGTGTAATAATTATTGTTTTCTAATTTGTGGTTTGTCTTTTCAATTTCTATATGAAACATTTAATATAGAAGTAGAAGTAAAATTTATTTGAAAGTAAGAAACAATTTGGTATCTTTCCCAATAATTAACACTCATGTTTTGCTTCAAAAGCTGTCACTACATTACCCTCACATAAATATTCTTAAGTATATGTAAATATTCTTAAACATATACTAATTTCCATATTGAAATTTGTTGATTCACAGAATATAAATATGTATAGTAATATTAATATTTAAAGAGGTAAGTTTATCTTCTACCGTTTTAATGTATTTTTAAACGTTTTATAATCCATATGCTAATATACATCACTTTTCTATTTTGAGGGTGATGTCATCAGTACAAGTTGCCACAGCTTTTAGTTGTTCCCATATTTGTAATTCCATACAATCACCATAGGAACAAAATTTCATAAATATAATAATTTTATACATTGTGTTTATGTCTTGAAGAAAATGTTAATTCTTTTTTCAATTCAGAAACATTCTTTCTAATATTTAATTGATTTATTCAGATTACATCTTAGTTTTTATCCCCTCACTTGTATCCTCCTATTCCTCCCTCCATTATTTTTCGCCCTACACCCTCCCCTATGTCTGTGACAGAATGGGACCTTCTCCCCCACCATATGGTCACAGCCTATCAAGTCTCATCCTGGTAGCCTGCTTATCCTTTCTCTGAGCTCCAGCAGGCCTCTTCATCAAGGGGAAGTAGTCAAATATGGGGCACCTTCTATGTTTCTATGGTTTGTTTGTTTGTTTTGTTTTTGTTCTTTTGGGATTTTTGGTTTTTCAAAACATGGTTTCTCTGTGTACTGCTGGCTGTCCTGGACTCACTTTGTAGACCAGGCTGGCCTCAAACTCACAGCGACCCACCCGCCTCTGGGATTAAAGGCCTGTGCCACCGTGCCCGGCTAGCCTTTCTCTCTTATCCTAACTCCCTTTCTCATTCTGATTTGTACAGGTGCCTTTGATAACACACACACACACACACACACACACACACACACACACACACACACACGCTCATATGTGTAAATTAGAACTTTTCCTTAAGATACCTTTTCTTTTCTTTTCTTTTCTTTTTCTTTTTCTTTTGGATTTTTGAGACAGGGTTTCTCATGTGTGTCCTTGGCTGTCCTGGACTGACTTTATGACCACGGTGGCCTTGAGCTCACATAGATCTGCCTGCCCCTGCCTCTGGAATGTTGGGATTTCAGGCATGCTCCACCATCCCTGGTCTAAGGTGCCTTTTCTAAGTAAAATATTTTGATTAGAAACTTGGTGCAACTCTGTTCTCCCATCTATTAAATCAGTGTACAATAGTCTCACATTTTTTCCAAATTTCCCACATTTGTAGATAATTATACCTTCACTTAGTACATATTTCTACATTGTCAAGAGTATTCAGGTTTTATTTCACTCCTATTCATATCTGTACCCCAGAAATTCCTTTATGATCATGATTTATCATGTTGAAATGTATCCTAAAAAGCCATGTGGTGAAAGTTTGTTGTTGGAACCACTCTGAATTTTTGAACGTCCGTGTGTCTTGGAACATCCAATTACCATCAATCAAATACTGTTTCACGGCACTTAGGAGACAACCCATTGTCTCATAGTTTTTCATGCTGATGCCGCATCCTTGTCTCACTGTCAAACAAATGATATTTCTTGCAAGCTTCCTGTCCAGCTTGGCTGTTTTACACCCTCTTTTCCTTTTGGCAGCTGCCTGCAAGTATGAATGCCCACATTTGTTAGTAATACTCTGGTAAACTACCTCTCCTAAGAAATGTCTCACTTGTGTTAGTCACCTGAATTTATTATACAAATGGTTTCACCATGGCCAGTTCAAGTGGCAAATGTTTTAACTGATTTCTGGACTTTTAACAATTAACCATTGTGAGACAGTGTGACTTGGCCCTACACTTTAGTAATAACAATAGTGTTTTCCTATGAAGGAATCTTTTACTAGCAGATTCCCAAGATTTTATGGGTGTTACTAATACCGTAAAAATCCTTCCTTTTGTGTATTCTTGTGTCCTTCTGAAGGCCACAAAAACACTCATAATTCTTTTTATCTTGCCTCCTTGCTTCCTCCATCTCTTAGTCTTCTTTATTGCGATCTGAATAATTAACTTAGAATGCATAATAAGCTAAATAACCTATTCATCTACTATTCCTAACTTTATTGTTGTTGTAAAAAAATCAATATATCATATTCATGGCTTTATTTCACATTAAATTTTGTGTGAGTGTAGTGTGTATGTTTGTGTGTATGTTTATGTGTGTGTGCACTTGTACTAAAAAACTGTAATACAGTGAAAGTGGTGTTGTAAACCGTTTATTGGATGATATTTTTTAACGTGTTCTTTATTTCTTCTTTTTCTTCCTTTCTTTTTTTGAAACAGGATTTCCTCTTTCCTTGGTTTCACCACATAGGATAGGTCAAGCAGGTGAGAAAGTTGTATCTGTGTGTATGTGTGTTTCACTGTTTGTGTATCTGTGTGTGTGTGTTACAAGGGTTCTGTAAACTTCATTCAGATCCCCCCATTTGTAAGATAAGTGATTTACACACTTAGCTACATCCCATGGCTTCACTCCCAGTTTGATGTTCCCAGTTTTAGGTTCCATGTCAACTTATACTTTTAATTCTACATTTTACATCCAGACTCATATTTTAGATAGGTACATCTTAATTATTTTTTATTATTTTATGTGAACAAGTGTGTTTCCAGCATCACTTACCTGCCTGGTGCCCAGGGAAACCAGAAGAGGCAACTTCATCCCCTGGAACCACAACTAAGGCAGCTGTGAACCATCATGTGAATGCTACAATTTGAGGCAGTTCGTCTGAAAAAGAACCAGTGCCCTCGATCTGAGTCATCTCTGCAACCCCTTAGCAATACATGCAATAAAATTACTTCCTGTAGTAGCTAGTTACTTTAGCATTTGGTCATATTCTATTGCATTTAGTATATGGCTTATGTTCTTTACGTTTCAATAATAAAACAAGAACCTGCAAATCAATTCCTTGGGCGGTGGGCTTCATGAATCATTGACATGATTCTAACTCATCTGCTTTCAGACATGTATTTGTAAATATTTAGGGAAAAGTCTTTTATTATACCATAACAATTTAAAAAGTACTGCACCAACCAAGGACAATAAAAGCAATACATTGAACCCTTACTCAGATTTAGCCAAGTGACAGGACATTCTCCACAGCTGTGTGGAGAGGTGGGACGTCCTCAGACCTGGACTCTGGGGCCCCATAGTTGACCATTTCCCCTTGGTGGGGAGGGCTGGTGGCACTCAGAGAAAGAATAAACAGGGCAGCAAGATGAGACTTGATAACCTATGACCATACAGTGGGGGATGAGGTCGCCCTCGGTCATAGACCTAGTGGAGGGGAATAGGGTGAAAGCAGGAGGGAAGGAGAAATGGGAGGATACAAGAGATAGGATAACAATTGAGTTGTAATCTGAATAAATTAATTAAATTATAAAAAACAAATAAATAAAGAGTGATGTTATATGTTATTTAATACTTATGCCCACTGCTTTCACTTACATTTTTTTCTCTTAAATTGTAATTTGCTTATATGCCTGAATGTTATAAGTTTTATTTGAGTGTCTTTCTAATGACAGCCAACTATTTTATCCTGACAGATCATTAAAATCAATATTCTACATTATGGTAACATTGATATTTGCCAGGACAACCTTTGGTGGATGAGCTCTTTTGACCCATTTAGCAATCTCTTAATTTACTTGTTGGTCAATGATTCCTGCATTTTATTAACTTCAGACAAAAATGCATTTTAAAATGCTTTCAGCACTTCTAAGTATTTATAGTTAGAGAGTCTTCAGAATATTTAATCAGACATATTGCTTTGAGTGAGAACAAATCCAAGTCAATGAGAGATGAAATGACTGATAATTACCCAGACAGTATCAAAGCCAGTAAGTGATGGTGATGACATGATATAAATACATAGGAAGGTTAAAGTTGTTTATTTCACCTGATGTTTCCATTATACACAATGTCCTTGTAATGTTATATTTAGAGCTTTGAAATGTCACTTGAAGTCAGCCTACATTTCTTTGCATTGTTCATGTCAAATAACTTTTTTAAAAAATGTTTTTGATGCTGTCATCAGGAGCCTATATTCAATGGAGTCAGTTTTAGATATAAAAAACTGTTTAAAATATGTGGATTAAATTTTTAGTTAAAAATATTAATTTAGTTTTATACAGAGATTTTAATTATTGTGCATGCTCCATCACAAAAACCATTCTTTTTAGAGTTAGTATATTTTAAATTTATAAATAAAAAACCAAAAACTTCAATAAAAATTGTCATAGTAACATATTAATTTAAATTGATGGTATTTTAAACAATAAAATAAGAAGTAGAAACTATACAATTAATTACTACCTTAAATAAATAAATAACTTTTATCTGGTAATATTTTCCTGTGTATCTCAAAACAAACATTTGACAACATTGAAAAAAATGATTCAATAAGACAAAACAACATTTTCTGTTCTTTATTTATCTGTCCTCACTGTAAATGACACATTGAGGCAGGAAATAACACAAATTTTTAGCATGATTTTCATATTTGATGAGCTGTCTGTGAATGGTACTTTGAAGATAATGTTAATTTAAAAGTCATCTACCAAAACACTACTTTTTCATATTTGTATAGACTGCATCTCTTTTGAAGAGAAATATTATCAAGGAATAGTCAAGAAGTTGTTAACACTGTTAATTATTAATCTGCTTAGTAATTCTTAATATTGTTTTGGTATCATATCTATTATAATTGCATGCCTAAAATGAAAATGAAATGTAGTGCACTCTGACCAATTTAAAATTATTCATTGAATATATATTAAAACAATAATACCTCAATTCCACTGTTGAATGTATTGGAAAACAATTATATTATAATTTTTTAAATTTTGGAAGCTGTTAACCTGCACTTCCAGCTTACTTAGGTAATTAAGTTTTCTTCTCAAAGTTTCTGTTGGTGCTGAAGAGCAGATTAACCTTACAATTAAGCTTAGTTGTTTAGTGGTTAAGATATTTTTAGGTAAAAAAAAAAAAAAAGAGATAGTTTTAGGTCTAGATAGGTGTTTTAAGTTGATAGAGATGAGATATGATAGATATATATTTACATTCAGAATTTTAGACTCACCAATATAGGAAAGATGTTTTCTTCAAGATGAATGTAACATTTCTATAATTCCTTACTGTTTCATGGTTCTTCTTGATATATGTAGTTTTTTAAATTTATGTGTAATAATATAAATGTATATGTATATGTAAAAAAGGAATAGGATTAAAAATTTCCCTTTTTCCTCCCTCTAAGCTCTACATGCTATGGTCCCTTAAGCCCCTCCAATATCTCAAGTTGATTGCCTCTTTAATTTGATTATTATTATTACATACATACATATGTATATGAATGTACAAGTACACACAGATACATATACAAGCTGTTTATTCTGTTTTTGTTGGTGGTGTGAATATACTACTCTTCCAGAGAACCATGCAGTTGGCCTGGCTTAGCTGCCTTTAGAGGCATGTGCCAGAATACCAGGAAGTGTGATGTGAAACACTCTCCGAGAAATAGTTGTGTAACAAGACTGAAAAAAATGTAATATCAGTGCACTTGCTAATGTAGAAGGGATAAAATTGTTTAGCTCTTCCTCTAGACAAGAGCTAAAAGGCACAATTTGCAATTTTTCATGACTTTTATTCTCTCTCTCTCTCTCTCTCTCTCTCTCTCTCTCTCTCTCTCTCGCTCTCTTTTTTTTTTTTTTTTTTTTTACCTCTTCCTAATACAAGTTTCAAGTGAGTTTTAGCACAGAGTTCATTTGTTGTTCTTGAAAGAACATTCTCAGTGCTTCACATGGGTATCAATCTAGGCAATAATTGTATATAAATACCATCTTTCATATTAAGAGAGTGTTCTCCATTCATGTTGTTCTGAGCATTTCCTCCATAGATAATATTATTCATAATCAGCTTTGTACAGTTTTATTTTATATTTTTTCAGATATAAATTTTCAGATATAAAATTCAGATATACAATATTTTATTCAACTTTTCTATGCCTGTTAAAATACCATTTAACTTAAAATATTTTAGATGAATTTTAAATTTTGATGTGCTAGCATTTTCTTGAGTGTGTTAGTCTTTTTTGTTTATAGAGAGCGGTTCCACTGTCTCTCTTATCTACTGTTTTTTTTTTTTCGATTAACTTTACATCTCTAATACTTTCTTCATTTAAATTTAACTTTTGCTTGAATTACATTCTGAATTATGTTTACTTATTTTTGTATTTTAATGATATCCTCTTACTGGTTAACATTGTTATCAAAATTAGGATTCTAAGTATATAACAATGTACCTTGAATGAAACCTATCTCATCTCTGTATCATGCATTCCTTGCTTCAATGTTGCTACAGAGAATATGGTTATACAGTGTACACTAATGCATAGATTCTATAACACCATGTTCTACAACTGGCCAAGGTGCACAGAAGACAATATTTCAGAGCTCAGGAAAAATAAACTCCACGCTGGGGAGATGGCTCAGAGGCTAAGAACACTGACTGCTCTTCCAGAGGTCCTGAGTTCAATTTCCAGCAACCACATGGTGGCTCACAAACCATCTAGAATGAGATCTGGTGCCCTTTTCTGGCCTCAGGTGTACATTGTGTACATAATAAATATATAAATCTTAAAAAAAAAAAGAAAAAGAAAAATATACTCCAAGCCATCTTCCAGAGGCTCAGGAATCAGTGGGAAAAAAAGGATCAGATTTAGGTGGTGAATAAGTAGAAAGAAACTGTCTTCTGGACATATCATGGCAGCTGCACATATGGACCACAGTGGTTGTGACGGCACGGAGAAGAACTTCATAGATTCAAGCCAGACTTAATCCCAGAATGGAACGTTGTTTGGGCATGAAATTCTAACCCTGGTTATCAATATTTAATATATTAAATAAGGGGTGAGTAAATGGCTCAGTCAATACAGCATTTGCTTAACAATGTGATGTCCTGACTTCAGATTGCCAGAACCCACTGGGGAAAACATATACTAGTTGTGTTGTGATTTTGCAATCTCAAGAATGGGGGGGGGGGGATAGATGGCAAAGAAAACTAGACCCCTGGTGCTCATTGGTCTGATAACCTGTCCACGTGGTAAGTAAGGTTCCAGGATAGTTAATGATCCTGTTTTAAACAACAAGAGAAGAGCACCTCCTAAAGTAGGTTTCCCAAGGCTCTCCTGTGACATCCACAAGCATATGCCCACAAATGCAAAAGCCCACATATGTGAAGGACCCCAAATACAAAGAAAACTATCTATACTTTAAGTAAAATGAAAAGCAAAAATTGATTAATGAATTACTATAATTGCGTTTAGAAAGGAGAGGCACGTTAAATTTTTGGAAGATAACTTGTACTTCTATTTTTTGTTTTTATATATTTACTGGTTATTATGATTTTCACTGAATGTGTGTGTGTATATGTATATATATATATAATGTTATAAGTATACAAAGTAGAAAATAAATATTAAACTTGTAAGCTGATGTAGGATAGTGCATCATTTCCTCTTGTGCAGGGAAGCATAACTGTTCAAAATTCATCAATAACTTTAAATTTTATTTCATCGCTTAACAGTTCACTGAAAATATTCAATGTAAATGAATTTCAAGACAAGAATATAATACAATTAACACTATGAGACAGTGACTTTGTGTGTAATTAATTTAGTATCAATAAATTTAATTGTAAGGAACACATATTTGACATTTACCATCTAAGCTACCATGCTATTTATATCAATTAACACACTTATCAAGTGTCAATTAGCAGATTAAGGATTAATTGCTATGAAATTGATTTGTCACAGAGTTCTTAAATGTTAAAATATTAAAATTCATTAAAATTACAAGCCAAGTATAAAATTATTCATGTATAAATTTATGTTACATTATTTGTGGAATAATCAATATTAATTAATTTGTAATGCAATGACTAGGTAGCAGAAATTGTTTTAAATAAAATATAATATATAGAATAACATATTTTATGATTAAGAATTCAGTAGCTAATAAATATTTAAACATTTCTCAGCCATTCATACTACTATGTATGCACACTGCAATGGTTGCTGTAAGAATACACAGAGCAACATGAAAAAAATCAAAGATGGAACCACGGCTTTTGATACAGAAAGAGAGTGTTGCATTCAATCTGTAATGCTTTCACTTCATTTCACCCACCAGATGAGTAAATTCTATTGAAATCATGCTACTAGTTGTGAAAAGAACCAATTCAAATGAAACCTTGTCCATTAAAGAATGGCTGTGCACTTTCTTGTTTACAATGAGTGTTGCCTCTAACACTATGACATCATGCCAGCTGAGTGGTTCTGGGCTTCTTTTTCCCTAAATCTCCCTTTTGTCTTTTTCCATTCATTTTTTTCCCCTCTCCACCTTTCATACAGGTTTTGCTTTATTTTAGTTTGCCATCACTCCTACAAAGTTGTTTTCTGATGCTAATTTATGTCTTCTTGAGAGTTCGAACATTTATCCATTTCTTAACGTGTGCTAATATTCTTTTTTTATTTAATTAATTTATTCAGATTACATCTCAACTATCTTCCCCTCATGTGTATGCACTCATTCCTCCCTCCTTCATGCTTTCACCCTATGCTCCTCCCCTAGGTCTGTGACCAAGAGGGACCTCCTCCCCCTCTATATGGTCATAGGCTATGAAGTCTCATCTTGGTAGCCCGCATTTCCTTTCTCTGCGTGCCATCTCGCCTCCCCACCATGGGGATGTGGTCAAATATGGGGCACCACAGTTCGTGTCAGAGTCAGTCCCCACTCTCCACATAACTGCGGAGAATGTCCTGTCCATTGGCTAGATCTAAGTAGGGGTTCAGTGTTTAAAGCATGTATTGTCCTTATAAGAGCTAAGTCTCAAGACTATGAAGTAGGTGCATGTTCACACCCATCCATGAACATAATTGGGGACGGTTAGTATAATATTCTTACTCTTGATGACTCAGTCCCATGTTCACTTGCAGCACTCTGGAATGCAAACCTCAAAGGGTAAGTAAAACCTGGAGGAAATAAAAACAGGAGTCAAGGGGGAAAAAAATAACAAGAACAGCAAATGTAAACTCATTTACAGATTTACCTTCCTATTATTTCTTTATTTTCGACTGTTAATTGGTTTATAATTCATACTGTAAATCCTAATATCAGTGTAAACTTGTATTAAATAATTTTCAGAATACTTTACTAGAATAAGAAATTTATCCGTGGTACAACTAGGATAAAAATATTTCATACTGAGACAAAAATAGGTCATACTGAGACATTTCCAAAGCCATAATCCAGGAACAATAAAAGATTCTTCAAGAAACAATAATATAAAAGATACCCTGTGGACTGCAAAACATAGCTACTGCCTAAAAGCGGCATATTGCCTGCCAGTTTAAACTATGTCATGAGCACCTCAAAGGAACAGCAGTCGTGCATATACTTTTAAAGTGTTCTGTGATATCTCTTGAGAACCATTACAATGTGAACAGTGATCTCTGCCTCTGGCAATCATCAGGCATAATTGACTGGCAGCATCCTTCACAAAATACACACATTCATCTAACTTGCTGTTTATTATTACTCTCCTCTCTTACTGTTTATGTAGATATGCGCCAAATCTGATTTTCACTCTTATAAAAATAAGTAAATTTATAAATATGTCTTTTTATCAAAATAAAATACAATGGGTCTGGGGAGATGGCTTAGCAATGAAGAGCTCTTGCTGTTCTTTGGTTCCCAGCAACCCATTTGCCCTCCTTTAATTCCACCACTCTTAGGTCTAACACTCTCTTCAGGGATATGCAGACATCCAGACAACTATTGTATATGCACACAGATACACACAGATACAGATGAATGAAAATGAAAAAATAGAATAAAGCAAAACACAGAATAATAATTGTCTATGTCCTGTAGACTCAAGTTTGGATCCCTTCCCATGTCTTTGGACCCTGTAAAGGTTTTACTAGGGAGAAACTGATTATGTGTCTTTTGGAGAAGACCACTTTCATCTCAACAGTTACTTCTTATATGTGTCTTCCCTGCAAATCATGAAATCCATGCTATTTCTATAGACTTAACTGTCCTAAACATTGCTCTCATGTCAGAGTAGGCATTCCCTTTCCTCTCTTAATTTTCTTACGTGAGACTCAGTATGAAATTATTTCAAATAAAATTTGAAAAATTGCTTTATCACTGTTTCAAGTTTATAAAGAGATAAAAAATAGAATCCAATTATGTAAGGAATTTAGAAATGATAGAGAAATAGGACTAGTTTGGAAGAAATTTTATTTGTAATAAAAAACCACAAAAGTATTACAACTATACTCTAATTGGATCTGTATATAACTTTAAAAGACCCTGAAAGAATTTAATGTCTGCTATCTAACAGCAGTGCAACCTTATCCGTGATTTAAGGAAAATTCTCAAAATGTGAGAAAATAGCTGAACTACAGTCCCACTCATACAAAAGTGAAGCACTTTCATTAAGAAGTGTTTTAGAGACTGAAATATCCTGTTCAAAATGTATAAACACCATTGTTTGGCAAATAAGAAAACAAGGGCTGATTGAAAACAGTTGCAAGGAGAATGCAAAATAGGCCTGGTGTAGAACAACAACAACAAAAACTAGATAGGCTTTAAAATTGAACTAGATAAAATCTGAGATAATTTACTTTGACAGATGATAATCAAGTATATATTCATTGCAAAGTGTTCACAGGTCATCAGGATTCCCTTGGAATCATGGATAATTCGAGCTGATTTGAAAGCAAATTTCAGAGTCAAAAGTTTTTGAACACATTGCTATACAGGATAATAGGAAATGGTAATGGACCCTAGATAGGATGAATCCTTCATGTAATTGAGAGTCTTATATTTACAGATTGTATTTGGGTTTGTTTCACTTGTGTTTGAGTGAGTGATACGTATTTTAATCAATGTCAGTTGAAGAAAATATACAAAGCACAAAACAGTAATGTAATGAAATGCAAGTAATTCACCACTGGATAAGGATATAATTGATGAGCCAAGTGAAGAAATTAAAAAGTGAAAACTGATCTACTGAAGCCAGAATTTTAGGGCACTGTCTTCCCAGCCAATGAGGCTTTTTATTAGTGAAAATAACACAAAAGTTATACTGTGGGAAATTGAGCATACTGGTAAAGAAAATGTATGTCATCCTATGTGGAAGAGTAGACATTCTTAAATAAGGTAAGGTCAAGTTTATAGGTCATATCATAACAGTGACTGTTGGAGAATTTAGAATTTTACTAAGTAAAATTTCATATAGATTACCTAGAAAGAAAGAGTCATCATGACCCAGCAATTTCAGCTGAACTTTAGTTAGGTCATGTGAAGGGTCTATTAAAAAATGAATAAATAACTTTGAAGAAAGATCATAAATATCATTTAATAAGATAAGAATATTTCTTCTCTGCCAGCCTTGTTCACACCTACTAAAGTTCCTTCCTACAAGAGGAAAAAAATGGAAGTTTAGAAATCATTGCTAAGTCTTAGAATGTAAGAGAAGAGTGGCCAAGACCAAATTGAATGATTGATTTTGAAAAATGAAAAGCATGTGTACCAAGGCAGGAGGAAAGAAGTGAACATAAAAAGAGGTCAAGATTTCAAAGGAAAAGGCTAAAGGTGCTTCTGAGAGAGCGGCCATGTCTTTTCAGATTTGTATGTAGAATGAGTGGAAGAATGAAAGATCTGAGGACAACCTATGATACACATATACATATATACAGAACAGCACACACGCACACACACACACACACACACACATACACACACACATACACACACACACACACATGCACATACACACACATTATATTTCTTTGAAGAGAAACTTGCATCTATGATAGGTTGTTTAGAGTGAAATTGTAGAGCTTTAGAGTTGACAGGCTTGGAAATAACTTGTTAACATGGTCAGCTGTATTTAACCAACATGCCTTTGGATCACTGCAGAATTAGAATTATGAGAATATTCAGTAGGAAACACAATATACCCTGCAAGTTGAAAACAAAGAGGAGGCCACTTACAGGAAATTGCAGGTTTTAGTTCAGACAATGTAATTATCTCATATACAGTTCTTCATTTACTGCCTAATTCAGCCCCACGCTGTGGCATGTTATTATTTAAACTAAACATGTCTTAGCTTCTTAATGTTCATTAACATATTTTTATGGGATGGAATTAAAAATTAACCATGCCTGAAAAAACAGTTTAAGTTTTAACTTTATAATAACGTGTTTAGATATAGAAAGAAAATAAATTTATGTACTTGAATCAACTTTATGGATTTACTAAAGGAAAATGGGTATTTTTCAATAGGTTTCGTTTTGTAAATTCCTATTCAAGTGAATTTAATTATATTTGAAATGAATTTGTTATTTTATATTTTTGATTGTGAGCTTAGCTTTTAACGGCTGAGCCATCTCACCAGCCCAGAATTTGGTTTTTTTTTTTTAAACTACTTATGTTAAAAATATTCTGGACTCACATATGGAACTCTAAAACAATTAATATCTTATATAATAAAATGCTGAATTTTAAAGTGCAGGGAAAATAATTTTATCATTAATTACAAAAATTATAAAATTGCTTCAACACTACATATTGTACAAAGCAAATTTTAAAGGACATGAAAGCAAAAACACCAGTTGTATAGTGTATGCTATCATGAATTCTTTATCCTCCTACCAGAATTTAACAAAGCAGCATATTAGAATAATATACAAATATGATCAATTTACAATATCTAAAGCAAAGTTTGCACATCAAAATGGTAAAAGTATTAGCTTAAGAGCAATCAGAGACAGACACAATCTGAGCAGTAACATAAGGAAGTCAACACAAACTCCCACCTCTAACTAGGAAGCCATTAGCAGCAACTGACGCCCACTAGGAAAGAAAATTGTTGCTATCAATTTACCAGAACAGCCTAATAATGTTTCTTATCAGACATATAATTATTATTACATCAGTATAAGCTGCTAGAAATCAGTCAAGAAATCTGTTATATTCTAAAATATAGCCTTAGCTAATCTGGGGCAGGGCAGATATTAAACCTATACACTACTTCACATAGTGGGGTCAGTAGGGTATACCTGCCCCAATCCCATGCCATCTGTTTATAATAATTTCTATTATGCTAATTCCCATCCATAATCCCATATACTTGCTAATTATCATCATCTGGGCTAAGTCTCCATCCACGCCAGCCACATGGTGCTTCTCCTCCCCTTAACCCATGACAGTGCAGCCTTCTCCTCTCTCTCCTCTGGTCTCCTTCTTCCCAAGGTTCTCTGTCTCCCCAGGCCTGGAAACCTTAGCCGTGCTTATCCCATTTGCCCTGCCCAGGTGTGAAGGCCTTTTATTGGTCAAACAGGTTAAGCTCTCAGGCAAAATACAGGTCAGGTGGAGAGACAGAAAGCAGTAATTAGCGTCGAAATACATCAGACCAACAGGAAATAGTTGATACTGGCAGGCACCATGCCCAGCAGTAGTTGGCCAACACTAAGTGTGCTACATTTTTCTGAGGAGACTTTTTTCATTGGTGTTTTGGTTTGCTTTTGGTACTTTTTGTCCTATTGTTTATATTTGTTACTTGTTCTAGGGTTTTGTTTTTATTGTTTATGAGGAAGATAATAGAGTAGGATGAGTAGAAATGTGGAGAAGATCTATGAGGAGAAGGAGGAGTAGAGATTATATAATAAAATATTGCATAAAAATTATTCTTAAAACGTTACCAAACACCATGTACTATATCCCTAGAATTAATACAACCTTATAAATATGTACACATTTGATTCAATGTGCAAAATGTTTGATCTGGAACATAGATACTCATGAAAAAAATTTATTATCTAATTTCACCACCCCTACAGCTTTCATGGCACAAAACATATGCCTAAATAATTAGTAACAAGAAAAGTTAATTTTTCATCTTGTCTCATAGACCTAGAAAGAGGCAGATAGAGATGACATGGAGTTTGCGTGCATTCAAATGTACATGCAGATATGAAAACTATTGTATGCCTTCCCTCATTCTCAGAAGGAATAAAATGACTTGATTAGAATTCTTTTTCCCATACTTCTGTCTCTTACTGATTCTTAACCCCCCTCAGAAAATTGCTTCATATTTTGTTCTTGTAATTATTCTCTAAATCACTGTTCTATTAAATCAAATTGAGACATTTTAGAAATCCAAGTTAAGGTTATAATCAAGAAGCTACTACCAAGCCAGGCAAGGTGGCACATGCCTATAAACTTGGAGAATCAGAGGTAGGCAGATCTCTGTGAGTTCGAGGTCAGTGTGTCCTATAAAGTGAGTCCAGAACAGTCAAGGCTACACAGAGAATCCCTTTCTCAAAAAACTGAAAGAGAAACTAAATCAAACAAACTAACTAACAAAAATACTAAAAAGAAAGAAAGAAAGAAAGAAAGAAAGAAAGAAAGAAAGAAAGAAAGAAAGAAAGGAAACCAGGAGTTGCTATCAGTGATGACACCAGTAGTTGCCAAATAATAGGCACTGAAGTAAACGGTGTGCCTATACAAACAGTTAGCTTAGCAGGTCTCCGGGTTATGCACTACAATCATTGATTAGTAAACAACACATGTCACCGAGTCTGGAATGTCTTCCTTCTGCCAGGAAGATGTTTGTTTTATTACTGTGGGAGTCATCCTCACCTATCATAAATAGCCACCAAAGAAATGAAATATTTTGGTTTTCTCACTTTTATGTCTGTGTATTCCTGGAAACAGACTCAACCTCTGCTTCCAGGCAATGCCTCCATCTCTCAGCCCTTTGTCATTTCCTTTTTTATTTGAAAAGGCCCATGATTATCTGTGCCAAACCACTGACGCCTGTAATGCAAGTGTCTCCAAATTTCTTTGAACATTTTTCCTATCCTAAAACTTTGAACGCACTCTGTCAGTTTGTTTAAATTTATTTTACTTTTAGACATGCTAAAAATAATATGAATGCAAATATTGATTTACAAGTCTGAGATAAAGGTAAAACAACATTTTAAGTGTTTCAACATTACGGTATCATAGCATATATTCCTTAGTGTAAAATAAAGTTAGAACAACATTTATTGTAATAGTGGATATAAGTTAAGCCTTCATTGCTGTTAATCTTGTGTAGAAAAGATTTTGTTGTTTCTTCTAACTTATGCATCACTGGCACTGCACTCAAGAGGTATGTCGAAGAAAGTTTAAAATGCCTCCAGAATTCTGTGGAGATGGCTGAGTTTAATTTAAAAGAAAAGTTACAATGCAAATTCAAGTGAAGGCATCTCCCCTGCTATAACTCACAGTCTTCTCCAGCCAGATACCTGAGAGACCTGTTCTTTGGGCATGACTCATTGATCAGACATTTGGGGACATCAGAACCAGTTTATATATTAAGTGTTGAATAGTTTACACATATTTTTAATGAAAAAGCATAACCGTTACAAAATTTGGTTTGCTTTCCTTCCTCTGAGTGCCATCAGGTCTCCCCCTCCAGGGGACATGGTCAAAGGTGAGGCACCAGAGTACGTGAGAAAGTCATATCCCACTCTCCACTCTACTGTGGAGAGTGTTCCGTCCATTGGCTAGATCTGGGTAGGACAGCAGGTTACCAAGAAGAGACTTGATACCCTATGAACATATAGAGGGGGAGGTAATCCCCCTCAGGAACAGTCATAGGGGAGGGGAGTAAGGGGAAAATGGGAAGGAGGGAAGAACGGGAGGATACAAGGGAAGGGATAACCATTGAGATGTAACAAGAATAAATTAATAAAAAAATTTAAAAAACAAACAAACAAACAAACAAAATTTGGTTTGCTTGTATCTTAATGTGGCATCCTGCATTTTCCTCAGGACTCATGCATGGTACGTTCAGATGCACAAGTCTAGGAAAATCTCACTGTGGTAAGTATCAGCAAGCATCTGTGTGCATGTGTTTCTACACACTTTGAAAAGCGTTCTTGTTCATATAGAAATTGTGGTGCAGCCAGATTACATTAGTATGGAGAAAATCATACAATCACCCTGAACCTCTCATCCTACACTTTGAGAATCCAATGCTTAGCCGGAAGGTGGAGTCGTGGACAACTTTCTAATGCTGTAAGTCTAGAAGTACAACATCTGAACTCTTTCAAATAAAACGTATTAGAATACACTTATGCTACAAAGCATGCCTTCCATTATGTCCTTGCATTCAACTAAAATATTTATGCACCTTGATCACATTTATTCTCTATTTCTTTCTTCTACTCTGGAGCATATAACCTTAACATTTTTATACTTTTTTGTCCTATTTCTATATTATGCTTTTCTTGAAGTACAATTTTTTTTTTAATTCTGGGTTTATTGCACATCTTTGCTACTGTGAACAGTATGCAGATCTTTTAGATATGTACCTAGGAATGGAAAAGCTGGATTTTATATAATTATAGTTTTTAATATAGCATCAATAAAAAGTATAATATAAAATTTTGAGTTAGCATTACCTTGATGAATTAAATGTGGCCATGTTCATGCATATATTTCACTGTACTTTATTTATTTAAATACTTTTTCTTCTCACTGGTATATCTACTTTTTCTGATCTTTTATAATCTCCATCTTCATCTTCCTCAAATAATAATCCTTTTTCCCTAGTCTCCTTGGAACATTCATGATATAAATGCATTTGATTTAAACATGAATTCCATATATGAAGTGTAATATGTTTTATTTGACATTTTGCATCTAGCTTATATTGATTAAAATAGTGATCTCTGCTTTCATTCACCTTCTTGCAAATGTCATGAATTCATATACAATGTAGATGCAATGGATATGTTTTTTAATCCATCATTTGATGCAAATCTAGAGGGCATATGAAGGTGGAAATCTTGTCACTCTCTAGCTGGTATCCCAAATCTTCCTTCAATATTTTAACAGTTTCAGTTTCAGGTTCCTTAAACTATCTTTATAGGCTTAGTAATAGTTGTTATTTTTATACTACCATGAATAGAACATTTTTTTGAGTTTTTCCTCAGTGTTTTCACATAGTGGCTTTCTACATAGAAAATATTGACTTTTGAAAACTGATTTTATATATTGCCCCTATGCTGGAACTACATATCCAATCTGGCTTCCTAGTCTTCTAAGCATAGTATCATAGGAGCATCTATATTTAATGAATTCGTTAGGACCAATGGTTTAAAAAGTTTCATAGATTTTCAAATGTTTGTAATAAATGAACTTCATTAATTACTTGTTCTATTGTATTCTTTAGTAATTTAAAAGAAGGTTTTTCAGAAACAGATCAGTTTTCACCCAATGATATGATGATTTCTCAGGGATCCTAATAAAAACAGGATTTATATCACATAACACAATCACAAACATAATTGCATAAATGCAGGGCAAGAATGATTCTTGTTACATAATCAAAGTACAATAGAATGCATTAGTACATATTAATATTCCAAAAAGACAACAGATAAAAAATGACTATGATACAGGAGATGGGATGATACCTAACAAATAATAAAAAGACAAAGTTAGAATATTTTATTATGCCAATTAATGAGTGGTACAATCAATGCCTAACAGAATATACAATTCCAGAATGTTTGAAGTAGTTGAACTTTGATCTCTTTATTTATTGAGAATTTGTTTGTATTTTTACTTCATATATAGTAATATCTAAAATTCACATGATGAGTAAATTTACACTCTTGACATCAAAGGAAAAATAGCAGTTTAAAATTATATGTATAAATAGATGATCACAGACAGAGTAAATTATATAAGCATAGACAGGGACAGATATTTGAGTTTAATGTGATTTCTTATTTACTAGCTCACTACAGTTCATCAGCAGTACTGCTCTTTTATCACATCATAACTAACAAAAATAGTCTGTAAGTTTTTGTCTGGAATAGATCTTGCTACCTTTAATATACTAAGCCAAATGGTTTATCTTGATCTTTAAAAATGAATAAGAAGCAACTATTCTAGGAGAAAATATCTAAGATTAAAGTCAGGATGCAGAAAGAAGGATTTGCTACACAATCTCTTCGGGCCAGGAGAAAGGCTCCATGCTCTTTTATGTAGAAGCATTAGATTTAGAGGAAGATTAACTCGTCAGACTTGGGAAGAGCTGCAAAGGGCTTTTCTAAAGGACAATGCAGGGTGAACAAAGACTTTGGGAAGGAGATCGGGTTTCTCATTTCTCTTATGAAGCCTTTATGCTTTCTGTTTGATTTTATTCTTTTCTTTGGTTTTCTTTGTAATGCCTGCATCTCCTCTGTGTTTAGTAATTAGAACATTTTCCATTTTTTTTTTTTTTTTGGTTAAACATCTACCAAGAGATAACATTCTCCCCATTAAGATTTTTATTTTAATGTAGTATAATTTATTAAGGTTATACTCTGACTTGTATCTTCTTATTCCCACCCTCCCTCAGTCCCTTAGACCACTGGCTGGGGCAGCCTCTGATTTGAACTCTGGTGTCCCCTTATTTGATCACTTTCCCTTGGTGGGGAGGCCAGAAGAGCACACAGAGCAAGGGTAAGCAGGCTATCTGAATGAGACCTGATAGGCTATGGTCATATGGTGGAGGAGCAGGTGCCCTTCTATCAAGATTTTTAACTGAAATGTCACAACTAAACATCTGAAGTTATCATCAATAATTCTGAGTTCCTTATTGTATGTTAGACTTGAGAAAATTGTCGTGCTGCATCTCTTTTACAAAGCAAGTGTGACTTAAGAATTTAAGAATTTTTCATGCCCAAATAATGGACCTTTGTAACTATGTCTTTCTCTTTGTGGTTGTGTGTTTCGGGGAGGAAAGGGGGTAGGGGTGGGTTAGTATGTTTAATTTATGACTTAAGAAATTTCGTGTACAATGGATAAGGATTGTGATTCACTGGTTTGGGGAAATGTATGAAAAAGAAAGGGGTTAATATTTTTTAAAAGCTAAAGAAACAAAACAGAGAGGACATCCATTCTCCATTTCCTCCTGGTAGCTGGAGTGCAGGAAAGATTTGATGGTTCTAGAGAGCTAGAAGCTGTTTTATGTTGCTGTATTACTAAGGACAATGTATTACTGAATACTAATGACATTTAAAGGGAAATCACAAAGCTAAAGAATATGAATAATTCTTTACTTTTCTACATGCATGTACAGTGTGCCTCTCACTGTCGCACATGTTTACAACACATATTTTGTTTTAGCCTTTCCCAGGAATAAGCCTCTTATTGGCTGTCTAATGTAGAGTGGTTATTTCTGAATCCATGGGCACAAAACCAACAAAAACAGACTTAGTGTCTTGTATATCTGTCCATCTGTCTGTCGTGTGCATGTGTGTGTGTGCGTGTGTGTGTGTGTGTGTGTGTGTGTGTGTGTGTGTGTGTAACTTCCTGGCAATCTTCACAGGCTCCTGACTTACAATTAGTATGGTTATGTCTACTTCACTGAGATGCTTATGCTGTATGCTTAGCAAATATGCCTTACAATTGTAATCCAAATTTATTTGACAGTTGCATATTCAATGAAAAATCTCTATTAACTAAAGCTGAGTTTATTTGATTTATTTGTTAGTAGTTTTGACAAAATTATATAGAATATCTGATTTTAGCCTTCCAGTAGTTCCTGTCACATCTAAAGAAATGACAGGGAAATTCATTTAGCTTGAAACAGTCACGTAATTCTTTCCTCTCTTTCATTTGCCTATGAAGAAATTGCTTAGTTCCTCTGTGCAAAAATCTGTGGATTAAGGTAGTGCTTCTTCTAATTTCTAAAATCTCTAGACACATCCATAAAATATCTGTAAATAGTATTCTCCTGAAAGTTTCATTATTATATTTATATCAAAGTAGTTATGAATATAGTGTCTGTGGGTGAAAACAGATAAAGCAAAAAATGAAAATGTAAAATAAGATTTTTTGGTAGAGCAAATTAAAAATGTTTGACCTGGACTTTTGATTAATATTTGAAGAACAATTTATCTAAATAAAAGTGTGTGTGTGTGTGTGTGTGTGTGTGTGTCTGTACACTGGCATGTCATGGCAAGTATATGAAGTTCACAGAATAAAAATAGTGAATTATTTCTCACATCCTGTCTTATGGGTCATGGAAATCAAACCCAAGTTGTCGGTGGCACTGCTGCTCACAGGGAGACATCTTACCAGCACTGTTTTGGAATCTTTTTCATTTCATTGATAAATATGGATAAAATGTCCATGATCATGAGAAAGATTTGTGACAAAAATCATAAAATTTCACAGAACAAAATCACATACTTTTTATGAAATCCTGAATTTTCTCACATTCAAATGATGATAACACTTTTTTTTCTTATATTTTAACACTGGTCTTTGTATTTTGATATAACTTTATAATCCATCATGGGGCCTAGGACCAAATGTCACCTCAAAACATAACTGACCAACGATCCAAATAAACCATTCTTGCTTCAAGAAAGCAATATCAAAAGGTGATAACACTACTGATAGAATGTTTAACATCCAGAAAAATATCAAGTGTACAATTTGACAAAAGTGTGATCTTGATATCAACTCCACAGCTCCTCAGGAAATCAGTACAGAGAAATGTAAATAAGCTAAAAATAAATCTACTACATAACATGGCTACACCATCCTTGGTATATGAAATAGAATAACCACAGAAATTAGAAACTGAAAAGTTCCTTTATTGGGGTGGGAGCCACAGGACTGGGCAACAACTGAATATAAGTGATTAGAAAATGGAAATGAAATATTGGAAAGAGAGTTTTATTAGTGGAGGGCAGTGGAAGTTCAATATAAAAGAAGAGGGTCGAAGAAAGGAAAAGTAATACTAAGTTTTTTTAGAAAGATGCAAAGAAACACGTTATTTTTACTTGTCTCTACTTAGGTAAAACTGCTTATACAGTAGATATAACATAAGTATGTTATATAATAGATATAGCTGTATTTTTATATGTGTTCACATACAGTTTAAGTTATACCAATTGGGCTGACTCCTTTTTCCTAAGAGTCATCAATTATCTAGGGAAAATCAATTTTAGGCATGATCATCAGACCTTCTAGAGATTGATCAGGATAATCCAGGGGACCCCAAAGCACTTTGATTAAATTTCAATAATCTATGCTGAACATGTAGTGCCAAACTATTTATTTATTTTCCTTTTTTAAATTATGTTTATTTATTTGTTCCCTTGAGATACCAGCTACAGCCCTTTCCTCTTCTTCTCTTGGTCACACACTCCTATCTTTTCCCACTTTCTCACTCCTGTTCTTCTCAGAAAAGGAGATCCCTCCCAACCCAAATCAACCCACTCCCTCACATTAAGTCTCATCAGGGTTGAGCACATGCTCTGTTGAAAAACCAAATATCCTGGAGGCATTTCCACATAAAACACTAATAGATGTATTCAAGTAAGAAGTTGTGTTTTTCCCTCAAAGCATAATGAATTTGTTTTTCTGTTTTTATAAAATATTAGAACAATAACTCCTGGGGAAATATATGTAATATTTATTATGTAACGTTCGTCATTAAATGTCTTCATTTGTCAATTCTACAATTTTGCTCCAATGCTAGCTTAACGTCAGAAGTAAAGAAAGAGGTACAAATTCAATCAATCATCTTACTTTGGCTCATGCAGAAGTGAAGGCAGATTAGTGAGAATGTAGTTTTGTATTAGATAGCATTTTAAAAGCTTGTGTTCTGTAAAACTGTTCACAGGCAGTACACATGATCTCTCATCATGTTGTAGTTTCCTGAGTGAGTGTGATAATTTTCTTCTACTATAAGTATTTTTAAAATTTCCCCAATTATATTCTCACACATTAATGTTATGCCTAATGTTACTCGTCATAGTGTGTCACACATACTGCAAGCTGGACTGTTTGAATATATGCTTAATTTTATCCCAAAGTTTTGTCAAGTACTCTAACGAAATTGTCATTGTTCAGTCACGAGTTTACCTCCTTTTAATTGCCACTGTCGTCCAGATAGACACAACCAGAGGAGGGGACACCAGCACCTATTGTTTGGGCATTCCTAATGGTGATCTTCACAGCTGTGCACGACTGTTGTTATGCACACGCTTGTATGTGTTAATCTCCTCGAATGGCAGCACCGTGTCCTTAAAGTGCAGTGGAGAGTCTTGAAAATCTTGGACCCACATTCCCTCACCAGCTATTTAGCTCTCAGATAGAGGTGTCCCTGCTTCCATTTATCCTACTCAGTCAATCCACATGTGAAAAAGAGATGAATTTCATATATATTGTGGAAAGCATATCTAAATATACCCAAGACTACATGTGAAATTCCAACAACGATGGGAAAACTATGTAAAAATACAGCCTAAAGTGTGGTGAGGAAAAGCACGTTATTGCCAAAAATTTGGACTGGAATTGCTTCACCACATCATATCATTCTTAAATGTGTCTCCTTGCTTATCTGATCTGCAAAGGACTCTGAATGTTACTTGAATTTTGGAGAAATGCTAGATAGCTGTGAAACTTCACAAATGAGGCATGGCGAAAAGACAAGAATGAGGGTTTTTTTTAATAATACAAATAAGACTTAAAATAACATTATAAAAATATTTCCCTGTCTATTCCTTTTATATAAAATGGTAAAATAAAATTTTGTTCATTTTAAAAGCTCTGAGGTAATGTGTAATTCCTGTAATCCTAGCACATAAGGGGGTGGACCCAGGACTGTGTTTAGAGATCATCCTTGGCTACATAGCAAGTTAAAGGCATGCATTTTCTACTTGATACTGTCTCAACAATCCAAAAAATAAATAAATAAACAAATAAATTGTGAGAGTACATATAAAAACATAAATTTGGTGGAGAGGTTATATTGTAGGTTCTTGGAATATTCCAGGTGATATAGCAATTACTTCTGGAAGAATAATTTATAAACAACAAATATAGTGCTTCTTGGTCTGAGTATTGAAAAGGTAAAGTTTATGAAGGCTTTGGAAATTATTACATATTATGAGCATGTATCTTTTTTATTAAATATTATGTTATTTTTAAATATACATTTATATCATAACACATATATAAAATAAACTATCTATAGAACAACAAACCATGACACAATCAGGAATTATACAAATGTTGCATTCTTAGTGTTTTGGCTATTTGTATTTGGCAGACTTGAAGAAAACGTCTTTCCTATTTTCGTGCATCTAAAATTCTGAATGTAAATGAATATCTATCGTATCTCATCGTTATCAATTTAAAACATCTATCTAGATGTAAAAACATCTTAACCCCAAAACAACTAAGCTTAATTATAAAACTAAGCTTTCTGGTCTCAATCAGAGACTTGAGAAGGAATACAATTGATTGTCTGAGTCTACCAGGAATGCAAGTTAGTAGATTGCCAAATAAGAAAATGACAGAGACAGTTTGCAACCCGAATAGTCTATCGCATAAATCTGTCATATTGAGAAATGATTTCTTTATAAAATTCAAAGAGATGAATTTAGACAGTATCATAGACAAATGTACCATTTCATCTATATTGTCTGTCCTGGTTCTTACTAAACCATAGATATCACAAATCCCATTCCAGTGCATTGTGTTAAAGAAGAAACAATTTAATTAGCATAATTTAAGTTTAACTTCATGACAATCACTTACAGCAAGGCATCAAATAGCATAACTTGATGATGAAGAGAAGATATTTGGTTTGTGTGCAAATACATATGAATATAAAGATCTCATTCTATGTTCAGTCAGTGCCCTTATCATTTGTCATGCCTTAGAAGGACAAACATTGAGTAGCCTTTTTTTATTAATTTATTTAAATTACAACTCAGTTGTTGTCCTCCCATTCCTCCCTCACTCCTTCTTTCATCCTATTCCCCTCCCCTAGGTCTGTGACATAAGGTTATCTCCTCCCCTACAATATGGTCATAGCCTATCAAGTCTCATCCTGGTAGCCTGCTTATCCTTTCACGGAGTGCCACCCAGCATCGCCACCAGGGGATAGTGGTTAAATATGGAGCACCAGAGTTCATGTCTGAGTCAGTCAACATTGGGTAGCCTTTTAGAAATGATGTTATTATGTATATTTGAATGTTTGTCTGTGTGTTTTCTGAATGTTTTTGCCTATATACATCTGTGCAGGTATGCATGCATATGTGCATGTGCATGTGTTCGGAGGAGGAAGGCTGACATTAGGGATCTTCCTCCCACTATACTTTTCAAGACAGAGTTCCTCCCAGAGCCTAGAGGTCATTGATGAGATTATGTTGGCTGGTCAATGAGCTACAGCAATATGCCTGATCTTTTTCCAATTCCTCCCCTCAATTCTAGGTTGCAGACAAGAATGGTCATACCTGGGTTTCAAATTTCACATGATGCTCTGGATCCACATTTGTCTTTGTGTGGCATCTTTATATGCATTGCCACAGGGTGGCCAGTGTTGTGAGTTGTTATGTTAATCAGAGATAACAGAAATCCAGCTCATCCTGGTTATTATACACTTGGAACAATGTTTGGAAGGAACCCTGTTCCAGCTCTTCCCTTGTCTGAGTTGATCACATGCAAGATACTTGCTAAAAGATTTTAAAATGCTCTCAAAACATGATTCACAAGCAACCAGTTACTTGCTAAAAGCATACAAAACTGCCCTGTTATAAGAAATAGTTTAAACAAAGAGTTTAGAAAAAACTCTTAATGAAATAAAAACTGTATTTATACCATAAAAGAACATTTGTTTTTTCAAAGTTCTTATTTATATCCATGGATTTTATAATAATTTAAAAATTAATTGTGGGAAAATAATATTGAGTGTGTTTTCCTAAGTAATGTGAAATAGAAGGATTTGTCTAGTCATTCCATTTATATATTCATGAATATATAATCATTCACTAATCCTTTTTATCAAATAGTATGTATTTTCTCATTGTTCTTTTCATTCCGACAATTAAACACTGAGTAAGATAAAAATTTTGACCCTATTAAGTAGAGGGCACTTCCAGATCAGTTAAACAATTAAAATAAGGCACAGAAAGTAACTGGAGATAAGATGTTTTCAAATACTGCTCTTTTTCAATGTGATTTTTACATTTATAATGTCCTAGTAGAGAAAAACTGCAAGTTTCTATCCTTTGCTTCAACAAACCTGAAACCAAGACAAAAAATAAAAAAGATTAAAATAAAACCCTACATATCTCCAAGTCCTTTTCTAGACAAGTATGTAAATTCCAATATCCTGACAATGACAATAGCAGAAAGGACAAGCATCTCATGACAGTTGATGATAGGTAGGTATGTAAGTAGAGACTAGATAGATAGGTGGATAGATAGATAGATAGATAGATAGATAGATAGATAGATAGATAAATTGATGACAGATAGATGATAAACAGATAATGATAAATAAATATTTGAAAGAAGGTGGATAGATAATAGAAAATGTAGATGATAAATAGATGATAATAGGTGATGAATTATACTTATCAATATAGATTATAGATAGAAAGATAAATTATAAATGCATGATGATAGATAGAGAGATAGATACAGATAGATAGATAAATAGATGATAAATAGATAGAGAGAGAGGAATGGCATATGATTTATTTAAAGGTTAAAGATTATACTATAAGTCTGACAGGTAGGAAAGTCCATAATGCATATTTTAATTAGCTACTCATGTGGGGATTCCCAGCTCAAAATATGTGGTGTGTCACTGAGACACTCGTGATCCTGGGTTCTTTGAGAAAGAAGGCTAAGGAAGCCATAGGAAGCAAGCCAGTAAGCAGTAATCTTCCATGACCACAGCATCATCTCCTGATTCCAGGTTTCTGTCCTGTTTAAATACATACCCTGACAGGAGGGTTACTCTCCATTGTACACTAGCCTTTGTCACATAGTGAATCACAGAACATCAGCACTAGAATATAAGCCCATTTCTCAAACAGCCTTTAGACCAATAGCTACTGAATTAGGTCAGTGTAGTATTTACATAATTTCTGAATTTATTTTTAAACTGTCTTTGGAATTTTCAGGTATTTTTACGAGAACACAGAGAATAATGACTGCTACAAGAGTCAAAACAAAACAAAAATATATGATTAATTATTTTTACATGTTCCTCAAGTTTCTCCCTCCCTACAATCTGAATCTATATCCAGTCTTTATAGTCCTACATTTTAGTGATGATTGTCAACTAGAAACCCCCAGTGGCCTGACTTCAGTATTTTCAAAGATATAGTGGCAATCAAAGTCTAGCCTAAAGTGTTATTTATTGCAGTTTTTACAGCACCATGGCCATAGTTGAAGTGCCAGGTCTTTGGGAACAAGGGCAACTCAGGAGGAAATTTTAGAACTTGCATTGTGTTCCTTAACTCTCCTGAACTCCATTAGAATGAATATTTTTATCTTAATCCCCCACTTCTTATATGAGAAAAGTAAAGAATAAAGCTTACAGACTTGCCAACATCGAGTTTCAGCTCCTAACATAAGTGCTACCCCATGTTTACAGTGGCGCTGGCTAGAAGCAGCTTTCTGAGTGACAGTTGTGGCACAGGGCCTGCTCTCTGACTGGAGAAGACAGGAATGAATTCCTGGGCTTGGAGCAACACATCAGCTGGAATAAAGTTCAATAAAGCCTTCAGTGATGACAGCATAGTCTCCTGTGAGGCTTGTGACCCAGATATCAGAATATGGCTGCAGAAATCATTCATGAAAGTAATAAAACCTGTTCTATGGGCTGCTGATGTGACATTGGATATGGAATTCTAAGAAGATATCTTATTTACTTTTCCACTGCTACAATAAAACACTAGGACCAAGACAACTTACAGAAGGAAGGGTTTATTTTGGACTGGAGTTACAGAGGAGTAGAAATATAACCTCAGCATGCTAGGAAGGCATGACATTTGAGTTATGGCTGAGAACTCACATCTTAATCTACAACATGGGAGTGGAGAGCTAACTTGAAATCTTGTTGAAACCTTTGAAATGTCAATGCTTTGTCCTAGAGATATGATTCTTCTAGCAAGGCCATGCTTGCTGGTATTCCCCACATAGCCACTAACTGAGAATCCATATTTAAATATCCGAGACTTATTGGGGCATCAAATTTACTTTATTTTATTTTTTGCTATAAATATCCTTTAAGTTTCTAACTTTATTTTTTCTAATTATTTTATTTTTGTACATACACATTTATATTATTACACATATATACAATATATTACCTATGGCAAGAAGAATCGTGACACAATCAGGAAGTATATAAAAGTTACATACTTAGTGTTTGGGCTATGTGTATTTGACAGCCTTGAAGAAGACATCTTTCCTATCTTAGTATGTCTACAACTCTGAATGTAAATTAATCTCTATCAAATATTGTCAGTATCAACTTAGAACACCTATCTAGACCTATAAACATCTTAACACCTAAACAATTAGGTTTTGTTGTGAAACTAAGCTACCTGGTCTTCAACTCCCTCAGAGAGTTAAGGAGGAATAATCTTAAATAGTTAAATATGCCATGAGTACAGCTTACTAGCTTTCCAAATGAAAAGATGACAGAGACAGTTTGCTACCTGAATAGTCACCCAAAATCATCTATAATGTTGGAGTATCTTCTTCAGCCGTCTGGCCCAATATATCTGACAGACATATTTGTGAGGCAAGAACTATTGAGGACTTGCTTATCGTGTCTTGGCAGAGTTTGGCTGTTGACTCTGCCTGCATCAAAGCTTGTCCTTTTTAAAGACGGAATTCTGTCTGTGGTAGAAATGAGGACTTTTTGCCCAGTGGCTTGTTTGCCACATTTGGAGCCATCTCCATAAGGAGGTTCTTTGATGCTCATCATCTTTGAGGTAGGCTGGGTGTTGCCAGGAGTTAACCTGTCCCATTGTCAATGAATCTTTAAAGTAATAAAAATATTTTCAAATGTCATAATCTGCATGTCTCTGGTGGTTTTGAAAACCTTGTCTTTCTGTGGAATCCTATTTATCTGCTATACCTAAGATGTATATTCTTGTGATAAAAGTAGACTAGCAATTGACATGACCATGATTTACTCTACTAATATTTAATTTGTATGACTTATTTCTCCTAAACAGCTTGATAGCACTTTCAAAGCATTGGAAGTAAACCTTGTATTATAATTGAGTTATATGGGTACAATAACACACACACACATATATATATATATATGCATATATATAGTGTACTAAGGATAATCTTATATTTGAATTTTATACCACTGTATCTAGAACTTATTTTGCATCTATATAAAAAATTCTATGTCAGTGAATTAAATCTTGTGAGTGATAATTGAGGCATTAAGATGAGAAGTAGATTCTCAAATCTACATTTTTTCTTTTTTTTCAATTTTTATTTTATTTTATTTTTTTACATTGTTATAAATAGTTTTTATTTTTTTTCTTTTTTAAATTAATTTATTCTTGTTACATCTCAAGGGTTATCCCATCCCTTGTATCCTCCCATTCTTCCCTCCCTCCCATTTTCCCCTTATTCCCCTCCCCTATGACTGTGACTGAGGGGGACCTCCTCCCCCTGTATATGCTCATAGGTCTCTTCTTGGTAACCTGTTGTCCTTCCTCTGAGTGCCACCAGGTCTCCCCCAGTCAGTGTCTGGTTCTTTTGTTCTGAAAGCATATAATTTCTCACAAGCATTATACTGGGCCTGACATTTAAACCACTATGGTCAGAAAATAGTTTTGAGAGTTACATTTTAATTTATTTTAGAATGAATTTTTTAGTTTTGGTTTTTCAATACAGGATTTCTCTGTGTAGCCTTGGCCATCCTGGAATTGCTTTGTAGACTAGGCTAGCCTTGAATTCACAGTGATCTGCCTGCCTCTTCTTCCCTGAGTGTTTGGATTATAGGCATGTACCACTTCACCCAGCTTTAGAACACAATTTAGGTCAAGATCTTTTGATTCCAAAAACTTGGTAAAAAGTGTGTAGGCTCTGTTTATATCTCAAGTAGCTGTCTTCAGTCTTTTGGAAAACCCTAGAAATTCCAAGGATCATTTTATCTTCTTGATGTAAGACATCTCCGAATTTTGATTCATATAATTTAACTGATTTTCATAAGATAAATTCTGCATATTTATTTACAGTTGTCTGATAGAAACACTTATAGTTTTGTTTTGAATTGAACATAGATTTAAACATTAGCCAGGCGTCATTACAGAAATTAAGACTATTTGTGGAAAAGGAGAATATCTACACATAGGTATATCACATCACAGAGTAATCAAAAGTGTACCCAGCTGAACTCATCTTAAAGAGCAAATGATATACAAGCCACCCCATCAAGAAATGTGCAAACTAAATATTCATAAATGCTAAGGAACCCCAGAGTGTTAACAGTTATGGACAGCACAGTCAGAATTCAATCCTAATGCCACCAGCGAAAGATATCCCGTGTATATAGACAAACACAAATAGAGTTTCCATGTGCATTTGGATATTAACTGGAAGAAGAGGGGGTTTTAGTGTTAGATTGGGAATAGTTCTTAGAAATGAATGGTAAACTGTTCAGAATTACATCTAAGGAATGTCTATGATGCCTCAAAAATGGATGTCAATATTAATGAAATAAAAGAGAATACCTAAAATTCATAACAACTGTTTGAAAATGTTACACACTTTTACTACTGCCTTTATTTCCACACAGACGTAGAAGGTAAGTTCCTACTGCTGAGGATACTATCAACTCTAGACATAGGACATAGAGGGCTCTGAGCTGGAACTGATGCCCCATCCTTGAGGACAGGCTTTCATTGAGTGCCTAGCATTATTCAAACTTCCAAAGCAGGGAAGGAATCAACCTTCTACTCAGATATCCAGCCTATGAACCACAAGAACCAGAAAGGCACCATACACTAAGAGTGTAGCAGTGTCACACATACACTGTGGTAACCAAACATCTCTCTAATTGAATTTTTAGGCCTGCTCATCAAGAAAGAAATCATACTTGCTATTGAAAACCTAGTCAACTATCTTGAGTAGTGAAGCTGTGTTTCTTGCAAGAAGAACCTACAACCACCACCACCTTGCTAAACTAACACGCTAGCTGACTACATTCTAAAATCTGTCCTTATATCTACAAATACGTGTAGTCTTCAGCACCATCAAGTTGACTTGTCTTTTCAGAAGATGAAGGCCACTGAATTGATGAACTAAATTGTTTTAAAAATTACCACAACTGTGCCCATGCAATATAGATTCTATAATTCTTGAAACACAAATACCGTAATAGATATGAAGTGATTTGCTTCCTTATGAAAAAAATTAGGGAAGATTTAACTATACTTAGGCAAAATCTTTGTGTTATCATATAAAGGCTAAATGGCAGTAATAATATTCTAAGTTATAAATATAATGGTGTGTCTTTATGAATGATAAACGAATTAAAAATAGCCAGTTATGAAGGAGAAATATTTTAAATGCAAATGATTAATAATATTTTTTGCTCCATATACCAACCTCCTTTTCTTTGCCCTTCCCTTTCTAGTATTTTCATTCTGGCCAGAATTCTTCCAAAGGTGAACGTCATTTAAAATGGATTAATAAGTGAATATATATATAAAAGTTTAGAAATCATTTTATGTTATTTTTCCTTCTAGCTTTATAATTATGAAAGTACTGTGGATATTTATAGCTATTCAGCTTAAGATGTTGCTGGATTCATTACACGTTTTATGAAAAAATTTTAACATTGTGCCAGTCACTCTATATTTCAAGTTAGCCATATGTTCCTTCCTCAGATTTCTTAACAGATATAATTTCAAAATAATGCTTTATCTGATCAGAATTATGCTTTTCAAAAATAGTAAGATAAAGTTAATTTAGTTTTACTTAAATTTAAAGTTAATTGGTGTATTCGTACTCTTCATCCTCTCTCCCCGTGATGACACACTATTCCTGTTAGCTAAGGTTTCTGTGTCTTCTAATGTAGTAGTACAATATGTGATGGATTTAACCATTGAAAACAAATTAAAGCAAACCACCCTTCAAGTTTTTATTTTTAGTAAAATTGTCATGAAAATGACTGGATTAGGAATTTAAAAGTATATTAAAGGATAAAACAGTTCATGAAAGAAAAAAATATTAAGTTCGTTCTCACATAACAACACAACCACACCCACAGATTTCTATGAAGGAAGATAATTTCCTACCCACACTTTCAGGTTGAGTAAGGCTGGTCACTTGTGGAAGGACTCCATTGAAAAGATTGAAATTTCCTGGAAGATTAGGATACTGACAAATTATCACAAACATTGGATAGCTGTTTGGTCCTCATTTTAAAAATGTATTGAAAAGTGAGAACAAAAGGAAATACAGTGGTTAGCACTGGAATGACATATTTCTCTGTTTTTTTGTCTCATATCTTATAGATATCACTTCCATATTGATGCAGCAAGTTATGGGCAAACCATAATTTACTTGACTTGACCTATCTGTAATCATAGTAAACTAATCAGCCTGCCTAGTGAAGAAAAATAACCAAAAAAGGTAGAGGTGGGGATAAAATAAATAGTGCAGTCATGTCATACTGAAGACATGAGTTACTGTAGCTCAAGTACTGAGAGTCTTCAAGTGGGCATGTATGAAAAGTTTGGTTGCCACCTAATGGCATTATTGGAGATTTTAGAAAGTGGTGCCAGCAGGAGCTATGGTTACAAAAGCCCTGCTCTAGAAATATATATATATATATATATATATATATATATATATATATATATATATGAGACTCATTCCATTTTGTATGTTCCTCTAGGCTACCATGAAGAAACAAAGTTTTCCATTCATCCCATCCTACCAAACTAGACTGTTACTACAGTCCCAGAGCTACTGAGTGTCAGAGATCTGGGAGAGGGGAATAGGGCAGAAGAGGGAGGGAGGTAAGAATGGGCAGATAAAAGTGAGGGGATAGCAATAGGTTTGTAATCTGAATAAATAATAACAAATAAAAAAAACCAAAACAGCAACAAAAACAAACAAACAAAGAGCCATGAGCTACAATCTCTGAACGTGAACCAATTTAAACTTTTCTATCATTTAAGTCAATTAATTCAGGTGTTGTTCGCAGTGGCAATAAGTTAAGGCACTGTATTGATTCTAGTTATACTTGTAAAAAAAAAAACAAGAATTTAAGTAATATAATAAAATGCCGAATTTGTTCTTACAGCTATAATCAAAGTTGTTAAATATCAAATATCTATCTAAACGTTAAGGACTGTACATCAGGAGAACCAGTGGGTTCAACACAACCTCTCATTAGTCCAAGTCCTGAAGAGTGGAATAAAAGGCTCATTTTTTAATTTATCTTATTAATCACCAGATCAGAACATTATGTCCTTCACAAAAACAAAAACAAAAACAAAAAACCATTAAAAATTACAATTAGACAGAGAGCAATCTCCCATATACTTAATCCAGACAGTACACTCCATCACAAACACATTGTTTAAGTAAACAATAACTGGTCCTCAAGTAAGAGACACCAGCGTCACATGGAAATTGGAGTGGCCATTGGTGTTAACTGTGGCTTATTCCAAACAGAAAAGTAAACCTGTCCTATTTTAAGGCGGAAAATGATTTGCAAATAGTAAGAAAAAGTTTACATTTCCCCCCAACTTTGTATTGATTCTTCGTGAGTTTCACGTTACACACCTCAGTCTTACTCTTCTCCCTACTTGTTCATATGGGACATCCACCTTTTCAACCTTCACCTGAAAAAAAGTGAAACGAAACAAAACAAAATAATGGATAGAAAAATATCCCCTTTCGTGGAACCTCTATTGTATCACAGTGCATACCACAGTATACGCTTCTGACCACGCATTTTCACTTGCAAGTATTCATTGCAATGAATCACTGGTTTGGCTCAAGGCCTCTTAGCTTCTGCAACATCATCAATATTGGACCTTCACTGGGTCTCCTTTTGGTTATCATCTTGCTGTCTTATGTCATGGAGACCCTGTAGCTTTAGACCAGCAGAGCCGGCCCTTTCAGGAACTCCAAAAATTCACAATGTAGATTGCCGGATAAGCTAACTCAAAGCCCTGGATCTGGGCCTGGCTGGTAGCTGAGCTGTTCAGCCTGCTGGCTCTCTCACATCCTCACCACTAGAGTGAGCTCTCTAGCCTTGCTCCTGCTAGGCCACTCAGTGCCACCAACAGCTGGAGACAGGGCCAGCTTTCCCACTCTCATTCCTTCTGTGCAGGTTTAGCTCCACTGTGCTGCCTAGTCAAGGCTTAGAGCCCATGCTACCAAGTGCTCACAATATGGTGAGAAGTTGGATAGTGCTCCAGAGTACCATAGCCAGTGAGGAGAGGGGCCAGTTCTGCATAGCTTTTGGACATTTCCTTGGTCTCAGTTGGCTGCACAGACCACGGACGTCCTTATTGCTTCTCGTGGTAATATAAGCCATGGACGTAGACATTAACCCCTCTCGCATAGTGGACATTGACCCTAACAGAGTCATCATCAGTAGCATGGGCTGAGACTTCATTATGGCCTCGGGTGGTAGGGCTGTCTACTCACAACTGGCTGTGCCTGTCTACACTCACACCTTGAGTTCCATCTCTCTTCATAATGGAAAAAGGCTTACTTTGAAGGAGAACATGAATCTAACAATTTAAATTGGTTTTATGTTTTGTCACTGAACACAACTGAAAAGTATGAAATCTTGTCCAAATATCTGTAAGAATAAAAATGAAAATTTTGAAGAATAATCCCCAAAGTGGATATTGGAGCCCTATAAAAGTGTGTCATGTTACTCTCCCACCAAGTTTAGACTGTTAAGTAAAATGACTACCCGGGGAAGCAATAGCAATAATTTTGAGTAGTATTGCCAATCCCAAAGAGAAGAATTCAGACCTGAGAAAAGTCACAACTCGTTTTTTTAAAGCCTCAAGAAACCTTGTGAACTGCTCACAGTACCGCTGCTTTTTTATTTTCAACTATGTAGTTGTGGACATGAAGCCAAAAAAGATAACTTCCGAGAGAAGTAAGAATGTGCAGAGAACTTGGATTAAGCAGAGGAGATACTCAATAGAGACTATGCCATACGATTTAAGGAAGACAACAGTTGTATGCCAACTTAGTCTGAAATAAAACCATTCTCCCAGGAATGAAGAAGCTAACAATCCTCACAAGGCTGAGGGTAGTCAAGAGGCCAACAGATTTCCTTTCTATCCTCTCCCAATAAGGTAGTAAGTAATCACTTGGTGAACAGACTCTGCTAACAGAGATGCCTACAGGTTGCACACGGAGATGCAGGCATGCTGTTCTCTTGAGTGATGACTTATACTAGGATGGGCTTTTGCTGATGGAGCTGCACTGAGTCATCCATACTCCTGAAAGTTATCCCCGGTGAACTCCATGATATACCAAGACAGGCAAAAGGCATGTATTAAAATACTAAGTTAAACATACTTAATTTTCCACAATTTCTATTTAAAGCCCACATTTTAAAACCATAGATGCTAAATTTTACACACTACAAGGTTCCCTACAACATGTTTGCATATGACCAGTAAGTTATATTACTAACGGTTATCTTATAAAGAGCATCCAGACCTGAAGAATAAAAAAGACAACTATTATAACTGTGAATCATTGAATCATAATTATTAATGCAGGAGATAGGCCTTGATTTTTAATGTCCTACACCCCATTTTATTTCAATTGAGAAAGGTCCTAAGAGAATTAATCAAGAAATAAATTCTTCTGGTGAAAATTACATCAACATGCATGTGTATATCTTCCTGTTTAACAAAATTCCTGTTAAACATTTTTATTTTTACATATACATTTTTATTATAACACATATGTACAATAAACTAACTATAGCAAGAAGAACAATGACACAAACAGGAATTAAATGAATGTTACATTCTAAGTGTTTTGGCTATTTGTATTTTACAGCCTTGAAGAAATCATTTCTCCTATCTTTTTGCTTCTAAAATTCTGAATGTAAATCTATATCTATCATATCTCATCACTGTCAACTTAAAATATCTATCTAGACCCAAAAATATCTTAACCCCAAAACAACTAAGCTAATTGTAAACCGAAACTATCTAGTCTTTAACCCCATCAGAGAATAGAGAATGAATACAATTGATTACTTGAGAATACTAAGAGTGCATGTTAGTACCTTTCCAAATGAGAAGATGACAGAGACAGTTTGCTACCTGAATAGTCATCTGAAAATGTCTATAACATTGGAGCATTATCTTCAGCTTTCTGGCCCAATATATCTGACAGACATATTTGTGAGGCAGGAATTATTGAGGACTTGCTTAACCTGTCTTGGCAGAATTTAGCCATCAACAATGTCTGCATGCAAGTTTGTCTTTTTGACAAAGAATTCTGTCTGTGGTACAAATGGAGACATTTTGCCCAGCAGCTGGTTTGCCTCATTTGAAGCCATCTCCACAAGGAGGTCCTTTGATGCTCATCATCCTCGTTGAGGGAGGGTGATGTGGCCAGGAGTTAACCTGTCTCATTGTCAATGAATCTTTAAACTAATAGAAACATTTTAAATGCCTTATTCTGTATGTCTTTGACGTTTTTGAAGACCTTATCTAACTATTTAACCTTATCTTTCTATAGAATAATATCTATCTGTTGGACGTAAGATATATATTCTTGTGATAAAAATAGACTAGTAATTGATATGAGCATGATTTGATCAACTAACAATTAATTTGTATTACTTATTTATCCTAAACAGCCTGCAAACATGTTCAAAGTATTGGAAGAAAATCTTCTATTATAATTGTATTATATGGATACAAAAACTATTAGAGTAGAAATACATCTAATATGTGTAAAGAACAATCTTATATTTGATTTAGATACCACTGTATCTAAAATTAAACTTATTTTGTATCTATATACAAAATTCTATACCAGTGAATTAAAAATAAACTTTTGCGTGACAATTGAGGCATTGAAGAGTAGATTCACTAATTTACTTTTAGTTCTATCTTCCCTATATATTTCTACATTTCCCTTTCTTTCTTTTCAATCCCTATGTCCAAACCGAAGAATGGAAGATAAAAGAGAAAGAAAAGAGGTTACTGGTAGTACATATAGGGCTTGATAGGCTCCTGCAGTCGGATGTTAGAGGGGGCGGGGCTCCTTTCCTCTTGAACAATTTTATGATGGTATACTTTGTGATGCAAGTACATGTGTCCTCTTCAAGATCAGCTAGCTTTCTTTTTTTAATTTTTTATTAATTTATTCTTGTTACATCTCAATGGTTATCCCATCCCTTGTATCCTCCCATTCTTCCCTCCCTCCCATTTTCCCCTTATTCCCCTCCCCTATGACTGTTCCTGAGGGGGATTTCCTCCCCCTGTATATGTTCATAGGGTATCATAACTACTACTAAACTATCTCTCTACACTCCAGCTTCCTGAGCCTAAAAAAGTTTTCTTTTGTCGGAAATGATTCAATTAAAAAGATATTGTTACATAACAAAGGAAAAAACATAACATATCATATATACATTGCACAGATAGGCTTGTTACTTTTGAAATGAATAACAGAAATGTTGCCAAAATCGAGAGGAAAAGAAGTGCCATTTGCCTTGTTCTTCTCCTATGATATAGAGTAGCCTAAGAAAGCATAAACTTAAAACATTAAAAAATCAAACATCTAGACAGTGTTTTATATGTAAACATAAAAACTACTTATACAACCAAATACTTAGAGAGAAGGTACTTAAGTACTTATTTTAATAGATATCTATATTTAGGCTGTGAACATTTTATTAATCAAAGTGAGACACTAAGAATAAAAATCTATTTTTAAAGACTACATAAAATACTATAAATATTTATGGCAATAATTTGTCTTATAAGTATACATTAACCTAATATCAATTCATGGAAGTATATGGCAGTGGTGATAAACATTTAAACTTCAGTAACATCTGTTCTTCAGCTACCCTGGCAGATAACATATTTTGAATAGAAGCAAATAAAGTTTAATCAATTCACTCATTGAACGTAAGGAAATGGTCCCATATTTCCACTGAGATGAACATTGGAATGGCTGGAGATGATTATTAGTGTAACCATGTTTTAGGAAACAAGCATGATGTGACTAAAAGTCTTACCATATGCGACACATTAAAAATCATACTCACAAGTTTATACATGTTCAATCATTGAATATTTCAGAACATAAATTAGTAAATTGTTAGCTATAAATGGAATTTGAAACACTTTTCCTACTGGAAAATATAATTAGGACCCACTGTGTGTAAAGGAAGACATCAGCATTCTCAATTCGAAAATATCTCAAACACTATGAGTGTAGGCATATTCGGTTGAGGATGAACAGCATTGAAAGATTAAAAAGAACTTGTAGTTTAATGTTTTGTTTCCCTTTCATTTTATGAACTATTTACTATGTACTTCAAAGACAAAGTTTAGAACAAATTGCTTTACAAATTAGGAGTAATCTTTGCTTTTTATTTAAAAGTCAGTATTGTGGATTTCCAGCTGTTTGTGCTATTCAGTGAGTGACTCTGGATTATTTTGGTTGTGAGCTCTCAGGTCTTCTAAAGACTTGCTAAGACCCTGGACCATGCCAAATTCACCTTGGGTGCAAAATCTAATACAGCTTTTTGAGAAAATTTTACTGATCTAGAGTTAGAAGGAAATCAGCCAACGAAAACAACATTCTGGTTTTGAGACATTACACTCTTTAAACGCATTAATTACTTTAAGTCATGTATCATCCTCCTCTATAACACAACTAATGTTTTAAAAATCACACATTTTATATCAATAAATTATTTCTGTAAATATGCATATTATAAGGCATGCTTTAACTTTTATACTTGTTTTCCATAAAAACCCCAAGATCACTGTGATAGTCAATATTTTCAGATGGTTCTACATTCCTGTCCAGATGTCTTAAATGTAAGGAAATACAGTTGTTTGATATCTCTGTGGAACTTATGAATATGATTTACTTTTCCAGTGAATGGACTATTTCATACACTTATTTTTCTTTTTTTGGTTTTTGGTTTTCAGATTACTTTGGGTCTCTGATAACCATGGCACTAACGAAAAGGAGATTATTCTGAATGAGTCTAACCTAGTCAGATGATGTTAAGAGAAGTTGGAGATATTGGAAGTTGAGTTTAACACAAGTCTATACCTAGCAAACTATCATATTGGCCAGAGCTTTACATGGCAGTCAGTGTGAAGACTGATACACACTGAGATCAGCTTTTCCTAAGCTGATGTTAACATTTACCCACAGAGGATTCAATTCTGTGTCACCCAACGAGCTTTGTCAGGATTGTGAGTCTCAGATAAGCCTGCAGTCCCACACCCTCATTATACCTGTGAGTCGAACCAGGTGCCAAGTTAACGCTACAACCATTCAATAAGGACTGATAAACAATTAATTAGCGACTGAAATAACCAATTAGGTGTTAGAAATTCTCACAGCAGAATAAGAAAACTAAATCAATTACTTTAAGGCTCTGTGTATTATCAATGATACTCACAGAATACAATTATTTTGAGAGTTAGCATCATTTTTTTTACTCATGGATTTAGAACAACCTAGGAGACACACCTCTGAGCTTGTCTGTGAGAACAGACTCGAGAGTGGATGAAGTAAAGAGTAATGGTCTAGCAAAATGTGAGAATGTGCATGAAACATAAAATTACCTGGAGGATCTGACTTTATGAAGTGGGAGAAGGAAGATGAATGTGCTGCTTTACACCAAATAGACTAGGATTGGGAGGTAGAAGCTGAGATATTTAAAAGTCAGACATTTAAGAACATCTTTCACTACATAACTATTCAGGGTTCTATAAAGTATTGGAACTTAATAAATCGTTCTATATATACTGAAAAAGGCATAGTTAGAGTAATTTATAGGCTACTGTCTGGCTAACCCAAAAATGGCTGGCTGTGAACTCACATTTCAAGAATCTAGTAGTGGCTCAGTGCATGAGGCTAGATTTCTCAGCTGGTCTTCAGTATATGCTAGAATCCCAAAGAAGTAAGGTCTAATGCTAGAGAAACAATGAACTTGCTAGCAATGCAAGAGCAAGCAGACAAAAAAACAAAGCTTTCTTCTTCCATGTACATTTTTATTGGCTTCCAACAGAAGGTGTGGCCCATGTCAGAGGTGGGTTATTCCAGCTCAAAAGATGTGGATTAAATGTGCGTCTTCCTCCATCAAAGATCCATATTATCCATATTAAAAGTGCATCTTCCTACCTCAAATTAATAGTTTCCCTTGAAGGCATGTCTTCCATAACTGGGGGGGGGGGGCGGGAGTTCGAGATGTAGTCAAGGTGACAACCAAAAACAGCCATCACAATAGTAAGTCCAAGGAAGCCTGTATTGTAGGAGATTCTGTCTCAAAAGCAAAAATAAAATTGAGAAAAATAAAGACATCATATGGATAGAAGCTTCCATCTCTCTCTTTCCCCCAGCTGTGGCCAGAAACACATATTCTAGCTTTCATATACACCTCACCATGGACAGGAAATCAGTGAGCTAAAATAAAACAATTCTCTTTTGCGTTTCTTCTCCTGATGTACTTAGGCAAAATAACAGGATGATAAATTCACTATCCTATGCTGTAAGTGTGTGATGCTGTTCTTTTGTCAGAGCATACCATTGTAAAAGTAGAAACCAAGAAATACGTGATGATTATTTTTCCCAATAAAATCAAGCCCATTTGTGAATTAGACAACAATAGCCATAATTAGAAACAACAAATTGAAAAAGAGGTGCTGACATTTGAAATAATATGTAAAGTACCTGAGAAATGGAAAACAGTAGCCTATGACTTTATTTTTACTAACACTTTCAATAGGTTTATGCATATTTCTTTATTTCCCTATTTTGAAATTAAGTTTGTGATTAACATTTATTTTTGTTCTTACCAAAAAATACAACTACTTAAATTTTCCGTGTTAATTAATGGAAACAAGCCAGAGTAAAATTAGTAATTCACCTTTTTATTTCTTATGTATCTTTCATTTATACATAGTTAAGAGTAGTTAATATCAATGTTATTATACCCAAATAGAAAGTTCATTCTGCTTTTTCCTAATGAGGAGAAAGATGGAATGGGAATCACTCAAATTTGAGAAAAGAAGCAAAAGATATATTAAAAAACATAGTTGTCTTTTTTTTCTGCCCCTCAATTAGAAAGTAAAGGACAGTCAATATCCTAAGTAAGATAATGACTTCTAAGAATTACACAAATAAACACAATACACAAAATAAAAATAAACAAAAATACATTCATTTGCATACTGTGTTTGTCTGTAATTATTGTATGCAATTATTTTATGCAATGAAACTTGTCTGCCTTTGTGACATTGAAGACCATCATTCACTTTTAAGGATATATTGATCTTCATAAAAGGTAACTTATTCTTTTGGCCATTATTATTGCCATCATTTATGTATATATGCCTTGTACATGCCTGCTGCCTGCAGAGTCCAGATGATAGTGACAGATTCTCAGGAACCAGACTTACCAGGGTTATTAAGTACCAGGTGTGTGGAGGGAACCAAATTGCATAACAGTAAGTGTTCTCAAACATGAATTCATCTCCCTGTCCCTTATGTATGGAATATAAGAAGTGAGAAATATCAGCAACAATCTTATAACTGTCTGAGATATAGTACAGTAGAATGTATAAACAGTTAGGAAAATGCCTATTGTATAGAAAATACTATAACAAAAACCCTATTACAATCCATCAAGAGTAGAATATGCATATTGTCTCTGTGTGTATAAAACTGAAAACAAAATGAAGCATAACTTATTTATAACTTATTATCTAAAACTCATTTCATTTAGATGACTCTTATGACATTTCTCTTTTTAAGAATGATACAGTTTCATTCATCTTTTGAAGATATTACTGTAATTTTTGGGACATCATATTTTTTTGTCATACTCTCCCTTCAACTCTTGCCAGGTCCTCCCAATGAATAAGTTGCTTCTACGAAGAAGATAAATGGCCATCCTTTAATAAGATGTGGAAATATATCTAGCATGTCTTCAGGAACAAACTTGTATTGTACCTAAACAATAAAAGTGTTTAATGTGAAATAAACACTTAAGAAAACATTTAATCTATAACATATAATCAGACTGTAATATAGTTTAGTACTTTTGTTTAATAAAATTTTAATGTGCCTTCTCTGATAGATATGTAATAGACTTCCATATATTGTCATGTGCAATATTGCAAAACTGTAGGTTTGGTACAGTTTTCAGTAGCTAAAAAAAGAAAACAAGAATAAAATAGTTAACAAAACTTCAAGCCATCAAGAGAAGTAAAATCCCCAGTTTTGTCCTTGGATTAGCTTTTGACATAGCCATTTTGTTCACCTATCTCATCAAGATTTTTAGCATGATCAATGAGTTAGTTTCTTTTTTATTATTTATACAACCACTTTGAAAATCAGTATGACACTTTCTCAGAAAATTAGAAATAGGACTTCCTCAAGACCCAGCTGTTCCACTCCTTTGAATATACTCAAACAACAAGGAACTCTCAACTCTGTTCACAGAAGCCTTATTGGTTATTTTTGTTTGTCTGTTTGCTTGTTTAACTGTCCCTCGTGGGATAGAATATTTATTTATTTATTTATTTTATTAATTTATTTGGATTACATCTCAATTATTTTCCACTCACTTGTATCCACCCATTCTTCCCTCCCTCCCATCCCCTCCCCTAGGCCTGTGACCAAAAGAGAACTCCTCCCCCACTATATGGTCATAAGCTTTTATTTAAAATATGTTGGCATGTTATTATATTGGGAAATGCATTTTTATGACTGATGTCATACAATGTTCAGTATTGGCCATCTATCCATAACAGTCCACGGCTATCTTATGTTTATCATCCTAGAAAACTGGACAGAAATAACAATATCTTTCCATATATATCATAGTAAATATATATCAAAATATTTCACTAATAGTTGTTGGCAGAAGGCTCAATGGTTAGTATGTTTGCTTTAGAATCTCCAGAAATCTACATGATTGATTCTTGGGCAAGGAGACACCCTTAATTCCAGGCAGAGAAGGCAGAAATAGAGGATCCCTAGAAGAAACTGACTAGCAAGCAAGAATTTCCATAAGAACGAGCTCTGGATTTTATTGAGAAAAACTGAATCAGTGAGAAAGGCAGACAGTTTTAAGAGGTTGTCTTTCATGTGTGTGTGTGTGTGTGTGTTATGCCTACATATATATGTTATATATGGCATATATCTATATATAATTTCTTCACATTACATCCTGTTTGTTATTCCCTCACTCTTATGTTCAGATTCCCATCCTCGCTCCCTCTTCCATCCTACTCCCCTCCCCTAGACCTTTGACAGAAGGGACCTCCTCCCCCACCATATGACTATAGCCGATCAGGTATAATCTAGATAGTCGGCTTCCCCTCCTCTGTGTTCCCACAGGACCTCTCCATCAAGTGGCCTCGATCAAATCACAGGCACTAGAGTTCATGTCAGAGGCACTCGATGCTTCCTGCCCAGCCTTCGAGAATGACCTGTCCATTGGCTATATCTGAACAGGGTATCTATGTTCATTGCATGCATTGTCCTTGCTTGGTGCATCAGTGTGTACAGGCCCCGCTGTGTCCAGATGGTCTCCCTGTGGGGCTCCCGACCTCTCAGGGTCCTTCTATTTCCCAACTCTTCCATACTACTCTCTGCATTCTGCCTAGAGTCCAGCTGTGAAGCTCAGCATCTGTCCTGATCCACTGCTAGGTGGAGTCTCTTAGAGAACATCTATGTCGGACTAATATAACTCCTTATAAGTGAACATGTACCATGAAATATTTCTAATGTGAATATTGTATTTCTTTGTGACATACAGAGCTACCAAATTTAATGTATACACACATACATATGCATCACAAACACATGAAAAATCGGAAAAAGAAATGTAATTATTTATTTTACATGTAAAGTGTATAAATTTGAGATTTAAACTATCGTCAATAATTTATCAATTAAATGTTAATTTGAAATAAATAGAAACCTAGTGTAAAGAGTCCCCTTGTATACTGGGGGTATAGCCCAATATGTAAGGCAAGAAATATTTATGAAGTAAGCATATTAAAACAATAATAAATATAAAAAATGAAAACAATATTATGTGAAATTATTTATATTTGATTATTTCTGAAATTTTCAATGTAATATATTTTACTTAATTTGACTATATAGGTTATTGAAAATATGTTAAATCATATTTTCTATAAAATAGAAGTACAGGATTTCATGAGCAAAGTGTTCACTGGATGCAAAAACAAGCCTAGTGTTCATCTCACATTTGCCATTATGTACCTTATAAAAGACCTATTTACTATAAACACATTTATTCCTTAATGTTTACTATGCTATAGAACATTATTATTCTAATTTATTTAAAGGTGATTAAGAACAAATTCAATGATTTCTGCTAAATATCTTCATCTTACTGAAAAAAGTACATTTATAAATGAAAATTATCTATATGCTCAAATACCATGTTTTCACATAAAATTAATATGTGCTAATAAAAATTTTGTATAAGATTTAAATAAATTAAACCTGCATTCCTGGCATACTCAATTAATCAAGTTTACTCCTCCGCAAGTCTCTGAGACAGTTGAAGACCCGGTAGCTTAGTTTTACAGTGAAGCTTAATTGTTTAGGCGTTAAGATGTGTTTAGGTCTAGATAGGTGTTCTAAGTTGATAATGACAATATGTGATGGAGATTGATTTACATTCAGTAATTTTGATGCACCAAGATAGAAAACATGTCTTCTTCAAGGCTGTCAAATACAAATAGCCAAAACATTAAGAACATAAAATTTATATAATTCCTGATTATGTCACAGTTCTTGCCATAGGCAATCTATTGTAGATATATATGTAATAATATAAATATATATGTAGAAAAATAAAATAATTTTTAAAAATTTAAAAAAGAAAAACATTAATTTCTAGTTGTACAAATTACAATGTTAACTTTTAAAGTTATCATTTTAATTTCTCATTCTTTTTAAAATTTACTTATTTATTCACTTTACATCCTGATCATAGCCCCTCCTTCCTTTCCTCCCAGTTCCACTCCTCTTCCCTCTTCCACAATCCACCTTCCTCTATTCCTCAGAAAAAGAGAAACCCCACACCTATCTACCCCAGTTAATCAAGTCACATCAGGACTGAACACATTCTCTACTCCTGTTGCCTGGCAAGGCAGTTCTGCCAGGGGCAAGTGATCAAAATGCAGGCAACCGAGACCATGTCAGAGGTAGCCCCTGCTACCCTAACTAGAGAACTCATATGAAGCCTGAGCTGCCCATCTGTGTAAGGGGCTTAGGTCCAGTTTACACAAGCTCGTATGGGCCCTGGTTAGTTGGATCTGCTGGTCTTCTTATGAAGCTGCTGTCAACCTATACTACAGAGCAATAGTAAAAACAACAACAAAACAAACAACGGAAAACAACAACAAAAACCACACATTATACTGGCATAGAAATAGACTGGTTGATCAATACAATCGAATTGAAGGCCCAGAAATAAACCCACACGTTTATGGACAAATAGTTTTTGATAAATGAGCCCAAAACAGGAGATGGAAAAAAAGATAGCATCTTCAACAAATGGTGCTGGTCCAAATTAATGTGTATATGTGGAAAATGCAAGTAGATCTATATTTATCACCTTGTACAAAACTCAAGTCCAAGTTTATTAATGACCTCAACGTAATACTAGATACACTAAATCTATTAGACGAGAAAGTGGGAGAAGCTTTGAACTCCTTGGCACAGGAGATAACTTCCTGAACAGAACAGCAATAGCTCAGTCTCTAAAACCAACAATTAATAAACGGAAAACTGAAAAGCTTCTATAATGTAAAGGACACGATCAATAAAATGTAATGGCAGTGTACAGATTGGAGACAGATCACCACCAATTCTACATCTAAAAAAGGGTTAATTTCTCATTCTTAATAAGTGAAAAACTAAAGACTAGAACCTGAAATCAACTTCAGATTACCTAGAACATGGAAGATTAACTGCATAATGCTTGACTGCCTTTAAACTGTTACAAATACTTGATAACAGGGAAGAGATAGGAAAATTAGCCCAGTAACATATAAGGCAAGAAATGATAATTGATATATGCTATGTATATAGTACACCTGTATATATGTGTAGTTAGGGAAGCAACAGCTTATGTTGTAGATCCAGAAACATTTTTCTTCTAATCCTTACCTCATTCTATGTTGATTACTTTTTAACGTGATGGGTTTCAGATAATTTTCTTTATCTTTTTAAATACACTAGGGGACATTTGAAAACTCTATGCTGAACATATATTCCTACAGAAAACCTAATTAGAGCAGTGAGTGCAAATTGGACATATGCACAGTTGCTCAATTTTTCTACCACTAATTTTTGAAAATAGATAATTATTAATTACATTTTAGAATAATTAGTTTAGCACTGTTTTACTAAAGAAAAACTTATTATCATTTCATTCTTTTTTTTCCTTTTTTCTTCTTTTTTTAAAAATTTTTTTATTAATTTATTCTTATTACATCTCAGTGGTTATCCCATCCCTTGTATCCTCCCATTCTTCCCTCCCTCCTATTTTCCCCATATTCCCCTCCCCTATGACTGTTCCTGAGGGGGATTTCCTCCCCCTGTATATGCTCTTAGGGTATCAAGTCTCTTCTTGGTAGCCTGCTATCTTTCCTCTGAGTGCCACCAAGTCTCCCCCTCCAGGGGACATGGTCAAAGGTGAGGCACCAGAGTACGTGAGAAAGTAATATCCCACTCTCCACTCTACTGTGGAGAGTGTTCTGACCATTGGCTAAATCTGGGTAGGGGTTTAAAGTTTACCACCTGTATTGTCCTTGGCTGGTGCCTTAGTCTGAGAGGGACCCCTGTGCCCAAATCTGCCTATCATAATGTTCTACTTGTAGGCTTCTAGGACCCTCTGGATCCTTCTACTTTGCCATTCTCCCATGCTTCTCCCATCTAGAGTCCCAATAGGATGTCTTCCCCTCTGTCTCAGTTTCCTGGTAAGTGAAGGCTTCATGAAGAGATATAGGAAAAAAATCAAAGAACATAGAAGGTTTTATACTGAATTTTAATGTAATAATTATAGTAATTTACAATTTTATCTGAGTAATTGTATCTGTGTTGGAATGATTTTAGAAGGGACCTCCATACATTTAATCCTCCAGAAGTTGTGTAAAGAAGCCCAGTGTCAAACTAGCCTTCCTTAGAATTTAATGTCATGATAGTCTTGGAAAATGTAGCTTTTGAAAAAATACAAAATGTTTTTTTATTCTTTAAAAATTAACTTGTTAAAAGTTCTTAAGTTTTTTTTAACATTTTTAAATTTTAATTTTCTTTCGGTTTTTTTGGTGTGTGTATGTGTGTCTATTTGCTTATGTATGTGTTTGTATGTGCAAGTGTAAATACATGTGTTATATTATGTGCATACCACACAGGTGCTTTAGGAGGCCTAAAAAGGGCATCAGGTCCTTTGGAACTGGATGTAGAGACATTAAAGAGCCCCTGCTTATTAGTGCTGGTCCTGGACTCTCATTTTCATGATTTAGCAAGCAACATTCTTAACATTTTTTCCTTTTCTCCAGATCTAAGAACAAAAAGGAAACCAACAGATATGTTAATATCAAAGGGGGAATGTAGGCATAAGGTTACTATGTAATTTGAATACTGATTTCTATACCCCACATAACTGGTTGCACTCCTTATTCTGATAATCTCCTGTTTCCATGTTGTTTAAGCACTGTTCCCTAAATGTCCCGTGATATGCCAATAAAACAGCTTATAGCAATTGCTCTGCAAGAAAGAGAATAGGCTGAACTTCCTGGCAGCCAGGGGAAGAAGAGTTAGAAGAGGAAGTAGGGGATTCATCCAGGGGATCAGCCATGGGAGATTTCCAGGTTTTATCAGTAGAGAGAGCTGGAAAAGAGAAAGCTACAAAGTGCACGTATTTCTAGGATATACTCTGGGAGGAAGTCACATTAATTTAGAGGGTTAAGAATGAAGTAATAACTGCTCAGCCTCTGTGTTGTAAAGCTTATTATTAAATAAATATAAAAGTCTCAAATATTCATATAATAGCCGGGTTAAGAGAGAAACTGAGAAACAAGCACAGTTAAATAAAAATAACATTAGCAGGGAATTGTCACCACACTTAAGTCTAGGCAAAACCTACAGTGAACTAGGCCTTCCTGCATAATCATTATTCAAGAACACACCCAACAGACTTAATTTCAGGATAAACTTTTGCAATTATTTTCTAGATTGAGAGTTCCCCAACCCAACTGTCTAGCTTATGTCAAATTGACAGAACACTAATCAACAAATTTCCATTGGAAGTAGGTTTCCCCAGGTCCAAATGCTTTGTGTAGACACCATATTTAAGGTGAAGTTTAAAGATGAGCTATACTTAAAATCAGAGAACAGGGAATAATCATGAATTGGGGAAAGATTATGAATTTAACCTGAAGCAGGTTAAATTCTCTTGGGAGAAAGCTCTAGACAGTTGGAAGAAAAATTTGACAAGGTGAAGTGGTTGGTGGCAAAAGCATGCAAGCATACTTCTTCTAGCTTTGCCCTCAGTGCCTTGAAGCAAAAACAAAACAAAACAAAACAAAACAAAAACCAACCAAACAAAAAACCCCAAAAATCAAAAACAAAACCAATAAAACAAGAACTCCAAAACACACACACACCAAAAAAAAAAAAAAAAACAAAAACAAAAACAAAAACAAAAAAAAATAAAAAAATATTAAGTCTAAAATCAATGAATATCAAGGCCCAAAGACTGAAAAAATTGGTAAAGTAACCTCTGATGATACCTATATGTCATTAAATTCTATGGTAGCGACTCCAGGAATACAGTATCTCCAGTGAAATGCTTGACATCCACAGATGCATCATTCTGGCAGAGTGAGTGAGTCATAGATTATGAGTTTGAAACTCAAACAAGGGTCCACCTGGAGAGGTCTCAGTACTCTGGTGCTTCTCATTTGTCGAATGTACTTGAAAAACACTGATGCCAAAAACATTAACCTCCAGAAAGTAGAACCCTAGGATTTTTGTGAGGGTGGGAAGTCCTGACAATCCCTAACACTGCAAAGATAAGTGTGGGGGCAGCAGCTGTGTATGCAGATCAGGAAAGATACTAAAGTAAAACAAACTCTGGTAGACATCTGATTCCTGTCGGATAAAATTCAATTTCTATGACAAAACAGAAATGAAACCATCGAACACATTAAACAAATCTCCCCTCAACCCTTCAGGATATATACTTCAGTCTCTAACCTTTGAGATCCAGAAAGAAGATGATATGACCTCTTTTGTGTATAATTTTTATTCCTCTTCATGATTTCACAATATTTCCTCTTTATTTTTCCCTTCCTACAAATATTTTAATAGTATTTTATAGTAATTTTATCTTATTGAAAAGTTTAGTATTCCCTTTTTATGACTTTTTGTTTAGTTACCTAAATTCACATGTATTCATTACTAAGCCATCTGTTTTCTTTTTCTTTGTTATGGTTAATGATATTTCAGTTTTGAGAAACGTATATATGAGCACTGTGTCTCTACCATTCACACTTCTCATAGCTCTCATCTTCCACCCCTTACCAGGACCCTCACAAATTTATAACCACTTTTTAATTATGAGTCCTGCATGTATATACTTATGTCAATGTGAACAGGTAGAATTGCCCAAAGCTGAACAATTAAATGAAGAGCTACAGGTAGATAGTCACTATTGAGAGAGGGTGAGTCTGTCTCTTCCTCAAATAAGAACCCATGTGTGATGTCCACAAGTGTTCTGTCCTAGATATGTGCACTAATATATGGACTCAACAGGATATGTAACAGAACTAATAATGCACTGGAAAACACTCAAGAATTTAACCTAACACAGATTAAAGGATTTCTTGTAGGAGAAAGTTCTAGAGAGTAGAAAGAAAAAAGATGTGTGTGTGTGTGTGTGTGTGTGTGTGTGTGTGTGTGTGTGTGTGTTCTCAAACATATCAGACAACAAAGTGAAACCAAGAAAAGTTTAACCAGATATTTTAAAAAAATGTATTCTATGTCCTTAGTCATCTGAAATATGCAAATCACAACTACATTTACCAAACCTTTCCCTAGTCAGAATAGCAGAGAGGCATTTTACCGTTTATTGGAAAAAAATAAAAAAGACTGTGCCATTCATGTTATTGGGGAGGATAATCATCAGCCTCTACACCCTGACAGAGGCCTCATATCCACAAAATCGAATGCCTAACAACAGGTGCCCAAAAACTCAATAGTACAGTGAGTGTCTTTAGGATACCACACATTTGAAATTGGTCTGCGGTTCACCATTTGGAAGGATACACTTGTGTTGCATTATAAACCTAGTCAAAAGTCTATGGCTAGCTGGGTGTGATGGTGCACGCCTTTTATTCCAGCACTCTGGATGCAGAGTTAGGCGATGTCAGTGGGAGTGAGGCCAACTTGGTCTACAAAGTGAGTCCAGGACAGCCAAGGTTAACAAAGAGAGACCCTGTCTTGAAAAACAAAAAACATAAACACAAAAAGTCTATGGCTATGGAGAACTTAAACCCTTCAATGACATTTACTCATAGTTATTTGATAAGTGGACATATACTTAAGCCATCTAGTAAATATTTACATTTATATTCTTAAAGGTGGATAGCTCTCTGTTTGATTAGGAAAGTCATTTCCTGTAATGAGAAATGGTCATACGAGAGTCTAACAACTTTTTAACAATATGAATGTAAATTGCAAAGGAGTGCTTATCTGTGAAGAGGACTTCAGTGTCATCCACAAGGTCCAGACAGACAGCATTGTGAAAGAGGAGTGCAAGACCATAGGAGCTGGAGGAAGAGGAAGATTATGGTGAAATGGCATCATCTTATGTGACTGTTGTAATCATGAATACATTATAGCTTTCACAACATGAAAATAATGGTACTATAAAAATGAGAGAGAGAGAGAGAGAGAGAGAGAGAGAGAGAGAGAGAGAGAGAGAGAGAGAGAGAATGGTAAGGAATGAGGGATGGAGCTGGGAGGCAGGGCTCAGCATGAGTGTGAGCATCTAAGAAAACATAACAGAGTTGGAGCTAAATACATAATACATCAGTACAAATGTGATGTGATCAAAATTCTACACACACACACACACACACACACACACACACAATTAGTAGAAAAAGGTTTTTTCAGTAATTAAATTGAAAAAAAGTGTAAAGGGAGTTCACATCCTTGACACTATCAATGATTTTCTCTTATACTTGTAGACAAGCACCTAGCATAGCTATCATCCGAGAAGCTTCATCTAGAAACTGATGGAAACAGATCAAGAGAACCACAGGCAAACCTCAGGCAGAGCCTGAGGGATGGTGTGGAAGAGTGGAGGACAGACTGCAGGATGTCAAGGATACCACAAGAAAACCTATAGAATCAACTAACCTGGGCCCATCAGGGTTCACAGAAACTCAACACCTAACCAGAGAGCATACTGGGATAAACCTAGGCCTTCTGCACATATGCCATGGTTGTTGGTCTCAGTCTTCCTGTGGGAATCCCAACAGCAGAAGCAGGTGCTGTCTCTGATTCTAGTGTCTGCCTTTGCATTCCCTTACCCTAACTGGGCTGGCTTGGCTACCTACAACATGCTATGCCAAGGTGGGTTGAAAACCACTAGAAGCTTCCCATCTTCTGAGGAGAAAAACTAGGACAGGAGGATGGGGGAGGGAGGTGGAAAAGAGGGACTGGGAGGAAAGGAGAGTGGGGAAATGGCAACCGGATGCTAATTAATTAAAAAATTAAGAATGGAAGACTTTTAATATACCAACAAGCTAAACCAGACAACGATTGTGTAATCTTACAATGTATTAAGTATACATTTTTAATATAGTTTTACATACTTTATTATAGAATCACAAAATAAAGATCATCAATATTGATGTCAAGTAGAATTTGACTATACAAAAGATACTAACTGATTGTGGCAAGTCCAAGAGATCCTGTTAATCTCTAGTCACAGGGGAATATCATGGAGCATTGATTGCACTCCAAGGGAAATGACAAAGGTAATGGAGATATGGTCCAGACTGTTATTGATAATGTTATTTGTCTGGTGTAAAGTTTTAAAAAATACACGGAAGAAAGCAGTAAAGGCTCTGAAATGACAAAGTTACAGGATAGGAACTAGGCATTCATTGGTTAAAGCTGCGTAAGTTGGTATTAGTTTTGGAATGGGTTTATATTTGCAAATGATAAAGACTAAGAATAATCAGAGCTGAAATTCACAGTTAAGGATAAGTTCTTAGTGTCTATCAGCTCATTATTATCAACTTAAAACATCTATCCAGACCTAAAAACTTCTTAACCCATAAACAACTAAGCTTAATTATAAAATTAAACTATCTGGTCTTCAACCACATCAAAAACTTGAGACATAACAAAATTAATCCCTGAGTATACAGGGGGCACAGGTTAGCAACTTCCCAAATGCAAAGATGACAGAGAGTTTGCTGCATGAACAGTCACCCAAAACCCTTTTTTAACACTGGAGCATCAGCTTCAGCCTTCTGGCCCAATATGTCTCACAGAAAATGATATAACTCCTGAAAGTTTTAAGGTTTTTCTGTAGGTAGTTTGTTGTATATATGTGTAATAATATAAATGTATATGTAGAAAAATAAAAATTAAATTAAAAATGTTTAAAAGGAAAAAGAAAAATCACCACACACACACACACACACACACACACACACACACACACACACACTCACACACATGCAAAAGGATAAATTCTCTTGAGGTTGGGGGGAGTATATGAACATGAAGAGACATAACTGGTGATTATTTTCACCCCATGAGTCTGGATTTCTTAGAAAAGAAAGGGAAGCCAAACCAACCATGATAAACTCTGTGAATGTTTGCATGAGGCTACATGCATCAATGTTTCTAAACTTTAAGAAAGATATTAAAAGGAACATGAACATATGGAGTCGTTACAAATGATTTTGTTGATGGCCTTCTATAAATAACAGATTATGGATGAAACATTTGGACATTACTAGGTGATGACAACTCAAATTAGATAAGATTATGTGGATCTGTGATGTAATTGGCAAAAAATAACTGTTGTTCACTTGAAGAATTTGGGGACTTTCAAGTTTGAATGTTTGAAGAATTGTGGCACAGACTCAAAGCCGGCTCTGATTTTATACATTTTATGATACAGACAAATTCTAAGTACAATAGGTTAGCAGTAGAGACATCAGGTTGTTCCATTTAAAATAAATAAATAAATAAATGTAAAAAGAACCTTAATATCGGTAAAAGAATTATCTGCTTTCATGAAGGTAGAAAATATCTTTTTATCCAATTTTATTGCTCTGCCCCATAGTCAAGGTCTTAAATTTCTTTTTCTCTTGTTTACTAACATGTCCCCTTTAAATTCATAACTTTATGTTAGTGTCAAAATATGGTCATGAAAACAGGATTTTAACTGTTTTAAAGATTTAATTAAGTGCATATTTTCGTCCTAATCACCCATTTACATGCTATCTGTGTGTTCCAATGGATATTCAGTGTCTATGAAGTGTTTAAATTCACTACTTGTTTTTAATAACTACATATTGATTAATGTTTATTTTACATCACTTTAATATCTGTACAGTAAAGCAGAGTACAGAGTTGTGCCTATGAATAGTAATAATGATATAACACTAATTTCTCCCCCAACTATTTGCACTATTTAGAGATATATTAATCCTTCATATTCTTTCCGAAAGAATGAAACTTATTCCATAATTTTGGATATAAAGTAATAGCAAAATGCATTAATATGGAGTTTAGAAAGCATTTAAAAAATAACAATATTGAGCCAGGCGGTGGTCGTACATGTCTTTAATCGCAGCACTTGGAAGGCAGAGGCAGAAAGGTCGCTGTGAGTTAGAGGCGTGTATGGTCTACAAAGCAAGTCTAGGATAGTTAAGGCTACAGAGAAATCCTGACTCAAAAAAAAAAAACCCAAAAACAAACAAACAAAGAAAAAAATACAGTCTTCACAAATATTCTCTCTGGGAGCTCAGAATATTTCTCTTTTATTTTAATAGGTAGCTAGTTTTATTTCTCTATTCTTGTGTCACATTATTTAGAAATAATGAGAATACTGCTTATTTTATATTCACAATTTTGAGCTTTGCAAATATTTTTAAAACTCTTTATGGCTTTATAATATAGAAAAAGTATATATAAAATACTGTATAAACATCGAGATATTTTAGTTTACCAAAATTTTTCATTCGAACACTCTTTTTTTATATTCAGTTTAAAATAAAACTTTAATGATTAGTTTTTGATTAAGTGCTTATTTTTTAAATGTCTTTTTTATTAATTAATTCATATTCCATCTCAATTGTTATCCCATCCCTTGCATCCTCCCACTCCTCCCTCCCTCCCACTTACCCCCTACTTCCCTCCCCTAGACTGTGACTGGAGGTGACCTCCTCCCCCTGTATATGCTCATAGAGTATCAAGTCTCTTCTTGGTAGCCTGCTATCCTTCCTCTGAGAGCCACCAGGTCTTCCCATCAAAGGGATGTGGTCAAATATGGTGCACCCGAGTTCATATCAAAGTCAGTCTCCATCCTCCTCTCTACTCAACTGTGGAGACTGTCCTGTCCATTGGTTAGATCTGGTTCAGGGTTTGATGTTTACTGCACATATTGTCCTTGATTGGTGCCATATTTTGAGCAGAACCTCTGGGTCCAAATTTGGCCATCATAATATTCTTCTTGTAGGTTTCTAGGACCCTCTGGATCCATCTATTTCCCCATTCCCCCATAATTCTCTCACCAAGAATCCCAATAGGATCACCTACCCTCTATCCCACTTTCATGATCAGTGAAGACTTTCATGGGACGTGTTCCCTGGGCTAGTGTCCAGAAATAAGTGAATATACACCATCTGAGTCTTTTTGCTTCTGGGTTAACTCACTCATTATGATCATTTCTAGTTCAATCTATTTGTCCACAAATTTCAGGAATTCCTTGTTTTTTATAGCTGAGTAGTATTCCATAGTGTAAATGACCCCAGTTTCTTTATCCATACTTCTATTGATGGACACTTAGGCTGTTTCCATGTTCTGGATATTATGAATAAGGTCGCTATGAACATGTTTGAGCATATGTCCTTGTTATGATTTCACACTCTTAATATAAATGGAAAACTTCAAACTTTTCTATGCCAAAGTTTAAGTATGATTTTTATTTTATCAAATTAATCACCATTCTAAAAATATCAAGCAATGTATTGAGAGTTTTGTAATATCATATGATTATCAGAACTACTTTATATTTAGAGCTTATATTTACATAGAAATTTAGTTATGTCCTTTGGCAATTCTGTGAAATAGTTCCATGGAAAATAATCAATAAAAATAGCATGATTCTTAATATCACAGTCCTAGCATAGCACTCTCATGAAATGGATCTTCAGCCTACCTAGAATCCTGCCCAAACCTGCTTAGATCAGAATTGATTCTTACCCATTTCTTAAATATTTAGAGTTGTATTGTTGGCTTCACTGGAGATTAAGGTGAGGTGACAAGTAGATTATAGAAAACTACTGTTTTCATAATGTCCCAGTAGCATTAAAGAGTCTCTATTAGGCGTGGAAACTTCCTCACAATCTAATACTTTTGTACAAATTATAGTTAGTTGTAATGACTGGGTGATATCACAAAATTTGAAAATGCAAGAGATTATTCTCTTTAGGACAAGTAATGAGAAGACCCTGGTAATATTATTGTGATTGGAGTTGCCTGAGTTATAGTTCAAAGGATAATAAAGGTCAGAGAGACATGCAAGAAAAAATTCCAGAATATGTTGTATGATGATACAGATACCCAAATAACACATAAGTATCTGAGTCTTTAATGTAGATTATTTCCTAGTTGGTTGTCTGCAAAAAATATGGTACCTAGTATTAGAGAGTACTCAGGCAGCATGAATCCAAACCTGGAGCAGAAACACATATATATGCCTGTCATGTCAATTTGTAGTGATCATAATCATCTAATTTTTCTGTTAATTATTCAATTATTTATCCAAAGAATTCATGACAGAACCACATCAATTAGAAACAAGAAAGTAATTCAGGAATTTGTTTATAAGGAAACTAATCCAGAGAGATGAGGAAAACTATAAACATGAAACTCAGGAACAGAAAAGAACTGGTTTCTGTGTGAGGTATGAAAATATTAAAATTATGAACATTTACTTTTGCCTATCCTAAGTATGCTTCCAAATCCTCTGCAATCTTGTAGATCTAATCAACACTTAGGAATTATCTTGGTTTGGTGAGAGTTTCTGTAACAACGTGTCAGAGAATGATGCCATAACTTCAGTTTCAGTCTGCAACAGTCTGTTGATGAGACATTGCATTCATTCATAAGTAGTTAACTCTTATAATATTTCCATATCTAAAAGAGGTCCACATGCCAGGTGTGGTAGCACATGCCTGTAATCCCAGTATTTGGGAGGCAGAGGTAGGCAGATCTCTATGAATTCAAGGCCAGTCAGGTCTACAAAGTAAGTCGAGGACAACCAGGATTATAAGTGAAATCTTGTCTCAAAAAAATAAAAAAAGAATAAAAAACAGGTCCAGATAGTGTGTGTGTGTGTGTGTGTGTGTGTGTGTGTGTGTGTGTGTGTGTGTGTGTGTGTAAAAATAATAATTTAAGAAAAGGAGGGGAAATGGCATGCTTATATTTTAATTTTTAAAGGAAAAAAAGATAAAACACTCATACATTAATTTTATTTAGGTAACCCCATTCTTCTTGGCAACCTTTCTGATGCCACATTCCTCTTTTTTGTCTTAATATCAATAGGATGATGGTTTCAAATTACAACCAACAAAAATCTTAGTTTTAACCACACATTTCTTTTTAAACTCAACAGTTCAGTGAACAATTTCCTAAAAATTCTAACTTTGCTACAGAAACCTCATTTATTTGTTTCATCGCAGCTTGTAACTTGAATTTTGAGACATAATTTCATAATGGTGTATAGTCCTCGTTACTCTTGATGACAGAATGTGGCTGGACAAGTAAGGTCTTTTGATTTGCCAGGCATCATAAAACTTTAAATAAATCCTGTCTTGTTCTTTAATGGCTGAGTCAATTAGTGCAAGATTCACATCACAAATCAATGAACATGAGGACCAAACACTGAGTCTAAGTTCCTAGTAAAAATTCTTCTTACCTCTGAAACTAAAACCAGATGTGAAGATAGGATTTTGTTTACATATTCACTCTCAAGTTGTGAGCTGAAACAAATAATAAGATTACTGGAGCCTATTCAAGACATTAAGCTCAGTCTTGTCCTATCAGTTAGTGCAATAGGGCTTTCTTGCCCATTGTTTATACATTTGCTTCATATTTCTGTCCTTTTTTGGGACTGAAGTCAAGACCTCATCTCCACTATAAAAGGATGTTAAGATTAAGGTACATCTCAAGAGTTCCTCTAGTTCTCTATTCTTGTGAGATTTGTGATTTTTATTTATAACCATTGAAATGATGTTTGCTATATATTATATGCAAATTTTATGTGTTTTATGGGAGATATTCTCATCACCTATATTTTACTGATAAAAAATGAAACACCACGTAATTTAAAAGGTCCATAAATTAGACTGTAAAAATATCCTTGAAATGTGGTATAGATTAAGCAGTTATTCATTTACAAATTTTGAGAAACTTCTAGCATTTTCCATTAGTGTAAATCTTCAAACAATATTACATAATTGATTTACTGTGATTATCAATGACCTAATAATGGAGGATCTCTTTATTTTTTCAAGTGTATTAAGAAATTGCAGTCCAGGTAATATATGAGAGAAAAAAATTAAAATAAAAATATATAAAAATCTACAAATTCTAAAGAAATATTTAAAGATGATTTAGTAAAACCATAGAATTTAAGCTGATGCACATCAGTAAGCCTAGAACTTGGATGACAGAGTGAAGTAGAGCTTTGTGAGTTTGAAGCTATCGTAGTTTACATAGGGAGTTCCAGGTCAGCCAAAGATACACAGTGAGACGCTGTCTCAAACACAAGAAAAATAAAATAATAAACGAATGGTATAACATTAATGAAGAATTCTATGCAATAAAAAAGAAAATATAGTTATTTTATAAACAGATAAATTTTAAAAGTCTAATTAGTTTTAAAACTCAAAAGATACAGCTTTGGAGTCTTGTACATAAGATAAAACTTGAATATCAACAAGAACAAAAAGTCATAGAAGATAATAAATATCTTACTTTGTTACTTGTTATTCATATACATAAATTTTATAACACATATGTGTCTGTTTTAATTGTTGAAATACAGTTAATGACCATAAACACCCGTTCCATTATAAGTTCATATATGTTTTAAAGAGAGGAGCTTAAAAAAAAGAGTGGTTGTAATATAAATAAAATTAAGAAGATGAAGCAGCACCCAATTATATAGTCAGAACAATTTTGGCACAACTGTCTATAATATTTTAATTAAGTTTTATTTTTAACAGAAAGAAATGATAAAAAGGAAAAACTCATCACAAAAGTGGTGATGTCTGATTTTCGACAAAGAAGCCAAATCCATTCAATGGAAAAACGACAGCATCTTCAACAAATGGTGCTGGTCTAACTAGATGTCTACATGTAGAAAAATGCAATTAGACCCCTATTTGTCACCATGCACAAAACTCAAGTCCAAGTGGATTAAAGACCTCAACTTAAAACCACAGACATTAACCCAGTTAGAGGAAAAAGTGGGGAAGAGTCTGGAACTCATATGCACAGGAGACAACTTCCTGAACAGAACACCAACAGCCCAGGCCTTAACATCAACAATTAATAAATGGGACCTCATGAGGCTGAGAAGCTTCTGTAAGGCTGGGGACACTGTCAAGAGAACAAAGCGACAGCCTACAGACTGGGAAAAGATCATCACCGACTCTTCATCTGACAAAGGTCTAATATCCAAAATATATAAAGAACTTAAGAAATTAAACACCACCAAACCAAATAACCCAATAGAGAAATGGGGCGCAGAGCTAAACAGAGAATTCTCAACAGAGGAATATCAAATGGCTGAGAAACACTTAAAGAAATGCTCGACCTCCTTAGTCATCAGAGAAATGCAAATCAAAACGACACTGAGATTCCATCTTACACCCATCAGAATGGCTAAGATCAATAACTCAACTGACACCTCATGCTGGCGAGGGTGTGGAGAAAGAGGAACACTCCTGCATTGCTGGTGGGAATGCAAACTAGTACAACCACTTTGGAAAGCTATCTGGTGCTTTCTCAGAAAAATGGGAATAGGGCTTCCTCAAGACCCAGCTATTCCACTCCTTGGAATATACCCAGAGGATGTACTACCACACAACAGGGACATATGCTCAACCATGTTCATAGCTGCCTTATTCATAATAGCCAGAACTTGGAAACAACCTACGTGTCCCTCAACAGAAGAATGGATGAAGAAACTGTGGTACATTTACACTATGGAATACTACTCAGCTATTAAAAACAAGGAATTTCCAAAATTTGTGGACAAATGGATTGAACTAGAAATTGTCATAATGAGTGAGTTCACACAGAAGCAAAAAGAGCTAAATGGTATATACTCACTTATATCGAGACACTAGCCCAAGGTGTACGTCCCCATGAAAAACTGTACCTACCAGAATAATGGGTAAGAGGGGAGGACATCCTATTGAAACTTTAGGTGTGAGAAGCCTGGGAGAAAGAGGAAATGGAAGGATCCAGTGGGTCCTGGAAAACTACAGGCGAGTCTGGGCCCTGGGGTCCTCCGCAAACTGTGGCAACAGCCAAGGAAAAAATAGGCAGTAAAAACCTTGAACCCCTACCCGGACTAGCCGATGGACATTCTCCACTGTTGAGTGGAGAAGAAGATCTAACTCTCACACAAACTCTGGTGCCCCATATTTGATCATGTCCCTTGGATGGAGATGCCTGGTGGCACTCAGAGGAAAGATAATAGGTCACCAAGGAGAGACTTGATACAGTATGAGCATATTCAGGGGGAGGAGATCCCCCTCAGACACAGACATAGGGGAGGGGAGTAGGGGGGGGAAGTGGGAGGAAGGGAGGGATGGGAGGATACATGGGATGGGCTAACAACTGAGATGTAATATGTATAAATTAATAAAAATGTATTAAAAAAAAAAGTGGTGATGTATCTTGGGAGTAAGAGCAGGGTTAGGCTGATGTGTTCCAAAGACATCATGTGATATTTCAGAAGACATTGGTGAGTTGGGATTAGTTGTGGTGACAGCAAGGATCAAGTCTGGGAAGGGAGAAGTCAAGACTCAGAATTATGTGGTTTTGCAGATTGGCTTTTTATATAAGTCCTTTAAGAGGGATGCTCTTGCAAAACATATTTAAACCTGATTGCCATAAACATAAAAGATCAAACTTCCATAATTGTAAAACTTGTCGTATTAAAATTTCTCATTGAGTAGGTGTCAAAACAATATTTTTGTAAGTTATTCTTCTCCTATATAATACAACTGGACTCCAGGCTCACTGTCTTGGAATTTTTTTTTTTTTTGAAATTTGAAATTTTAAAAGTTGATATGAGTAGCTGACTCATACTGGTTACATTTTGGTCTTGTATTTGAGTAGAATTTTCCAAAATTTCTAAAATGTGCCTACACATACTTTGGCCAATTTTTAGAGAGAAACAAAATATTAACACACATTGCAAATAATAAATGGTATCATAAATATTTATGGCAGTTTTATTGTTTTATTTTCATTATTAAAATTAGAAAATGCACTCTCCAAGTAGTTTAGGCTGGCTGCTCAATAAGTCCCAGACATTTGTTCATCTCTTTCCTAGCACTGGGTTTTCAAGTGCATCCTGCCATCATACCTTTCACATGTGGATTATTGAGATCAAATACTTTCATGCTTAAATAGTCATGCTTTATACACTGAATTATCTATGGATTTCCCATTTTTATTTTTCAGATTTCCCTGTCACATACCTATCTACTATGTCCTGCCTCATTAAAGACAGGGTTTGATTTGGTATCTGCTTAGAGAATGGTATAGGATTTATTTTTGTTTTTGTTTTTGTTTTGTTAGTTAGTTAGTTAGTTAGTTAGTAAGAAAGTTAGTTAGTTAGTTAATTTTCTGATACCAGACCTTTTAATGTGCTCCATTTCTTAACATTCTCCCACCCTAATAATTTCAGACTATCATTGATTTGAGAGTTTGTGCCATACCGACTTAATTCCATTTTTGCCTGAGGTATATTGAAATATTCAATGTTACAATTTAATAGGGCACCAAAAGGTATCTTTCTAACATTTTTTCCCTATTTCAAAATTATTTTTCATATATGTGAATATTTTATGTTTCTTTGTCTCTTTGGATTTCTATATGTTTAATAAAATAACAATGTAGACATTTTGCAGAACTAAAAATCAATATTTTAATAAAACATAAAAATTTTAACATTTATTATGATTATTACTACTATATTTCTTTCACTGATATTACTTTATACTCTGAGACTGTAGAAAACCATGAATATATGAGATACTAGTATCTTTGGATGACAACTACTGACAAAGAAGGAAATGGAGCTATCCATGCTATTGGAACCCAGAAGATCATGAGTGACTTTCAGATGACATATATCAAGTAACAGAAATATATTTGTGAATCTAGATTTTGATTTTGATTTTAATTGATTGGAAATGTGCCCTGCTTCTTTACTATGGGAGTAAAGAAGCATTTAACTTGCTTTTAATTTTACAAGAGTCAATAAAAAAGATACTTAAGATATTTTAGAGTCACACAATTGAACTGCTTAAATTGTTTATGTACTGCAGCACTTTTAGGTTTTACATTGTGGTATTATCATGAGTTCTTGTGCATAAACAAAGAAAGAAATGTTAAAGTATAATTGAGAAGTGTTTCTGTGTCAAGGTGACAAGGGGACAATTAGGCTAGCTAGTTTCTATCAACTCAACACAAACTAGATTCATCTGGGATGACATACTCTAAATTGAGGGAAAACCTCCATCAACTTGCTGTGCAGGCCAATGTGTGCAAGATTTTCTTATTATTGATATGGGTGCACCCAGTGTCCTTTGACGATGCCCATTTTGGGCAGTTGGTAGTGTGTTGTTTGAGAAATCAAGCTCAGGAACCATAGAAAGCAAGCCACTAGACAGCATTCTTCCATGTCTCAAAAGTTCTACCTTGACTTGCCTTGATGTTGGACTGTATACGCCAAATAAACCATCTCCTTCCCAAGCTGTTTCTTTTCACTGTTTATCATAGCAACAGAGAAGTAACTAGGAGATATTGAGGATTTCTGGGCACTGAAAAAAAATTCATATTGATAAAATAGCTTTCCAAATAATTTTATTTATCCTATACACACAAAATGTGTGGTATAACACACTAAAAATCAATTGTTTCTAAAAGTACACTTTTAGTGTCTCTTAATGGATTTGAAAGTCTTAAAAACAGGGACGTACCTTTTTTTTGATACAATAAAATTTTATCTTTATGGCAGCAATGGATTATTCTTGTGGATTTTTTTTCCTGTAGAGTTTCTCCATGGTGCTTGGCTAATGGCCAATTTTCAGATTTTGAATTACTCAGAGAGACCCCCAATGGCAAAAGCCTCTACATAGGCATCAGTATACACACACATACATGGAGGCAAACACAAGCTCCCACACACTTGTACAGATTTTTAAGTAAATCTGTATTGCAAGTTACAGTGAAAACTTATTTTGTTTTAAATATAATTTTCTATATGTGCCCTGCCTTTAAAGGTCAGGAGAGACCTTCAAATCCCTGAGAGGTGAAGCAACAGGGTTGTGTCCTCCTTGTTTAGATACGAGGGAGTTTGCTAATAGAGCAGCATGTGCTCTTAGCCCCTACCCTTGTCCCTAGCCCAGAACAATAATATCTTCTGCTCTTCACACAGACAGGCACCAAGACATTTGGTTAAATATATTGTAAACCAAATCATAAAGTATTTTTAAAATTACAGCCTGTGATTGTTAAAAACCGTAACGAAACATTTAAGATTATGATATACTTTGTTAAGGATGAAAGGGTAAACAGGCAGAACAGTAATATTTGTTTTTGAACATTTTATGCTAAATATCTATGTTTGAGGGAGAGTTGATTATCACACATGCAAACATCTGCAATATTAGTTGTATAATTATATTTTCCAATTTTATGTAATATTTTGCTTGTTTGGTTTTGCTAATATTTGTTTCTTAAATCTGGTCTGACTTTGTAGTTCGTGGTCATCTCAAATTTGCAATTTTACGTCATTAGAGCTGAGATTACAAACATACACTAGTGCCAAGCTATTATGGGCATAAAGGTCTTTTTGCCTACAGATAACTAGGAAAATCAGGTATATTATTTACAAAGAAATGTTTACTCAAAAAAGGAAATGCTTGTTTCCTGCCCAGAGGACAGGGAGTGGATATTGCTGATGACTTGGAGGCCTTTTTCCTATCTTTGGAGGCTGATCTCACTCACCTTTTAATATAGAGGTAAACCTCACCCAGAATACTCATCCCAGACTCTTCCTTCCCTAGGCGTTTATAGTTAGCTCCCAGCTAACTTACCTCATCTGTAGGGGAGATGTCATGTGTTTTATAGTCTGCTGAACCTGCTGTTATTGGTCAGAGACCAATAGATTCTAGGCCTTTTAGGTCATATATAATTGTAAAGAAGTTTCTAAGTAGTCACATATTAATTGGCCATAACTGGAATTGGAATGATTGTTGCCTGGAAACTTTCCCAAATTCTATTTTATTTTAAATATGCTGACAATGAATTGCATGGCAAGAGACTCCCCAAGGCTGATCCAGGTTGAGATTCATTCTGAACAGAGTCTCCTTTCTTACCATTTTCCAGTTTGTTTCCGTGCCTGAACCCCTGCCGGTCCCCTCACCAAGCTGTGTGTACTTTCCTGTCATGAAATTATCTATCGTGTTTGAGTCTAAGTATTCATGATATAAACAAAGAATGAGAAAAGAACCCTGTGTGATATGGTTTTAGGCAACACCTGTGAATATGCTTAATTAACTACAACTAGATTTCCAACTAAATGTCTGAGATTATTATCATTAAGAACAGGAAATTTAGGGGAATGACTTTCACACCTACTCTGGTGCCTCATATTTGACCACATCCCCTGGATGGGGAGGCCTGGTGGCACTCAGAGGAAGGATAGCAGGCTTCCAAAAAGAGCCTTGATACCCTATGAGCATATAAAGGAGGAGGAAGTCCCCCTCAGTCACAGTCATAGGGGAGGGGAGTAAGGGGAAAATGGGAGGGAGGGAGGAATAGGAGGATACAAAGGATGGGATAACCATTGAGATGTAATATGAATAAATTAATAAAAAATAACATTATAAAAAAAGAATAGGGAATTTAAGTAATTTTCAAGTTTATCATTAAACAGTACAAATTAATTGGTAATATGTTAGAAAATAATAGCACAATCTCTCATTTTAAGATGTACTCTGAGATTCACATAGTAACCTGCATAGCAACTTGCTGATTTTGAAAGGTGAGGAGGTATGATGGACAGAGTGGAAAGCAGTTACACAAGAACAGGGAGGTAAATCAAGCAGTGGAAAACATTTCACTCAGGCTTTATTCAATTTGATGCATATGTTTAGGAACATGTGTTGAAAACACTTAATAAGAGCAACTACGTGTTTCTTAACGGGCTATTGACACCATGTCTAAGATCTAGGTAGGCTCACGAACATCATCTGACCCAAATGCTTTGGGAAAGGGATTTAAATGCACATGAGGAAGGCTCAACTGACAACTGGTGCCCCAAATATAATAAGTAAATGATAAATGTTTCATTTCATATATTACTCTTAAATACTAATCTTTCTTCCTGCAGCAATATTAATTCAATTTATGAAAAATATTTTTCTAAAATCATCTACTTCTTCTGGTAAAGGTTAAACAGTTTCTTGTCAAATAAAAGCATGCTATTTCTTAAATAAAAGGGCAGGTATGTTAATATAACTTGGATTTACTTGCATATATGTCTTAAGCCTTACAGGATGATTGGATGAGTGACCTTTATGACCATCAGACTTGAGATTTATGATTGTGTGATTAAATAATTTTATGTACCCTTACTCTATATAAAAGTAAATGTCATATATTCCTAGCTATTCTAATTAATAAATATTTTTTTCATTTATGCAAGAGGTATTGGGTAAATAAGAATAACCAGTTCTCAAAGGTTGCATTGACAGGTCATGAGTAATATAATTTGCATGTAACTTATAGGTGTTTCAAACTGATTAGAAATAGATTTGAAAGTCCCACCATAAATAAGTTGTTATGGACCAATAGCCTACCATTCTTTGCCAATTATTAGTTCTGTATAAGATGATATCATGATATTTTCTGCAGATAATTAATACAGAGAGCTATAATTGGTCAATGAGAAGAGAACAAGAGTCTATGAAATGCTCAACACCCAGTTGTAAAATGAACTTTTATTCACCTATTTCAATTGTTGTCTGGAAGGCTTACTGCATTCTTCTGCTGTTCCTGGAATCTTCTGGTCTCTGTACAATCTAACCCAGGCCTGGAAATGTGTTAGCCTCTGGGAGTTACTGCTTAGTAAGCTCACTCTTTCTTGTTCTTTAGTAGCTCTGGATTGGCTGGTTCAATTCAGCTGTTATTCTTACACTACTCTTCCAGATAACTTACTCAATCTGGCTTTTATCTTGGCTTCAGAGTTTCTCTGCTTGGCCTCTAACTAGAGTACTCTGCTCTATGCTCCTGGGTCGTCATTCTCTGGCTTGTTCTGTCTTCACCTGAATTCTTTCTCTCTGCAACCTCTTTCCCTATTACTGACCGAGTAAAACACCCTCCTCTGTTTTTGCGTATTGAAGCTTAACTAGCATGTCCTATTCTGTCAACCCTTTCTCAGAGTAATCATTTTTTTCTGCCACTCAGACATCCTTTTCAAACATGCTTATCTTCTTTTTCTTTTAAATTTATTTGTATAGTGTGTATACTGTGAAGTTTTTTTTATTATACTTCTTTTTCTATATATACATTTATATTAATACACATAAATAAGATACATTTAGTAAGAAGAACCATCAAACAATTCAGGAATTATATAAATGTTACATTCATGGTGTTTGGACTATTTGCAGTTGGGTATTTTTCTTTTACAAAATAACTTTACCTTCATTGTTGGCAATTAAAGACATGTACCACCAAACATGGACCTGAGCTTTTTTTTAACCTGAAACTTGTTCTATAGAAGGCTGGCCTTGAACTCATATCTGTTTGATTCTGTCTCCTGGATTAAAGGTGTGTTTGTATTCCAGACTGATCACATAGACCTTTATTTTAATATCCTATGATTATTATCTTGAGTTAGTAAATAAACAATAAATTTGTTTAGACCATTTATTGAAGTGGGAAAGTCCAAAATCAAAGCTCTATAATATCCATTTTCTTGTAATAGCCATGTAAAAGCAAGCTTTTATTTATATAGAAGGGCACTATTACTCAAGATATCATGCTCTTCGAATATAAGACAGAGATATAAGCCTCAAACAGAACAGGAAGTTCTATCCTTACTACTAGCTTAGATTGTGTTATACGGGTTAAGTTGGAAGAAAAAAGTCTGTAAGCAGATTTTATTTATTGAAATCTCCTTAAAAAAAATAGAGAGGCCAAGAAGTCTACTGACTGAAAGTTGAAGAGCAACAGAGGCCAATGGGGAAATCATATGAGTGTCTAGGACTGAGGATGTGAGGAGGTATTTCAGTGTAAATATTAATCCAGAGAAGAAGTCCTAAGAACTTGTTCTGATGTCTCAGGGTAGAAAATATGGAAAAAGTACTCTTCAGCAAAATTGTAAGTGAATTCAGGTCAGCCTCCTCTGTTCTGTGGAAATGTCTGCTTGATTGCTGGATGCCCATCTCCCAATAGTGTTAAGTACAGGTCTTACCCATGTAGTTTAGAGATGTAGATTTCAGACTAACTAAAAGCACCCACACTGAGTATAAAATAATATATATGCTTTATTCATTATCTGGCTATTAACTTAGTTACAGTCTTAATATCTGGCCTTAACTTAACCATGTTGATATCTAAAACAAGCCTTTCCTTTGTCCTTATGGGTAATATTGAATTACTAGGACAGTCATCCATAGGAATCATTAACAGTCATAATATATGTCATTAAACTATAATCAGTGCTACAACCTGGAGAGAATTTTGTGAATAATTATACTCAGCTGGACTCTGTATACACCAATAACATTCAGAGAGGTAATTGCTATCTATACAAATCAAATGCATTGATATAAATTAGATTTAGTACTAATGCCATGAAAATCTTCTATCAGAGTTTAAATTGAAAAACTATTGAATATTTGATTATTCAAAGTATGTTTCATTTTCTTAATTTCCCTATTTATAGTATCACCTTACCTGAAACCAATCTGTTCCTCATGTTAGAATTCAACATCAATGTTTACCATAATCTAAATATACTTTTATTTGGTGTCCCCTGTAGGCACCATTATAGATTATGTGTATGCTTTACTTACGGTGTGTCCCAGGTCCTTGTCCTGGAAGAATTACAGACAAATGTCTTTTGCTTCAGAATGATAGCAGTACTAATTTCCAATAAAACATTTAATTGATATTTTTCATCCATATGTGAATTCATTGTTCAAGATCCTATATAAAAGTGATACTTCCCAGACATATTATAAAACTGCAAAGAACTTCAGAAATATGGTATTATTGCCACTGAGCATTGAACAAAATTAGAAGGAAACGCTGGATAAAAATCCACTTTTTACTCCCGAGAAATTTATATGCACTCTATCATCACAAACAAATAATTCAATAAGAAATTCATTATATGCAGTTATTCTCTGAGTAGTAGCATGCAACAAATAAAGCTAGCTTGACTTAATTTTTGCAAATTAGTTTTACTTTAATAACCCGGAAAATTAAGCAAACTAATTTTCTTCAAGCTTTTGAGAAAATCTCTTTGTAAGTTGTTGAGATTTATTCAATATACTTAATAACATTAAGTTGTTTTAGACCTTTAAAGTGATATCAATTTGTATTTTTTTTAAACGTATTGCATTGTAAAATCATTAGAAAACATTTGAATTCTGATTATCAACCTTACTTAACACTACAGAGGAGTTTTATTTGTAAGTTACTATTTTGATAATTGGTCTAGTGAAAACTGTAAGTTCCTAATTACAATCATATTTAAAGATAAGCACATTATGCTGCTTCTGTTATGCATTCATTTAGGAAGATCAATCTTCTCTAGTAATAATCTGTGTATAGTCAGACAAAATACAGGATGTTGGTAACCATGATTAATATCAATTGACCAACTAGGGGAAGATTACATACTACAACACGCCTAGTTTAAATTTCACCCTAATGTAATTTCTTCTCAGTCAAATATTTGTTGAAGTCGAGTATGTGCCAACTACTCTTCAAGGCAATACAAACTTAGCAAGTTGAATGTGTAATTTCATTAAAAATATAATGAGCAGGCAATAAAATACATAGTATCTGATTACTTATTATGTGTTGTGAATATGTAGTATGAGATTGTATTGATCATGTATTGACTGAAAGGGGTTCGTGTTTCAGCGAAGTATTGTGCAATAATAAGAAGCCGTTTAAAATTTGTTTATATATCTTGGGGCAGAACTATGAGATAAGGTATAAAGGTAAGGAGAAAAACAGCACAAACACCAGATTTCCTTTAGTATGGTGTAAGTTGTTCAAGAAAGATATAGAAACACAAAAATTAATCCCTTGTCCGTGTAATTTTTCTGATCACGTTTACTGTATATATATAGAGTATATAATCTTTTCCCATTTAATATAAATAATACAACTAGGTATACATCAAAACTGAAATAACAGTATTATCTTTGTTTCCCATCAAAACGAACCTAAGTGTATCGCAGACAAACATAGGGATTTTGCAGCAATTCTTAGGCTAAAAATGGTAGTTGCTTCGTAATCCAATTTATTAGCAAAACTTGCAATTTTAAAATAGTCAGCAGCTCAAGCTTCTTACACATTATGCTTCATCAGATTTTTTGCTCATGTAAAGATATGTGTACATCAGAAGAAGTCATAATCAGGGAGAAAAATAACATGCATGCACGTGTACACATGCATGTGTGTGCACACACTATTTAATGGAATTGGCTTTGAATGTAGAGAAATTCACATATTTGTGGCAGTTTGGAGTTTTCTTTGTTGTAAGGGTTGGATGTACTGTTTATTTCTCTTCAACTGAATGTGGCCGCAGATAAATTAAACTTGACTACCCCATGCAAAACAGCTACAGCACATCCATTTTTACTGCAAGAGTACAGAAGACGCCATTTCTTTTCTCTAGGATTCCTAGAGGCATTCTGTGGTCAATGATGTACAAAGATGGCAGCAGTATTTGAGACTAGAAGGATGGAGGAGAAGGACAGACCAGAACAGAATGCTGCAGATAATACAGGGAGAGCACCCTGTTAACACTAGTGAGTGTCACCTAAATGCCATGTCCCCGGGTCTAGACCACATCAATGGCTAAAATCAAGAGTTGCTTTGTCCCTGCTTCTTCCCAGTGGGCTCTGCTCCTTTGGAGAGAATCAGAACGGGTAACAGATGGAAACAAGTAAACAAGCTTGAAATGAAGCCTTGAATTGAAATAACATGATCTTGAAATACTTGACAGCAGCCAGGATTTTAATTAAATGTTATACCTTGCGGTCACTGATCTGGACTGAGAGAATTGTTTGTTGTTTACAAAGTAGTATTCAATACAAATTTCTACCATGGGTAGGAAGAGATGATTAGAGGAATGGAGAGTGGGAGAAAGAGGTTTTGAAACAGCTAAGAGGTTTTGAAACAGCTGTCCCTGTGCATTATTGTGGATAATACCAATGAAGATGTGATCATTAAGACATATCAGTGGAACAATGAATCAATAGGGTTATTTATAAATTAACATGAATTAGTTCTGTGTGTCTGTGTTCCATCTAGGTGCTTAAAAATTATTAACTTTATAGAAAATATATCCTGGTATATGAGTGCTAAAATACTGTACAAAATTAAGAGAGCCTAGAAAAATTAATGCAGAGGGCATATGGAAGTGAAGTTAGTTTTTCATATGTCTCCCTGTGTGTTGTCTGTCACTGTCTGTCATCAGATGGCATCAGAGCAGCTGGTTGAAAAGTGACTATACCAGGTAAATACCAGTTGGCTCTTTCTTAAGATATGAGACTAAGATCATAAAATAAAGTGTGGTCTTTATATAACAGAATATGCATGATTTTCCTCTTTGTATGCCTATTTTAATTAATCACATTCTATTTTAGATTATGTTATGTGAAAATTATGACTGATCATGAGTCAAATATGTACCAAGAATGCCTAATTACTAAAAGTTATTGTATTATACTGCTTAAGGCCTTATTATTCCTACTTACAAGAGAAAACGTTGAGTTATTTCTAATTTATGTATCTAGTATATAAGAATGGAACTTATTATTAAATTCTTAATAGCATCTGTGGAAAGATTTAGAATAAGATTAATTAAAAATGCATTATATTTTCAAAGTGAAGGATGAAATATGGAAAATTATTTAAAGCAATGAGCATTTTACTAACTATGCTTATCATAAATATACCTTTGTGAAATATTCTCATTTATGGTAACGTTGAATTCTTCCAAGCCATTGTGGGTTAAGATGTCATCTTTTAGTCTTCCTTTATCCTAATGATTTTTCAGGTACTTATATCTTATTTTTTCTGCCAGTTTTTTCATTGTGTTGTTTTTATTTTTATATTTTATGAAATATTTATGAATAGGATTTCTCTCTTCATTGAAATAACAACACCAAGTCTACATGAAAGTTTGCTCCGAATGGGACCCTTCAACTTTAGTTTCTTAAAACAACAAAATCAAAAGGTAATGGTTTTCCTTGACAGGCATCAAATGCTATAACATAAATTTTGTAATTATTTGCCTTGACATCAGTTCTAAGTCTTTTATTTCAATAGCAAAGTGTACTTAGTTGGCCATCTTACTTTTCAACATCTGCGAATGTTGCTTCAGTATCCATGCACAATTGCTACACCTTATGAATTACATGTGCATCTTCCTATTTTATGTAATTCTTTTCTCTGTGTAGCCTTGGCTGTTCTGGACTTGCTTGTAGGCTACCTCTGACATCCAGATGCCTCTGCCTCCCAAGTAATGGGATTAAAGGCATGTACCACCATTGCCAAGCTCTATTTTATATTCTTTTTTAAAACCATAACTATTTCTTGTTTATCACTGAGCTCTCACATTAATGTCACAACATAAAACAGTAAATATGAAGATCTCATGCTTTAACAAATCCAAACACTTTAAAAGTTACTCTCTGCCTTTTTCATTGGCCTGCTCCATGGTGTCAGAGTACTTAATGGTAAATACCATGCTAGACTATGACTGCTTTGAGAAAACTGACTAAAACAGGGGCTGTAATGAAAGCAATAATCATAGACTAATAATTTTTACATCTGAAATTTCTCAAATGCACACAATGTGCCAGATATTGTATAGAATATTTATATAGAATTCACCCTATTTAATCTTTAAAAGAGCTTAATAAGTATGGGGTTTTATCCTCATGAATGATCAGTAGACTACCAAAACCTTATAGCCTTCTTAATTAAACATACAATCAATGTATTAGAAAAAGGTAATGAAAATTTATTTCAAAGAATAAACCTTAAGTTTGGCATATAAATTATATAGTTATGAAGTACTAATTTATAACTGTAAATCAGAAATATTAGTGTAAAACTGGAGAAAAATCAGAAGAATATCCTTCACTAACCATCTGCCAAGACTCAAGTATCTGAGTCTGTTCTAAGTTTCACTTATCTTAAGTGAAGCACTTGAATGACTTCATCACAAAATGCCAGTGGTCCAGTTGTGCTCCTTGCCACATAACAGAACTCCATTGGTTCATATGAAAGATGAGCAATGGAACAGTGTCTTCTGATCTTCTTCATGACTACAGAAACCTGAAAGCCAATGCAAAATGTCCTCCAAACCTGTTTGATTTTATCAGACTGTTATTAAGACTAACTGACAATGTGTTTTTCTCCAATCTTAAGTACTAAGGATTTAAGGATGAGAATTACACCATCACCAGCTAGATAGACATACAAGGATTTGATAAATAATGTAAGAAGAAAAGCAATGTGCAAATCAATATTTGTTGAAGACAGAATAGCACAGAAGAGAGGGAAGTAAGGAAAGAAACAGTAATGAAATGACAAGAATTACTTCAAAGTAGAAAACATGATTTCAACAACAGAAAGGCAATTAATCTCATAAGTGATCTAAATTTTATTGGCATCACATTTTAATAAAGAATAGAATATGGTATGCTCCTTGAGACAATTTATATAAAGGAAAATGCAATAAGTATTAATGGAATCAATGGTTCTCAGAATGTAAAGGAGGTACTGAATTTATTGACATAGAAATCCATGTATAACACCTATTATTAACAAAACCAGGCAATCAATATATGCCATTTTATCAATTAGATTATATAAGTTTTTTATTTAAAAATTAAAAAAAATATATCATAAACTGAAAACTGCAAAATCCTAGCTATAGTCTAGTAATATATACAAATTTAATGCACCCCATGCTCAGGTATGAGACAATTTCTAGATTGTAAGATTCTGTCAATAATTTATTACAATATTTGTGCCTATAACTATGAATGAATATGTTCTGAGCAATAACAAAAAAAAAGCCCAACTAAGTTTCAAATAATAGGGACTGATTCTTTCATATCTCGTCATAAATGCATGATTCAATTTAGATGCATTGGTCATTGCTTTATACTTATAAATTTTGACTATCCACAAAAACTCAAATTTAGTACTGTCAAAGGACCAATATTAAAAATGCCCTATGTATGTATATACACTTACACTGTATCTCCTTTACTTTTACATATTTGGATCTATAAGCGTCTATATACTCTTGAAGTCTTCATAGTGAACACACCATATAGGTAGTCAGCTACGGGAATTCATAATAAATAGCACTGAAAATATTGCCACTAACTGCTGAAGGTAAGGTATGAATGAAAAAAGACACTTCTATATAAATATTGAATTGGGTCAGCAGAATTTCTGAATGAAGAGCAGAGTGAGTATTATTCTAAAGACACATGTTGTAGGGACAGACATGAAGCCCAGTGATAGAGAATTTGCCAAGTGTACCAGAGGCTTTGGGTTTGAACCTGAACAACACAAGTAAATGAAGCAATAAACAAATGCACACAGTTGTGTTAATTCTGATTCTCATTTTAATGGAATCTGGGATCCACTAAATTCAGTTTCTTACGGTTGACCTAGATATAGAGACAGGAGGAGATTGCTAATTGCCCCACCACCACTGTTTTTGCTATTGTTTCTACTGTCAAACACACTTGCATGCATGCATAACACATACACACATACAGACAGACAGACACACACACACACATACATATACATGCGCACACATATAAAGAAGTTGTCTAGCTTCGGGAAGCCAAGTAGAAAATGTATTTGGAGCTTGTGTTGGTCACCAAAAATAGCTGGCCACTGGAGACTGCTGGGTGTAGAGAGTGGTGCCAGCTCTCTTGCCCTCTGGACTTCATATATAAGTTGTAGGTAGATTTCTGATTCTGTGTAATACAGATGTTTAAAGCATATTCTGGCCTATACGGCATAAAAGACAATGAAAGCAAGATTAGTTGGATGACCCAATTCATGGCCAGTCCTTCTTTAAGAATTGTGTCATATATGACACCTTTTTTGTGCTTTAACACATTCGACTAGCATTGTTGCTGACAGAGCGTTTTATGTCAATGACAGCTTCAAGGCTTAAATAGCCAGTTCCCTTAACTAATCTTTATTTTACACATTCAGAGTAGGATCTTTCCGTAAAGCAAAATTTGAAAAATCACCTTTTGTGATTAGTTATTTTCTCAACATCTGCAACGGTTTGACTGATAAAAATATTTCAGATAATGTCTATTTGTTTTGCTTTAATTTGCAGTAACTTGCATTTTTTTCATCACTTACGATTTTCAAATTTAGTTTCAGATTTTCCCATTAACATTTTTAAGTTTAGTTTTCTATTTGCATTGCTATTTAGGAATCCTCAGAGAAAACAAACGCTTTGCTGATATTTAAAACTTTTGAATGCCTGTCTATCTATTCGATTTCAATCCAATACTCTTAATCTAATTCATGGCAAATATGTATCTAAAATAAAACATAGAAGCATTAAGCGTAATCAAGATATAGAATAGAGCCATGTGTATTGATTTGCTAAGCTCGAAGCACTTTCAGCCCAGTGGACTTACTTCTTATTGAGGACAGTCATAAATAACTTTAACATATTCCAATGTGATAAGAAGGAACTGTGGATTGGGTCATTGTGGAATTACAGTCCCCTGCTTAATGATTGCAGAAAATTGCCTGGCAGTAGAACAAAGAGAAAGAGGGCGATGTGGTGAATGCTGGCTAATTAAACCAGTAATTGCTTCTTGTTGTGCGCCCAGATAATGTGCCCCTGATAATTTTAAATGGAGTCCTGGAGCAGCGCTCTCGAATGGGAGGCTATGCCAGCCACAGCGCTTCCACATAGGTTTCTCCTTGTGCTTAGAAGGTGGCCTACTTCTCTGTCTTCCTTGTCCTGCACGATTAGCAACAAAAACACAACAACAACGACGACAACAAAGAATAGTGGCTTGAGAGAGCTTTCTTCTTAGCTGCGTAGTTTAGAGACAATATTTTTGATACGGCTGTTTTTATCCCTTACGTTTAGTCATACTGTCCTTCTGGGTTTGGAAATTAATTGCTCTAAATGGAGAAATCACACACATATATTTTCTGCAGGCATCTTAGAATATAAAAATGTATTTATTTCAAATATTCTATCACAATACCAAATTTATTTTATATGCGTGGCCTCCTGATACAGGGCCTTTAATGCATAATTAACATTCAATTTCACTTGCTTGTGCTTAAAGATTATTTATGCTATTTCTCAGGCTACATATTTAATTTTTATTTTTAATAAAGTGTCAAAAACTAAATTCAGGCAATGGTATATTTTAGATGTTTTAATATTTCTCATATTTATATATTATAAAGCTCTGAATTGATTTATCAAGCCATACTTTCCAAAAATCTAAAGTTTACTATTTATACCACTGATGCTAATAACAGACATTTTTCACTTAAGAAAGAGAAATTTACAGTTTTGAATGCTGTATTTGATAAAGAGTGCTTCCATCTTTTGTTTTCCCATAGATCATGGGTCATTATAAATACTCATTTTTTCCTGTTTGGTTAATATCTCAGTACTCAGCTGAAATATTTTAGTTATTTTGCTAGAGTATCCTTTAAGTTTATTATATAAGGAAAACCACTATGTTTTTTTTATTTGCCACTTCTACAAATATAGATATCACTTGAGCAATAATTAAATATTACAGCATATGCTTATCCTCATATGTTGTTATTCTGAACAAATATTTGATTCTAAAATAATATTTCTAAAAGTATAATCGGCACATTAAATTACAGAGTATGATCTGTAAGAGGGTGCAATTTTCTTAGGAACTATCTATGATTACTTAAGTATATCATTTGGGTAAAACATTTAAATTTCAAGTCAAGTCTGCATTGTAATTTTATCATACCTAATACTTATGAATTACACATGCAAGTAATCTTGAGCTCTTTTTCTGTTTATTTACTTATTAACATGTGATCTCACTGTGTAAGACATGTAGGACTCAAAATTGTGATCTCTAGGTACTGAAATGCTTGGAATAAATATATTTTCTTTTACACATGTTCTTCCTGTCATAAGTAAATGACTTTTTAAAAATCTACACATACTTCATGTATTCTTCTCTGCATAAGTAACCCATAAATACTATATACATTTAAGTTTGATATGAAGATAAATCCATTTTATGTTCTTGGAACCATATGATAATCTTTATGAAATACCTGAAGCAAAAACTAGTATTCCATAGGTGTTTTACAGCTCTGCTTTGTATAGTGCATTGTATGACAGATATTGTAACTTTAAATATTCACTACATGACCTGGAGACACATCATTCAGGTCAGCCTAAAATTTAGCTTAATCTATTTTTTAATACTGTCTTATGTACAAGATACAGGAAAATGTCTTCTGAGGAATGTAGAAACTAAACACTTCATATACATGTACATGCAGTTTTATATGGGAATTATACAAATTTAGATTAAGATAAAATACTATTAATGTACAGTCAAAGGTATTTTTTATTTTAATGCATAATATATATTTATTACAGATAAATGTTGTCTTACATAGTTTATCTAAACTCATTGTAAACCTAATACATTAGAAATATTTTTAAAATACAATAATAAAAGGGACAGAGTTAAGTTTGAGTAAAAGGGATTCTCTGTGATTTGACAATGCGGAATAGTTAGGAAGGCCTGCTAGCTCATGCACAAAACTTAACATTGTGCTATTCCCGTTATTTCTTCATCACAGAGTCAAGCGTCCTTGATGTTCTCCACTTACTGTCACAATGGCCTGAACCCCCAAGTTTACATCCTACTTGATTTGTAGTAACTTCACCTGTATCTCACTCCAGTATACTCTGTTTCTAACTTCTCCCAGTGCAAAGTAAGATATCTAAAGCTAATAGTTTTCTTTGATCCACTGTTGTCTAGATAATTTTAATTTATGAAGTTTACTATTCCCTAAAATTATTAAGGACTTCCAGCTCATTCACAGAACTTATACTAAGTAAGCATCTTGTTACTCCATATAAGTGGTTCTCAGCATTCCTAATGTGACCTTTTAATACAGTTCCTCATGTTCTTGTGACCCTCAACCATCATATTATTTCATTCCTACATCATAACTGTAATTTTTCTATTATGTATTGTAATTTAACTATCTAATAAGCAGGATGGTCTTAGGTAAGGCCTTGAAAGAGTATTTGGAGACCAAAGGAGGTTTACAATCCACAGATTGAGAACTGCTATGGATTAACATACACATATATTTACAATATACAAGTAGACATTGATACACAATAGTAAAAATTTACTATATGTTAAATCAGCATCTACACATTTTCTTGTTTGTGAATAGTATCCTCTTTAATGCTCTTACTAAATTAACATTTTATACATTATAACTCTAAAAAGAGGAGAGAAATCTAAATCTTGCATATAATATGTTATTTTTATGATCCACATATGACTGTACTATTGCATTCAAGCTTTATTGTTTCACTTTATTGATCCTCTTTATTGTTACTACCTTTCATTATGACAAGTCAGGCCTTCAGTTTACACGGCAAGTATATTTATATGAGAACATTATTTCTTACTATGCTTTTCAAGATTTTACATTAATGCTTAGTTTAATAAAAACACAAATGAGGCAGTTTATGAAATAGAACAAGGACTTCCTCAGCAACAGACTTTTCTATACATTTGAGTGTCCTTTGGTAAATGTTTGGCAATGAGGGGCTGGAACATTTTTAATGCTATTTAAACTTCGCTTTTATATTTTCATGATGACAGGCACTTCAGTTTTCTAAGGCTGTTCATTTAATAATAACATCAACTTGACAGAATTTCCTGGTTTATATTACGACCTCTAATTGATGTTCTTCTAAAGCTACTTTAGTTTCCCTATTGTAGGCCAGCATTTCTTTGGTATAAATTTATTCCATTTAACTTCTTGTTGCCGAACACACAAATGGAATTTAATTCGGTATTCCAAATAATCTATTTTCCTAGGTCAATGGACAATTCAGACAATTAAATTAAAGTTTGCCAAGAAAAGTTATGGCAACCTAATTTTTTAAGTAATAATCATTATCTTCAAATTTGTGCAAAGATGTTGCCACATAGATTGTCATAAAATCAGCACTTTAAACTGTGCAGTACAACTTTAAGCTTTGCACATATATGTTTATATGTTATGAGGTAGAATTTCAGAGATAAATATATTCAATATGCTTGAGTTTTCAAAATGTTGCACAATGAAAGGCAATTTGGCAATGAAAAAAAATTTATTTCTCTTTGTTCACTGTCTTTATAAATATCTTAGATATAAAACATCTGTTTAAAACTTGTAAAATAAAATTAGTCAGCCAATGCATGTAATTCTTAACACCATAAATTACTTTAGTACTCAAATTTTGGAGTTGGTCTGCTGATATAGATGGTTCCAGATGATGAATGCATACACAAAAGACACAGCGTGCCTGGTTCCAGTGAAGAATTGAGTAACATTAGTGTTTCATGTACAAGTCATTCCACATTCTCATATCAGATTTCATTTATACTAGCAACACCAGAGTTTATAGTAGAATGTGTATCTTTACCTAAACCACTGTGTTTTCTTCCATTTGCAACATAAAGTCTTGGTACAATGAAATCTTAAGTAATGGACAGGAGAATTTAAAACAACAATCTAACTGAAAATGTAGAATTTACCAAACATTATTTGACTTCTTTTTCACATTGTTTAACAAAACAATGCTTAGTATATTAATGATAAAGTCACAACAAAGAACATAATGAACATAAGCCAGTAGTTGTAAGGAAGATTTTCAGTAGTACATACAAAGTGGTAAAGAATTTTAAATATGATGTAAAGGTCAAAGTGCCTAGCAAAACTCTTTAAAAAAGGTCAAGTGAACAGACATTTAGTAGCTCACCTATATTGATATCAGAAAGCTAACATAATCCCTACCCTAAACCACAACATGACAAGAGGTATAACTAGGGCTATAAGAAGCTCAAACACTTATCATAGTGTTCATGATGGAAGTTCATCCAGATTTTTTCAGGCATAAATATATGTGCCCTGTGAACCATCACTGAGATGCAGGGCCTTGTAGGTACCCTGGATAAATCATGGCGTTCCCAACCTGATTGTCTATGCTCTTCACTGATGACCAGGACTCTCATTCCTACTGGTTCTGTAGATATATGATTCCACCGTTTTCATAGAGCAACATGAATTAAATGAGCACAAAAAACAATCTTAATATTACCCTTTTGTCCATATATGTAAATTTTAACTATATTCATTTCCTGCATTGACTAATTTTCCTTATTGATTCATTTACTCATTAATTAACTTATCTGTTCATAAAAAGCATAGCATAAAGAAAGCTTTTTGGAAATTGATGAAAATCATCTCAAGGTCTGGATTCAGAGCATATATCATTTTTCTTTTTTATCTTTGTTTGTTTGTTTTTGTTTGTTTATTTCCTTTACATCTTGGTCATAACCATAGCCACATTGCTTTTCAAATCTCAGTCCCACTTGACCTCCCTCTCTTTCTCTTACACTCCTCAGAAAAGGGAACCCCTCTTTCCATTCACTCCAACTCTTCAAGTCCTATCAGGACTGAGATGTCCTCTTTCTCTGTGACCTGTCATGGCAGTCCCACCAAGGAGAAGTAATTGACAAGCTGACAAGAGAGTCCATGTCAGAGAGAGCCCTTGCTCCTCTCACTGGGGGATCCACATGAAGCCTGAGCTGCTCATCTTTGTAGGAGGCTGAGAACTAGTCCGTGCAAGGTCCTGTCTTTACAAGAGACTGATACACACAGTTTACAGTAGTTTAGGAAAAGAAACTTACAATTTACATTATTTCCCAAGGTTTAAATACTAGATTAGGGAGGACCACACTGCCTTTACTCACAGCTGGACATCTCTGACATCTCAGGAAGTACCCTAGTCCTGTGACACACTGCACTGTACCACTGCTTTTGCAAAGAGGGGCTCTACTCACCACTAAGCAGAAATTTGAAAGCAAGTCTCTGGAAAGTTCCATCTGAAACATAGGTCACAACATTCAGGATTATGGAGTAGTTGGCTATCCTTGCTGAGCAATCCAGAATTCATTCTTCTTCATGGATGTTGGTGTAAACCTTGCTGTGGTGACAAAGCCCCTCCAAAAATATTAATTGAAGCTATTGGATTTTGTTATTTGGGTTTTTACACTGTTTTCCTTTTAATTCTATGCTTCTTGAATATCTATATGCACTACCTGAAAGTGTGTGTGTGTGTGTGTGTGTGTGTGTGTGTGTGTGTGTGTGTGTGTGTGTGTGTTTTACAATATTGGCAAGCAGAAAACAGTGATTCAGAGGGCTTTATAATTTAATACTATATATTCGTCTAGGAAAAGTCTGGTGGGAAGTTGACTCACTTGAGAAGTTATGAGGAAACCCACTGTGCCTACTGATCTCTCCAAGCTAACATGCAAGTTTTAGACCTTGGTGGGCTTCCCAAACTATTCTAAACTCAAATTAATATATTAGTGAGGCCAACATAGTTTTCTCTCCCTATAAAGATTTTATGATATATGTGCTTTCCTATAATTGTTATTTAACTGAACATAACTTGGAAGTTAGCACCCTTTACTTAAAGAGTAAAATCTCTCTCTTTTTTTTTGGGGGGGGGGTAAAATATTTATTTATTTATTTTTATACTTTTATTTTATTAAACATGTATAAAACAAACTATATACAGCAGGGTGAACCATGTGACAATCATGAGAATAATGAGTTCTATATATGTTACATTCATAGTGACTTGGCCATCTGCATTCGTCTCATTTGAAGTAAGTGTTTTTCCTGTCGTGTTGGGTCTTAATTTCTGAATGAGATTAAATATCTATCCTATCTCAATTCTAATAGCTTGACTTCTTTATCTTGATCTAAAACGATCTTGTCCCCTAACTACCTAAACTTAGTTATAAAACTATACTATCTTGTCTTCAATTCCCCTCAGAGACTTGAGAAGGAAGAAAACTTAAATTCCTGAGTGAACCAGCAGTGTGTGTTAGCAGCTTCCAAAATGTACAAATTGACATAAGACAGTTTACTGCCTGACCAGTCAGTCACCAATACACTTTATAATGTTGGAGCCTCATCTTCAGCTTTCTGGCCTAATATTTCTGTAAAATCTCTTATAATTGATTAAAATATAGTCCTCTTAGTTTTGTCAATTAGTTCTGTGCTACCCTAGCTCTCCTTTTCAATTTCCAGACAGAATTGAATGCCAGACATTTAGCTTAGTTATGCTGCCAATATACCTACTTTGCATTTGTGGGTTTAGATATGACAATAAACAGTGAATCCTGGTCCAGTAAACCAGATAAAACTCTCTCAGCACCTCCAGGCTTCTTTAACCACTTCAAAGCAGGCAGGCTCCTTCTCCCCGCTGGGAGTGACTTCTGCGCCCCTGTCAGTCTGAGGCATAATCCCTGGTGTTGCTTCCCACTGAGTTAATCAGCGCTGATTTTGAGTGACTGTAGATTCCTCACTTGTATAGTCATCAGAGTGTTCATTTTTTAATCCATCAAAGCTAGAATAACTTGAGTGACTCTTCTTAGCTCCTTAGAATATAAGGAATTCAGTTCCAGCAGATCACTTCATCTATTACAGCCATCAAACCTGCAAGAGCAATTGCAAATCCCTCATACTGTTTTAATTATTTGAATATTCTAAGATGTCAGTCGCTAAGAAAGATCTCATTTTTAAAGTTTTTAGCTTTATTGATTGTTTTTAGAGTAACAAATTCTCAGCCCTTGTCAATCATGAAGGTGTACTTGGTTTCCTTGTCTCAGGGGCTCGGGAGCCATTTTTCAGATCATCATTACCATTGTATAAGAAGTGAATTCAAAATAAGTCCCAGAATTAGAATCCACACTGTTTCAAATCACCAATTCTCATTTGAATTAAAGACATCCAGTTTACAGAAACTTGGGCAAGTGTAAAACCCCAAAATTTTAGCATCTTCAACTTCTAATTATCTTATTTTTTTTTAATTCATTTTTCACTTTATATGCTGATCCTAGCCCCCTACCTCCTCTCCTTCTGGTCCCACCCTCTCCTGCCTACCCACCCCAGCTCATCAAATCACATCAGGACTTTGTGTGTCCTTTTCAATTTATTATATCAGTGTCCTATAATTTTCATTCTTCAGATCATCCACTGCTTTATGTAATTTTGTTCACACTTATAAATTTGTTAATATGACATGTATTTATAATTTTTGTTATTGTAAATGAAAACGTACTCTTTAATATTTTATTTTTCTTTTCATGACAGATTTTTAAAATTAATTATAATTATGTAATTCCCACCATTCTGTGTCCCCACGTGTTGTCTTCATGCAACTCTTGACGCCCTCCCCCTTTTCTTCTATTAAGCATATGGTATTATTTTGGTTATCACTATGACATATGTATACGTAAGAGAATAAGGAAAGAGCTGGACATATGCCTCAGTGGTTATGAGTGTCGCCTGCTCCTCCGGAGGTCCTGAGTTCAGTTCCCAGCAACCACATGGTGGCTCATAACCATTTATGATATGGTATGATATGATGCCTTCTTCTGTTGATAAAGCACTCATATACAATAAATAAAATAAATAAATTTCAAAAACAAGTATAAGGAAATTCTGCTGTTAATAATGCTCATATGTATACACGACTGATCAGTTGCTTTGAAATAGCCAATTAGAAGACACAACCAAACTTCAGGGTGGAGCACAGGGAATCTTATATGAGAATTGGGGAACCGGGGGACCTGGAGAGGTCAGAAGCTCCACAAGGAGACCAACAGAGCCAAAAATCTCAGGTGGGGGGGGGGTGCTGCAGAGACTGATGCACCAACAAAGGACTGTGAATGGTGAGGACCTCGATGCTCTCTGCTCAGATGTAGTAGATAGGCAGCACAGTCTCCTTGTGGGTCCCATCGTATGGCGAGTATGGAACACTGACATGGACTCTGGCCCCACATGTTGATCACTTCATCTTGGTGCGGAGGTATTGACAGGCCAGAGAGAAAGAGGATACAGACAGTACAGATGCGATTTGAGAGGCTGGAGTCAGATGTGAGGGGAGAAGGGCTTCCCTTTCTGAGGACTAGGTGAGGGAGGGAGAGGACTATGAGGAAGGGATGGTGAGATCGGGAGGTGAGGAGGGATGGAGATGTAAAGTGAACATATTAAAAAAGAAAAAGATTCATTCCTAAGAAAGAATATTTCTCTCCCTCTCAGTAGTCATTAGTTGCCTGATGATCTTTATATAGGGATGGCTCATGCTATGTCTCCTTTATATAGTCATTTGTCTACTAATGCTGCCATTGCTTGAGTCTTGTATTGACAGCCAAATAACTGAATCACCGGTGTAGTCTTCTGTCATTTCTAGGAGACTATTTAATAGCAAAGTTCCTGTTGGTCTGGCTCGTACAAACCTTCACCACTGTCTTGCATAATAGCCCCTGAGTCATTAGTGCAGGGATTGTGTTGTGGATGTATCCACAGTGTTAGCATTAAAATTTAAATTTTACATTCTTTTAATTTTAAAATTCTGTTAGTTTACTTGAGCTTTTGTAATATCACATACTAAATGTATTTATCATTAACGTGTTTCTGTTAGAGAACTAAAATTCTTTGTATACGAAATAGTGTGCTTTGCAAACACAGATAATTTACTCCATTTTAATTTTGCATGTGTTTCTTTTTTCACTCTATTTTAAAGAGTCTAGCTATCTGAACTTTAATGAGTACTATTGATGACTGCTAATACCAATATCTTTCCCTAGATCCGAAAAAAAAAACAATTTCAAGTTTTCCACATTCAGAATAGTATTGGCTGTGCTTTGTCATAAGCAAAATCTACTTTGTTGAAAAGTATTTCTTCAATATGTAGTATGCTAATTTTAAATATGAATTAGTATTAAATTTCCCCCAAATCTTGTTTCTGTATCTCTTGATATGACATGGATTTGCCATTCATTTTGTTGTATTGAATTACACTTACAGATTTGTGCTTATTAAACCATCTTGCCACCTACCTGATAGCCATATTTTACCATAATGCACTTTATTGACATGAGAGTTTGTTGGCTTTGTGAAGCTTTTTGCAAAGAATTATCTACAACTATTGTCGTTAGGGATACAGTCTTTTTGGTTTGTTTTTTGTTTTCTCCTTTCCATTAATGTAACTCACAGCAATATTCTTTCTCTAAAATTTTAATTTATTATGCCTCTGTTTTTACATGACTCTAATATTAAAAACAAAAATATGATTTCTTCAGTGAATATTATTTAAATACTTATTCCTCAATGTAATATGGTGTCTTTCAGTGGTTAAAGCACTTGTGACTAAGCCAGATGACCTGTGTTCAGTCGACAAAATCTATGTGATAGAAAAAAAGGTGTTGAGTTCTTCAAGGAGTCCTCCAACTTTCACAGGTGTGTCATAGCAAACATGTATCCATGCGTGTAATAATAGAGACACATATACCCAAACACACAGAAAATAGAATACACTCAATAAAAAAAGAGAAGTTTATTTTCCAATACACATTTATTTATACATTTCATTTAGTTTGATGTAGCTATTGGTTTTTCTGTTTCATTCTACTATAATCTGATAAAATAAAGCAATATTTTTATTATTTTTGTTTTGCACGCTTAATACTTTTAATTGTCTTATTAATTAGAGAATACATGGGATATTGAGAAAATACATTACAGCAGTTCTTTTTTGTTTGTTTGTTTCATTGGGTGTAAAGGTGCCTGCTAACTAGCTGTGACAGATGATAAACTCTCACTATAAAGTTATTTTGTGGATATTTTATCCTGGATAGTTTATGCACTAATAATAGTGGAACGTTGATGTCACCTACTATTATTATACTTTGGTCTATCTGAACCTTTGTGTCCAAAGAGTTTTATTATATGTTTTTCATGGATTGTCCTCTTTTAAAATATGCACTGATGTTCTTACTTTTAATCCAGACCCCATTAATTCATACTGCTGGAAAAAAGAGGCTGCCGAGATCAGTTGTCAGTCCTTGTGTGAGTAAAGCTCAGAGCAATTATGTTGGTGATAGTAAGTTTTTATGATAGCCATGAGCCCAATGCATTATGAACACACAGCTATTATCAGCAGATACTAAACTCCTAGGCATCAAGAATAAGAAGTCTTTTACGTCCCAAGCCAAGCATCTTGCCACTTGAGCTATACTTGTTCCTTTCTTCCCAACAGAATCCTCCAGTGACCTCTTACTCTTAAGCTGTGGGCTGTTGACTCTAGGGTCCACAAATTGTCCTATTTCCTTGTCAGTAGGTTCTCTGTGTAATATCTAATATTATGTTCACTTTCTTTTTTTTTCCATTTTTTCTCCTTTATTAATTTATTCTTGTTACATCTCAATGGTTATCACATCCCTTGTATCCTCCCATTCTTCTCTCCCTCTCATTTTCCCCTTATACCCCTCCCCTATGACTGTTCCTGAGGGGGATTACCTCCCCCTGTATATGCTCATAGGGTATCAAGTCTCTTCTTGGTAACCTGCTCTCCTTCCTCTGAGTGCCACCAAGCCTCCCAATCCAGGGGACATGGTCAAAGTTGAGGCACCAGAGTATGTGAGAAAAGAATATCCAACTCTCCACTCTACTGTGGAGAGTGTTCTGTCCATTGTCTAGATCTGGGTAGGGGTTTAAGGTTTACCACCTGTATTGTCCTTGGCTGATGCCTTAGTTTGAGCGGATCCCCTGTGCCCAAATCTGCCTATCATAATGTTCTACTTGTAGGCTTCTAGGACCCTCTGGATCCTTCTACTTTGCCATTCTCCCATGATTCTATCATCTAGAGTCTCACTAGAATGTCCTCCCCTCGGTCTCAGTTTCCTGGTAAGTGAAGACTTTTGTGGGACATGCCCCTTGGGCTAATATGCAGATATAAGTGAGGATATACCATTTGAGTCTTTCTGCTTCTGGGTTAACTCACTCATTATGATCATTTCTAGCTCAATCCATTTATCCACAAATTTCGGGAATTCCTTGTTTTTAATAGCTGAATAGTATTCCATAGTGAATATGTACCATAGTTTCTTTATCCATTCTTCTATTGAGGGACACTTAGGCTGTTTCCATGTTCTGACTATTATAAATAAGGCTGCTATGAACATGGTTGAGTAAATTTTCTTGTTGTGTGCTGGAGCATCTTCTGGGTATATTCCAAGGAGTGGAATAGCTGGGTCTTGAGGAAGCCCTATTCCCATTTTTCTGAGATAGCACCAGATAGATTTCCAAAGTGGTTGTACTAGTTTGCATTCCCACCAGCAATGAAGGAGTGTTCCTCTCTCCCCACATCCTCGCCAACATGTGGTGTTGCTTGAATTTTTGATCTTAGCCATTCTGATGGGTGTAAGATGGAATCTCAGAGTTGTTTTGATTTGCATTTCCCTGATGACTAAGGAAACTGAGCATTTCTTTAAGTGTTTCTCAGCCATTTGATATTCCTCTGTTGAGAATTCTCTGTTTAGTTCCAAGCCCCATTTCTCAATTGGGTTATTTGGTTTGGTGGTGTTTAATTTCTTGAGTTCTTTATATATTTTGGATATTAGACCATTGTCAGATGTAGGCTTGGTGAAGATCTTTTCCCAGTCTGTAGGCTGTCTCTTTGTTCTCTTGACAGTGTCTCCTGCCTTACAGAAGCTTCTCAGCCTCATGAGTTCCCATTTATTAATTGTTGACATTAATGCCTGGGCTGTTGGTGTTCTGTTCAGGAAGTTGTCTCCTGTGCCAATATGTTCCAGGCTCTTTCCCATTTTTTCTTCTAAGTGACTTAATGTCTCTGGTTTTATGTTGAGGTCTTTAATCCACTTGGATTTGAGTTTTGTACAAGGCGACAAATATGGGTCCAGTTGCATTTTTTTACACATAGACATCCAGTTAGACTAACACCATTTGTTGAAGAAGCTATCCCTTTTCCATCGAATAGATTTGGCTTCTTTGTTGAAAATCAAATGACCATATGTGTGTGGATTCTTATCTGGGTCTTTGATTCGATTCCACTGATCAGCCAGCCTGTTGTTTTGCCAGTACCATGCTGTTTTAATTACTATTGCTTTATAGTACAGTTTGAGATCAGGTATGGAGACTCCTCCAGGGCACCTTTTATTGTACAAGATTGTTTTAGCTATTCTGGGTTTTTTGTTTTTCCATAGGAAGTTCAGAATTGAACTTTCAATGTCTTTTAAAAAATTGTGTAGGTATTTTGATAGGGATTGCATTGAATCTGTAGATTGCTTTTGGTAGGATGGCCATTTTTATTATGTTAATTCTCCCGATCCATGAGCAAGGAAGATCATTCCATCTTCTTATGTCATCTTCAATCTCTTTCTTTAGAGTTTTGAAATTTTTTTCAAACAAGTCCTTCACTTCCTTAGTTAGAGTAACTCCTAAGTACTTTATATTGCTTGTGGCTAATGTGAAGGGTGTAGTTTTCCTAATTTCTTCCTCTGCAAGCTTGTCATTTGTGTATAGGAAGGCTACAGACTTTTTTGAGTTAATTTTGTATCCAGCCAATTTGCTGAAGGTGTTTATCAGCTGTAGGAGTTCTCTGGTGGAATTTTGAGGGTCACTTATGTACACTATCATATCATCTGCAAATAGGGATAATTTGACTTCCTCCTTTCCCATTTGAATACCCTTCATCTCCTTTTGTTGTCTTATGGCTAGAACTTCGAGTACTATATTGAAGAGATATGGAGAGAGTGGGCAGCCTTGCCTTGTTCCTGATTTTAGAGGAATTTCCTTGAGTATCTCACCATTTACTTTGATTTTGGCTATTGGCTTCCTATATATAGCCTTTATTATGTTGAGGAAAGTGCCTTGTATTCCCGATCTTTCTAAATCTTTAAACATGAATGGGTGTTGGATTTTATCAAATGCTTTCTCTGCATCCAAAGAGATGATCATGTGGTTTTTTATTTTCAGTTTGTTTATGTGGTGGATTACATTGATGGATTTCCATATATTAAACCATCCCTGCATGCCTGGAATGAAGCCTACTTGGTCATGATGAATGATATCTTTGATGTGCTCTTGTATTTGTTTTGCAAGTATTTTATTTAGTATTTTTGCATCGATGTTCATAAGAGAAATTGGTCTGAAATTCTCTTTCTTCGTTGAGTCTTTGTGAGGTTTAGGTATCAATGAGACTATGGGCTCATAGAATGAATTTGGTAATGTTCCATCCCTTTCTATCTTTTGGAGTAGCTTGAAGAGTATTGGTATTAGCTCACCCTTGAAGGTCTGGTAGAATTCTGCACTGAAACCATCTGGCCCTGGGCTTTTTTTGGTTGGGAGACTATCAATGATTACTTCAATTTCTGTAGGGGAAATGGGACTATTTAGCTTCTTTATCTGTTTTTCACTCAACTTTGGCAAGTGAAATTGATCAAGAAAATCGTCCATTTCCCTTAGATTTTCAAATTTTGTGGCTTATATGCCTTCAAAGTAGGATCTTATGATTCTTTGTATTTCTTCAGTGTCTGTTGTTATGTCTCCCTTTTCATTTCTGATTTTGTTGATTTCAATACTGTCTCTCTGCCTTTTAGTTAGTTTGGCTACTGGTTTGTCTATCTTGTTGACTTTCTCAAAGAACCAGCTCTTGGTTTTGTTGATTCTTTGGACTGTTTTCTTAGTTTCTAATTTGTTAATTTCACCCCTGAGTTTGATTATTTCCAGACGTCTACTCCTTTTGGGTGTTTCTGCTTCTTTTTTTTTCTAGGGCTTCCTGTTGTGTTAAGGTGCTTATGTGCGATGTTTCCAATTTCTTTTTAACGGCACTTAGTGCTATGAATTTTCCTCTTAGCACTGCTTTCAATGTATCCCACAAATTTGGGTATGTTGTTGCTTCATTTTCATTGAATTTCAGAAACTCCTTGATTTCTTTCTTTATTTCTTCCCTGACCCAGGTGTCATTTAGCAGAGAGTTGTTTAGTTTCCACACACGTGTAGGCTTTTTGTTATTTCTGTTGTTGTTGAATTGCAGCCTAAGCCCATGGTGATCTGATAAGATACAAGGTATTATTTCAATCCTCTTGTATCTGTTGAGGCTTTCTTTGTGAACTACGATGTGATCAATTTTGGAGAAGGTTCCATGGGGTGCAGAGAAGAAGGTATATTCTTTCCTGTTTGGGTGAAAGGTTCTATAGATATCTGTTAGATCCATTTGACCCATGGCATTGGTTAATGATGTTATTTCTCAGCTTAATTTATGTTTCAATGACTTGTCCTTCAGTGAGAGTGGGGTGTTGAAGTCTCCCACTATTACTGTGTGGGGATCGGTGTGTGGTTTAAGCCTTTTTAGCAGATCTTTTACAAATGTGGGTGCCCTTGTATTGGGAGCATAGATGTTCAGAATTGTGATGTCATCTTGGTTGACTTTACCTTTGATGAGTATGAAGTGTCCATCCTCATCCCTTTTGATTAATCTTGGTTGAAAGTCTATTTTGTTCGATATTAAAATGGCTACGCCTGCTTGCTTCTTGTGACCATTTGCTTGGAATATTTTTTTCCAACCTTTTATCCTGAGGTAATGCCTATCATTATGGGTGAGATGTGTTTCTTGAATGCAGAAGAAGGTTGGATCCTGTTTATGCACCCATTCAGTTAGTCTGTGTCTTTCTATTGGAGAATTGAGACCTTTGATGTTGAGAGATATTAATGACCAGTTACTATTAAGAGTCTTAATTTTGATGTTGGTTCCAGTCGAGCGTTTGTGTAGTTGTGTTTTTGCCATGGTATAGTTATCTATTTCCTGAGTAGTTTTGGTTGTAGCTTGACCCTTTGGGATGGAGTTTTCCTTCTAGTACCTTCTGTAAAGCTGGATTTGTGGATAGGTACTGTTTGAATTTGGTTTTGTCATGGAATATTTTGTTTTCTCCATCAATGGTTATTTCTAGTTTTGCTGGGTAAAGTAGTCTGGCCTGGAATCTGTGGTCTCTTAGGGTTTGCAGGATCTCTGTCCAGGCCCTTCTGGCTTTGATGGTCTCTGCTGAGAAGTCGGGTATAATTCTGATAGGTTTGCCATTAAATGTTATTTGGCCCTTTTCCCTTGAAGCTTTTAATATTTTTTCTTTGTTCTGTATGTTTTGTGTTTTGATTATTATGTGACAGGCAGTTTTTTTTTTTCTGGTCAATTCTATTTGGTGTTCTGTATGCCTCTTGTATGTTTATAGGCATCTCTTTCTTTAGATTGGGGAAATTTTCTTCTATGATTTTGTTGAGAATAGTTTCTGGGCCTTGGAGTCTGATATCTTCTCGTTCTTCAATGCCTATTATCCTCAGATTTCTTCTTTTCATGGTGTCCTTAATTTCTTGGATGTTTTGTGTCAGAAATTTTCCAGATTTGGCATTTTCTTTAATGGTTGCTTCAAGATCTGTTATTGTATCTTCTAGACTTGAGATTCGTTCTTCCATCTCTTGGATTCTGTTAGAAAAGCTCAGCACTGTGTCATTTGCCTTCTTCTTTGAGGCCTCATGTTTTCATTTTTCTTCTGTCTGTGTGTTTATCATTGAATCCATTTTCACCTTCATTTCTTGAAAGGATTTTTTTATTTCTTTCATCTGGTTGTTTACATTTTCCTGAAAATTTTCCAGTTCCACTCTATGTGCTTCTTTTATGTCTTGCACCTGCTTGGCTGAGTCTTCCTGCATCTGACTTCAAATTTTATTTGTTTCCTCCATTATCATCCTCATTACCAAGGATTTGAGGTCATTTTCTTGTGTTTCCGTTGTATTTGAGTTCTCTGGGTTGTTTTCTTTGGGATAGCTGGGAACTGGAGACCCCATGTTGTTTTGGGGGGTTTTGCGTATGCTTTTATGCTGTCCTTTAGACATCTTGCCATCTCTGTTTTTGTTGGGTAACTTCCAGAGTTGAGTGGAGGGAGTCTGATGATAGATTCACTTGTTTTCTCATAATTTCCATAGGCTGGAAGCCCTGATACTTCACTGGTGTGGATGGCAGGAGGTTAGCCCTGTAGTTTTGGGCTCTCACAGCCAGTGATCCTCAGCTCCCCTTTGATGTGGGTCCTTCAATCGTTCTGGGTCTCTGAATGAGTGTTGGATCAGGCCAATGTATCCACAACCTTTTGGGTCCCCTGCCAAGTCCAGCCAGGGATACTGGGCCCAAGCCACGCGTCGAGCTCAGCTAGTTTCTCAGGGCCTGAACCATCTGCCACAGCAGGAGAACTGCGACTGCACTGAGCAAGCGCCTAGGGTAGAAGTGAGTGCTCCACCCAGCCTGCATCACAGGAAGGAAACTGCGACTGGGCTGAGCAAGCACCTAGGGTGGAAGTGAGCGCTCTGCCCAGCTTGCGTCACAGCAGGGAAACTGCTACTGCACTGAGCAAGCACCTAGGATAGAAGTGAGCGCTCCACCCAGCTTGCGTCACAGCAGGAAAACTGCGGCTGCACTGAGCTGGAGCCTAGGGTGGAAGTGAGCACTCTGCCCAGCCTGTGTCACAGCAGGGGAGCTGTGCCTCGGGCAGAATTGCTTCCTGAGCTGAGCCAGCTTCTCCATGGCACAGCTCACTGAGCAAACCCAGGACTCTGGGTCTGAACTGTCTGCTGAGTCCAGTTTGGGTCTCAAGGCACCACGCGACCCAAATCCTGTCCAGAGTCCCCTCTCCCGCAGCAACTCCCACTGTCCACCACACCAATCGCCTCTGCTAGAAGGCTCTGAGCTGCAAACCTCAGCCACTGCCGCTGGTGCCGCTGGAGCCACTGGCGCCGCTGGTGCCGCTGGGGGCACTGCTGTCTCTGCCTCTGCTGCTCTGATCCGAGAAAGTCCGCGCTCCTTCCGGGGCAAACAGGTATTCCTCACCCTGGTCCCTCCGAACCGTGGAGCACTTCTGCTGCCGTGGTGTGGGGACCTTGGTGTTCCTGGCTCAGAAATCTGTGCAATTCCCTGAATTGTTCACTGGAGCTTTCAAACACAGTCCACACTGCTCACCGCCATCTTGGATCCTTTATGTTCACTTTCAAGATGGTGTGCCACTACAGCATTATGATCTCTGTAGAATGACTAAGTGACTGCCTTTCTAATGCTAAAATGTCATACTGTCCGTCTGGTTATGATTACCAGTTGACAAAAATTGTAAGTAGGGAAGCAGATCTCCTTTCAGCATGGCCACCTGTGTACCTTTATGTGGATTCTTCATTCTTTCCACCTACACAGAGATATGATTCTCAAAGACTATTCTTTTATTCTTTTCTTTTTTTTTTTTTGGTTGTTTGTTTATCGAGACAGGGTTTCTCTGTGTAGCCTTGGCTGTCCTGGTCCCACTTTGTAGACCAGGCTGACCTCCAACTCATAATGATCCACCTGCCTCTGCCTCCTGAGTTCTGGGATTAAAGGCATGCACCACCATGCCCGACTCAAAGACTATTCTGCATGTTCCTGTTCTCCTTATCATCTATCCTTTGTCTCATGACCCATTTTGTGACATTCTTCCAGTCTTTCTCCATTATGGAAAAGTCTGTCTTTGTTTTCTTTTGATTGAATTTTTCTTTTTCTTGTTTTTCTTCATATAATGTTCTCTAATAATGCTTTTTCCTCGTTCCTTTCCTCCTATCACATCCCATCTGCTCTACCTAAGCCATGCTCTCTTTTTCTCTCTTTAGAAGACATACAAGGCAAAAATTGAAAATAACACTTTGTCTGTTTCTCCCTTTTGTGCATGCACACAGACACACAAACAAACACACATACACACACATACACTAAAAAAACAACAAGAACACTAAATAAGAAGCCATAATATCCAAGAAAAAGACCAATAAGACAAAAACATTCAAACAAAATTACAACACAAAAAAACCTACAAAAATGAATCTACAGTCTTATTTCAGCTGCTCTTCTATTATTGCTTGTACTATTGAATATCTTCAGTGTCTTATTCAGACATTCAAGCTTCTTTTGCTTCTTAGCATTAACTATTCTGTACACCGTAACTATATTTAAATTGGAATATGCCTTCAAAAACTGGATATAATAGAAATTCCTTCCTCAACAAGGCTCCACAAGAGTCAATAGGCCTGGAAGGATGTCAGGGAAATAATATCCTCTGGGCATCAAAGAACCATTGCATCTCTGAACTCACATTAACTATGGACCTCTACACCCCCCAATCCTGTATGTGTCAACAATGTTGTATCCAAAAAATTTCCTCATGAAGATAAGAGGAACTCTCAACTCCATTTCCATTGCTGAGAAGTTATTGACTGTTGTAAGATAATGGAGAGTCAATTTTCTTTAGTGGTGTTGTTCATGAAGGTTGCCTATATTCCAACAGGTGGCCACCTACATAATTGGATCCAGTAGGTTAATTAAAAGGCAAGAATAAAACTTGGAGTGGACTTCTGATAAGAAGGAACTTACAAAACATAAAAGGTGAGAGGTTTATATGAATAAAATATATCATGTACTTATATTAAAAATCCCCCAAAGTTTTAAAAAGAGGTCTATACTGGTACATAATATAGCACAAACAGACAAACAAACAAAAAACAAAAACAAAAAGAAAAGACAAGTGATGTTGATTCCTTGACTTCTTGATGATAATCAAAACTCCCATCTGAAATCTCTCTGTAGCCAGACTGTGCTTCCTCTAACGCTCTTTAATTTTGTTGAACTTACAAGTTTTTCTTTTTAGAAATTGGAAATAGTAAGTATTTATAGGTTTCAATGACAAACTTTATTTTCTTTCTTTCTTTATTTATTTCTCTTTCTTTATTTTTTGCAAGACAGGGTTTTGCTGGCTATCCAAGACTCACTTTGTAGACCAAGCTGGCCTTGAATTCAGAATGATCTACTTAGCTCTGCCTCCTGAGTGCTAGGATTACAATGACAAGTATTTCTGATCAATTCTCACACTGTCACAGTGGAGAAACTGTTTCCCTTTTTCTTCCAATATGAGGATGTTGTCTATTGCATTTTTAGAATAGACTGCTGTTCTACCTAAAGGTTGAATATAGACACATGTTTTTACTCATGCGGGGCCAGCTGATTGTTTTTAGTTTTATTTTTTCCTCTAAATTCTCAGAACATGCTTTTCTATTTTGGAATGTATGTTTACTCATTTGAAGTCATCAGTTTGAATATCAGATAGTTTAAATTTTACATCTGATTAGAATTTTATGCATGACCAACTACACTAATTCCTCTTGATTTGCCCTTCTTTCTGTCTTGATGGTTATGTTGCTGTTGTTTATTTGTTTGTTTTAAGTTTTTGTTTTTTGTTTTTTGTTTTTAGACAAAGCTTCGCTGTATAGCCTTGGCTGTCTTGGACTCACTTTGTAGACCAGGCTGTCCTCGAACTCATAGCAATCCACCTGCCTGGGATTAAAGGTGTGTGCCACCACTGCCTGGCCTGTGTTGGTGTTTGAATACAGACTAGCAACTTTTTCAGTCTAATTTAGTAACTTTAAAATTAATAAGTAAACATAATAGGAACTATTATGTTTAATGTTATCTAAAAAGTATGAAAACTCAAATCATTAGAAAGTATTTTCTTAAAATTATATTAACTATGATTTATACCTTGAGACATTACTTATAGTATGTTTTATTACATGTTAATATATTTATCTCTAAGGTCATAGCCATATACATTTATCAAAGTGTTATAAATTCTATCACCTCATCTAAGAAAACAGTTAAACAGGAGGAAATTACCACCAATTTCTGTGTGTAGAACATTAGGGTTTTGTAAAGTAATACAAATTTTCTGGTGAAGGAAAAGTAGGATGAACATTAGCGGGATTAAAATCTGATAAATAACTTTTTTTCAGCCATGTGTTCTAAAGTACATTTGCCATGACTACTTAATCATGGCCTCCCATATACAGCAGTGGGATTTGTGTAGGATAGATAACCAGTAATCACCATCAGTGCCATATTATTTCTCCTGCAACTACTTTGCAATTTAGTAAAGTGGATTCCTACTGTCGATCCTCTAAGATTGGATCACTATGCATTTGGCTGTCAGTATACTATTTAACACTTAACAACATGATGTAGTTTGTCACACTAGCTTTTCGTTTGGTCATTCTTAAAGTGATAAAAATCATACTTACTTCTGTATTTCAATTATAAAATAAAATTTACTGTCTAAAGTACTTGGCATTTAGTGGTTGTGCAGTAACTGGCTATTCTTTTGTCTCCTGTTAAACACTTTCTCTCCATCTATTTGGACAGTCAGAAGAAATTTCATTGTTTTTAACAGCATTTACCCGTTTTATGTTTTATTGGCTTGATGATTTTCAGTAAAGATAGCTTTATTTGATTTCCTAGAGATATGATAAATATTCTGACCAAAGTAACCTCAGGAAGAAGGAGTTTGCTATAGCTCACAACTCAGGGAATAGTCCCTAACTGAAGGAAACTCAGACAAGAAAGGCCTGGAAACCACTGGACAAATAACATCCATATTCAAAAGAAAAAAGAAGACCTTTTATGCAAGCTTATCATACCATTCTCTCTTTCTCTCTCTCTCTCTCTCTCTCTCTCTCTCTCTCTCTCTCTCTCTCTCTCTCTCTCAAGAATCCAGAATCCAGACCAAAACCCAGGAGTGATGACAACTACTTTGGCCTGGATCTTCTGCTATCAATGTAATGAGGCATTCCATAGACCATAGGCCAACCTAATCAACCCCTCAATGATTTTCTCTTCCCAAGTGATTCTAGACTATCCATGTGAGACTTAAAAAATAACCATCACACAGATGGCAAAAATTGCAGATGAAAACCAAAATGAACTTGAACTTGTACTCCTCTTGACTCCACAGTCTTTGGCTTATGTCAGACTTTGTGCATGTTATGGTAGTACTCTACCAACTGACATGTTGTACAGACCTGATGTTTTACATTACATTTTCCTTTAATAATAGCAACGTTTTCTTAATAAAAGAAACATGTTTATCTTATTTTTTTATTTAGGGATGTGTGAGATGGATGTATCTAGCATCTGACATGGTGGGAAAGCAGAGCTGCTGAGAGTTTCCTGGGGAAGGTGAACATGGAAACTCAATGGACACAGAAAGATGCTGTGAGGAAGCTGGGGTGGATAAGTCCTACTAGGAAACATTTTAATAAAATCCTTGAAAACTCTTCATTGCTCAGACATTAATTATTCAAGGACATTATGAAGCAAAAATGCTAAACTGACAAATCACAGCATTAGTAATGTAAAACACAACAGTGCACTAAGCATTTAAATTACAGCATTCTTCTTTGTCTCATAAATGTTTAGATTCTTCTAGTTTATCTCAAGTATATAATGTGCAAAGAAAAGGAAGACCCATAAGGAAACAAAAGCATTACGAGACATGACATGATGAATTGTCTACTAATGAGACCATGGATCGGATCTTCCACATGACTGCTCTGAAATGGATGTAACTAGTATCCTCATTTTAATATTAAGCCAAGGATGAACCAGAGAGTTTTGTCACTTCCTGAACACAGCATAGTCAGTACATGATATGACATAAGCCCAGAAGTTGTCGCCTGCCTATCTTGTTTATATCTCTGGGTTTAGTGTATTGTTGATATTAGCAGGCATTACAGTTGCCTCTGGAAGATGTGGCCTTGTGATAAAACATGCAGAAGACATTACATGTGTCAATGAAGACAAATTCATTCTTCGTAGACACTGAACTATATGAAGTTATCATATGTTAGTTTTGTAACTATATGAAAAGGAGGAATAAGAGACAGACAGCCATGATTTTAAATGGAAGATATATATTACAGAACTTTTAAATCATATTTTCCTAACACCTTTCACAATGAATGTTTACCTTCTCATTTACTGATTCAGATTGCACATCTAATAAAGTAAAAAAAAATATTTATTTCTTTAAAAACTAAATATTCATATACATTCCCCACTCAGTATATTCCAATATCCTTTATCTTGGAATTGGAGTCAACTACCATGTACTTTCTCAACAATGCCAAGTTCTACTCACTGTCAAGAAAATACTTTAAAATTCATCTGATTAGACTACTTTGAATACTTTGAACACTGCATTATTCTTTCACTTGGTACTGACTAATCATCTGTTACCCATTATCGTCAGCACCATCTCTGCTATAAGCAGCATTTCAGTGGCCTCTCAGAATTCTTATCTAATATAAATCTTATATATGACCTTAAATAGGATCTTTACATATATAAATAGTTAACATTTTGGCAGTAGGCTTGGATCCATGACAGGATTTCTCTGTGTAGTCCTGGATGTCTTGAAACTCACTCTATAGACAAGGTTGGCCTTCAATTTAGGGATCTGCCTTTTTTCTGCCTCCGGAGTTCTGGGATTAAAGGTGTCCTGCAACAGTGGCCAGTAATAAATAGTTAAACTTCTGAAGATGAAGTGTTCTTGTATAGAAAATAGCCCTATATCCAATGATGTCTTTATAAGAGATAAAGCAGGAGAAAAAGAACATGAAAAAGACAAGATTATGTGATGGCAGAGGCAGAAGCTGGAGTGAGAATTCTATATGTCAAAGAAGTTCAAAGTCCTCCAGAAACCTCCAGATCTTAGGAAAGCCACACTTGTAGGATTTACTTCAGAATATCAGGAGAAACCAAGCACCTGATACCTTGATTTTTAAACTTCAATCATCCTGAGCTGTAAAAACAAAACAAAACAAAAAGTGTTTTGAGTTATATACCAAGGCCATGATATGCATCATCCAGATCTAGAAATGAGTGTGTCATTGTTTCCAATCACACTAATTTTTCTAAATAATAAGGGATAGAGCACTCACTTCTCTAACAGCCTTATTTGAGGTAAACCATCCAGATCAGCCTTTCATAATTTATCCCATTCCTGATTCCCAAGTTGCTGATTAATTTCTGCAATTAATCACTACAACCACTCTTTCTAAGTACTTTGTCTTCTAGGTTCTAACAATATACAGTGTCTCTTTCTGTCTTGTGAATACTAAACCTGTTCTTTCTTGAGTATTCTTTCATCTCAATTGTTAGGGACAGCAGAACCATATTTCACTCATTATTGCTCATACATCCCAGAGTTTCTATTTGACTATTCCCTCTAAAATTGTCCAGAGGCACATCAATATCCTAACAACCTTTGTTTTTCATGAACACTAGGCATCATCAGTTACTTCTTAATTGAAAATTTGCCAAATATTTTAGAGTAATTTAATTTTTTGAAAATAGACTTTTGAGGGCAAAAAAGGCACACATTGTAAGGAGTGCTTGCTGCCAGGTCTGATGGCCTATGTCCAGTTCCTTGAGCACAGATGTTGGGATGACTGACACAATGATAACAAGTTCTTTGACCATCATCTATATGCCTTGCTGTAATCTCTCTCTCTCTCTCTCTCTCTCTCTCTCTCTCTCTCTCTCTCTGTCTAAATGAATGTACTTTTTGTTTGCATAAACTGGTATGTAGCTGCAATATAAGCACAGGATACTCAAGAACTTCAGTTTGTGGACATCCTGGATAAAAAGTAAGGTTAGGACCTTACATCCTGTAAACAGAGCTCGTATCTCAAAAAGACATAGTGGCAAACAGTACCAAAATCAAAGCAAAAGTAATCCAACTAAAATAAAAATAATAAAAATCACACCATTAGGCATTTAATAAAAATGGCTGGGATGCCTGAAGATGGCTTCTCAAGGCTCAGTGACATACCTGATGGGAGCAGGCAGGCATTCTGAACACTTGTTACAATTATTATGAATGAATTGAGCAATAGATGAAGAACTCTATTTTTCAAGTATTCTTGAGTCCTTTTTCTCATACTTTTTGTCATTGATGTAGTAATTCTGAAATAACTTCAAAGATTTCCTGAAAAAGCACTTATTTTATTATGTGCTATCGGTGTGAATTCTAAAAAATTTTATAGATTCACAGATTGCCAGCTACACCCAGTGGACAGGATAATACTTTTCAGCAATATCTTAACTCATCTTTTTATTCTCTAAATTAAAGGGATTATGCAAATGAAGGAGAAATCATCTGAAGACTTCTCTAAAATCTATAGGGAATTGAACACCCTGAAAGTACTCAATCTATGTTTTGTACCACTGCTATATTTCCAGTGTAATTTTTTGAAATTTTAAAAGTAACAGCAAGAGTTTCCTTCTAGTCTCTAAAATAAAGTTTTCTAAATAAAAAAAAAACTATTTCCTCCACATTTCCCTCTTTCATCTCTCATTCCACTTGATTCTAGAGTTACTTAAAATAATGGTTATTTGAGGAGTGGTATGGAAACATAAGACAGTATACTTTTCCTAAAATACATTCATTTATGAAGGTGATCTAAATAAAACCTCTAAAAAATGTGAGATACAGAGCCCTGAGCATTGCTTGCCACCAAATAAAGTTTCTATTATTGAGAAAAAATAAAGCAAAATATATCAGCATGAGAAACAAACATTATTCTGAAAAAAATGTTATATTTTTATGAGGATGAGGCTCTGGTTTTCTGCTAATAGATTATATATACTTCATTTATATCATTTTTAAACTTTATATCTGTACACAATGATAAACTCTGCCTCACATGGAATACCGAAAGAAAAAACTAATTTGCTTATAGTCATGCATATTAATGACTTTAAAATTCAAAGAGGATATATTCTGACATCCTCTGTTAACTCGATAATAAAAAGTTCTGTCATTGCATTAATGTACTAACAACATCTTTTCCCAACTAGAACATTATATATTTAGGTAAATATGTATATCTTTTCCCTAAAGATTAAAGGAATGCATTATATACTTCTACTGAGTTCCTGTAAAGGCTTTCATCCAATTTTTTGCTTTTGGTGGTATGTTAAGGTTCATGAGGTGCTTGTTGCAGTAAAACCTCGCAAGAGGAAAGAAAACCCTGTAGTGTCAGTGCATGTTACATCTCAGTTGTTATCCCTTCCCTTGTATCCTCCCATTCCTCCCTCCCTCCTGCTTCCCCCCTACTCGCCTCCCCCATGTCTGTGACTGAGGGGGACCTCTTCCCCCTGTATATGCTCATAGGGTATCGAGTCTCTTTTTGGTGACCTGTTATCCTTCCTCTGAGTGCCACCAGGCCTCTCCATCAAGGGGACATGGTAAAAAATGGAGCATCAGAGTTTCTATGAAAGTCAGACCGCCCTCTCCACTCAAAGGTGGAGAATGTGCTGTCCATTGGCTAGGTCTGGGTATGGGTTCCAAGTTTACTTTATAAAGCACATTCTTTAATTAATTGCTTGATTTGGTCTTCTGTTTCTAGTCTTCAATACACATTCTCCTTCTTCATAAAAAATGTTCCATTTGCCTACATTTTTTTATCTTTTGCTAATTTCTAAATATTTGTCCTATTACATATTAACAACTTTACATTTAGAGGAACAGTTTTCTGAACAGAACTTCATAAATACTGACTAAATTATAAGTATATGCCTTTGCACCTTCACATGTATTTCTGAAGAATAAATTTGTGACCACATAGATGAGTCATTCATAAACATAAGTTATAAATTTCTTGTTGAATGAACGTGGTACTGTAGAAAAAGTTTTTTCTCCCTTCTCCAAGCTCCCAGAATAATGACTCATGAGACTCATTAAATATCATACAAATACCTGGCCAGATAAATAAGTTCTTTTCTAACTGGCTCATAACTTAAAATAGCCCATTTATATTAATTTACAATTCTGCCACTAGGCTGGTTACCTGAGCTCAGGCACTATGCGTCCTTTCTTATCGTATCTTGCTGGCTCAATTTAACATGCCTGTGCCTAACCCAGAATCTTTTCTGCTTACTGGATGTTCCATCTTCCATTTTCTGCCTAAGCTATAGGTCATTGGATTTATTATTGACAAGTGCTATGTCCACACAATACACAAAATATTCCTTCTACACTGTCTCTAATATTTTTATTTTTAATCCTTTCATGTATTTCAGGTAATATAGGATTATAACTGATATAATGATTTTGACAAAAATGATGAAAACATTCACATAGAGGCTATGTTTTGAATCAACATTCATGTGCTATATTCCAGTACAGATTTCTTTTTTTGTATTAATTTATTCATATTACATCTCAGTGGTTATCCCCTCCTTTTTATCCTCCCATTCCTCTCTCCCTCCCATTTTCCCTTTACTCCCCTCCCCTATGACTGTGACTGAGGGGGACTTCCTCCTCCTTTATATGCTCAGAGGTTAGTAAGTCTCTTCTTGGTAGCCTGATATCCTTCTGAGTGCCACCAGGTGTCCCCATTCAGGGGATGTGGTCAAATATGAGGCACCAGAGTACGTGTGAAAGTCAGACCCCACTCTCCACTCAACTGTGGAGAATGTCCTGTCCATTGGCTAGATCTGGGTAGGGGTTTGAAGTTTATGGCCTGTATTGTCCTCGGCTGGTGCCATAGTTTGAGCTTGATTATTCATGAATTATTTCGACAAAGCAAATTGATTAAATGCAAGAGAGACTCTGCAGTTGAGAATGCATATAAGGAGTTGTTTAAAATTTAATAAAGCTGGGGCACCAGAGTTCATGTGAAAGTCAGTTCCCACTTTCCACTCAACTGTGGAGAATGTCCTGTCCATTTGATAAATCTGGGTAGGGGCTCAAAGTTTAATGCACATATTGCCCTTTGCTGGTGCCATATTTGAGCAGGACCCCAGGGCCCAGATCTGCCTGTCGTAATGTTCTTTTTGTAGGTTTCTAGCATCCTCTGGATCCTTCTATTTCTGCATTCTCCCATGCATCTCTCATCTAGAGTCCCAATAGGAAGTCCTCCCCTCTGTCTCACTTTCCTGGTAAAAGAAGACTTTCATGGGACATACCCTGTCCCTGGATGAGGAGGCTTCATGGCACTCACAGGATGGATATCAGGCTACCAAGAAGAGACTTGATACACTATGAGCATAAACAGGGGTAGGAGGTCTCCCTCAGTCACAGTCATAGGGGAAGGGAGTAGGGGGAATGTGGGAGGGAGAGTGGAACAGGAAGATACAAGGGGTGGGATAAAAATAAAGATGTAATATAAATAAATTAAAAAATATGTAAAAAAGATTTAATAACTCATAGAAATTATAGAATTTTACTAAGTAACAAAGAAACAATGGCACCAAAAATTGAGTTTTTAAATTTGTAATAGAATTAACCAGTTTTTTCTTTTATTATTAATTGAATTACATTTTTTACCTTTTATTAAAAATACCAGACCATGAAAGAAGAATAATGCCAATACTCTGCAAACTATTCCACAAAATAGAAATGGAGGCGAAATTACCAACTTATTCTGTGAGGCCACAGTAATGTTGTTATCTAAACCACACAACAACCCAACAAAGAAAGAAAATATCAGGCAAATTTCTCTTATGAACATTGGTGCAAAAATATTCAATAAAACACTCGCAAACCAAATCCAAGAGCACATCAAAGATATCACTCAACATGACCCAGAAGGCTTCATCTCAGGCATGCAAGAATGGTTCAATATATGGAAATCTTTCAGTGTAATCCACCATATAAACATGATCACCTCCTTAGATGCCCAAAAAGCATTTGACAAGAGCCAACATCCATTCATATTAAAAGTGTGAGAGATCGAGGAGATTGAGGATAAAAGGTACATACCTAAACATAATAAAGTCTCTATATAGCAAGCCTATAGCTAACATCAAACTAAAGGAAGAGAAACTTAAATCAATTCCATTAAAATCAGGGACAAGACAAGCTTTCCACTCTCTGTGTGTCTCTTCAATAAAATACTTGAAGTTCTAGCTACAACAATAAGACAGCAAAAAGGAGATCAAGGGGATCCACATAGGAAATGAGGAAGTCAAAGTATTTGTGTTTGCAGATGATATGGTAGTGTACTTATGTGACTCCCATAATTCCACCAGAGACCTCCTACAGCTGATACACACCTTCAGCAAAGTTGCTGGGTACAATATTAATTCAAAAAAGTCAGTAGCCCTTCTAGATACAAATGGCAGACAGGATTAGAAAGAAATTAGGAAAACTACACCCTTCACAATAGCCACAAATAATAAAAAGTATCTTGCTGTAACTCTATAAGCAAGTGAAAAAAAAAACCTTCAAGTCTCTGAAGAAAGAAATTGAAGAAGATATCAGAAGATGGAAAGATCTCCCATGCTCATGGATCAGGAGGATCAACATAGTAAGAATGACCAACTTACCAAAAACAGTATACAGATTCTATCAAAATATCTACACAATTCTTTACAGACATTTAAACATCAATTCTCAACTTCAAAAAACTCAGAAAAGCTACAACAACCCTTTAAAATAAAAGATCTTCTGGAGGAATCTCCATGCCTGATGTCAAGCTGTACTATACTGCAAAGATAATAACAAACAGCATGGTACTGGCTTATAAAAAAGCTGGTTGATCAATGGAATGGAATAGAAGACCTAGAAATAAACTATACACCTATGGATACTTGATTTCTAACAAGGAAGCCAAATCCATACAATAAAAACAAAACAGCATCTTCAACAAAGGAGGGAGGGAAGAATGGGAGGATACAAGGGATGTGATAACCATTGAGATGTAACAAGAATAAATTAATAAAAAATAAAAATAAAAAATAAAACCCCAAACACAAATTTAAAAAAAAACAACAAAGTTGCTGATCTGTTTGTCTACATGTAGAAAATGCAAATTGATCCATATTTATCACACTGCACAAAACTAAAATCCAAGTGGATTAAAGACCTCAACACAAAATCACACAAACTATGTTCATTAGAAGAAAAAGTGGGCAAGAGATTTGAACTCTTTGGCACAGGAGACAACTTCCTGAATAGAACACCAATAGCTCTAAGATCAACAATTAGTAAACGTGACTTCATGAAACTGAAAAGCTCCTGTCAGGCAAAGGAAAAAATGAGAGCTTACAGACTGGAGAAGATGTTCACCAACTCTATATCTGACAAAATTCTAATATCCAAAATATGTAGAGAACCAAGGAAACTAAACACTACCATATAAAATAACACAGTTAAAAACGGGGTACAAGGCTAAACAGAATTCTCAACAGAGGAACATCAAATGACCGAGAAACACCTAATGAAAAGCTCAGTGTCCTTACTTATCAATAAAGAAGTGCTCAGTGTCCTTATTTATCAGGAAAATGCAAATCAAACAGCTCTGAGATTCAATTTTGCATGTACCAGAATGGGTAAGATAAAAAATTATAGTAACAGTACAATCTAGCATTGTACATGATCCATTGCTGGTAGGAGTGCAAACTTGTATAATCACTTTGGAAATCAATCTGTTGCTTCATCAGAAAATAGTTCTGAGAAATAGTTTTACATCTAGACCCAGCCATACTTTCCTGAGAATATACCCAGTAGCAAACAGAGAAGGAGGAAGCCGGCTATCTGGCAGAGAACTGATAGGCCCTGGTCAAAAGGAGTGGGAGGAGCCTCCGCACTCTCCACCCACGGCAGAGGTATGGAGGAGTGGAATAGGGCAGAAGAGGGAGAGAGGGTGGTGGACCAGGAGATACAAGAAAGGGAATAAAAACCCTGTGATGTAATCTGAATACATTATAATAAATTAAAATTTTAAAAGAAAGATAAATAATGTTTAGTCAGGCACTAATTTTAATGGTAAAGCACGTAACAAAATATCCTGTTGTACCTCACTCTTGTGACTGTTTTCTTCTTGGTGCTAGTGGTGGTGGTAGGTAGTGGGGCTTTTTGTTTGTTTTTTGACGATGGCTTCTGTAACTATGATGTCATTTTTTCCTTACATAAAGAACTTTGTTTTAGGAGGTACAAAAGTCTGGAAGAAAATAATAAAATGTTGTTCAAGCTTGCCTGTTTCATCCACCAAATGTGTCTGTGTGAGTGTGTGATTCTTCTCCTCATTCCTTCCTTTTTCTCGCCAGCCCCCACCAGGAGTTGGAGTCTGGAGTCTCTTGCTGGCCCCAGGAGGTAAGAGAGTCCACGGTTTCCTGCCTGGAATATTAGGCTGCTGGTCTCTTCTGCCGAGCCTACTCCCACCTCTTCTGTCTGTCATGTACTGTCAAAGCTGGCCTTTGACAGATTTGCATGCCTTTGGGTGTATGTATGTTGGTGTCAGCTTCACGCCGTGTTTTCTACATATGCAGGAAAGAAAGCATGTAAGAGTCAGTTCTCACCCTTACCAGGTGGGTATCAGCGACTGAACTCTGGTCATCTAGCTTGGAAGGAAGCACCTGGACCTAATGAGGCATCTTGTTGCTGGGCCTCTTTCCTCTCTTAGGGTTCAGTTTTATCAATTTCTGTCATATATATATATGGCAATGTTTATTATAACTTTCAATATTTTAGATCTAGTGATTTTTAAAAAGTGATTCACCTTTTAAAAAGGTGAATCAACACAGTTCTTTTTTCAGCATATACATTTATATTATTACATATACATAAAATATTGATGCTCCAATGTTATAGAGAGTTTTGGGTAATTTCTCTTTTTAATTTTCTCCTTTTTCTCTCTTTTGAGATTACTTTAGCCATATTTTCAAAGTTCCTTGAGAATTTTTATTCCTCAGAAATATTATTTCAGTTACACACACACACACACACACACACACACACACACACACACATTTGTTCCCCTAAATACAATATATATTAAATATTATCTAATAATTTGAAAAATACAAGGTAGTTGCTTTCCCCAGTGAGATTTCATAGAAAGAAACTGCATCTGTAACTGCAATTGATTATAAATTGGATATTGCTTCTGGATTAAGAATGGAATTGTTCATCCACTTCTTTCAGCTCTAGTACCCCATCTGATGAGGACCCCCTACAGGCATTCTTCTTTGGCCACTGTGAGTTCATAAGTGCATCAAGCCTATATTTCAGAAGGATTGTTTTCTTGATAACCTCCATTGCCTCTTATGCTCTGGCTCTGCTGTCCCTTTAAGATCGTTCCATGGGCCCTGAGAGGAGAGATTTCATAGAGACATCCTGTTTATGGATGAATGTTCCAATGTCTCTCATTCTGATTAAAGCCTGGCTGTGAGTCTCTGTATTTGTCTCCATCAGCTGTAGAAGTAAGCTTTTCTGATGATGGCTGTGTAAGACAGTGATTTGCCTCCATCACTGTACTGATCAGTTTTTTTTTTCACTGATCACTGTATCATTGTAACATTGATCACTAAATAACTGCAACTGAAAGTGCTCAATACAATGTGACAAGAATTAGGAATTATGCTGAATTGAAATAGTGGCAGGAGACAATCTGGGAGACTATGGTCTTATTATCCTAGGCCTACAGATTCCTATAAATCAAGATGAGACTCACAAATAAACTGTCCTGTTTTCAGACATGTGAATAGCAACAATTAATAAGCAATGAAACTAGAAACCTAGTTGACTTGTATAGTATGCAATTTATAAAAAACTTCAATTTGTAATCAATACTAAGAACAAATAACAGTTATATTTCAATAAGCCTAAGCTGGACTTTCATGCAAAGGGTTGAGTTGATGTCTTAGCATCAGTTGAGGATTACAGATGAGTAGAAATCAGAATTTATTCCTTTAAAATGGCTCTTAGAAGGTACTGTTAAGTGGGGAAAAGGACATATAACCCCCTACACTGGTTTCCACAAATTACTTTTAGTGATTTTATGTATGTATCCAGCTCACTGTTCCAGTACACTATCTCAGACCACCTGAAAGAGATTAGTTTTTATGATAGTCAAAGTTTGTCTAGCCAATAACTTTCACAGTTCACAGAATCATCATAACAAAATAAAGTCTGGGGCACAAAAATCATAGAAGTTAACATCCTTCTCATACAATTTAAAACACTTAATTCTTTAAAGCTATTTGTTTGGCAAACTGTAATTTATTCTCTTCCTGTTTGTATTTACCAAAGTGTCTGCTATCACAGGGATAGCAGGTTTGTTAATGAAAAATTAGCACTGAAGGTCTCTGAATTACCATGAAATTTCCTTTTCTAGAAGAATGTAATGTAAACTGACAGAAGACGTGTCTTCAGTAACATTGTGTGTGTGTGTGTGTGTGTGTGTGTGTGTGTGTGTGTGTATACATTTGCATTTGTGATTTCATTAAGGAAAAGCATAAATAAAATATACTACACTTCAAAAACAATTTTAATTATGTTGTTTTATCTATCCAATGTGGAGATGTTTCATATGAAGTTAAATATTATTCTAAATGTTTATAAACAGTGAAATTCAGTTTCCAATTTCTTAAAGAAGGTTAGATTATCAATTCTCCGGTTCATGGCATGAGTTCCATTTGCCCTCATTGTATCCGTATTTAATTTTAGAAAATTTTCGGTTATGGTTCAGATTTATTATTTTCACATTGTGTTCTCAAAAAATACAAATTAACCAAAGAAGAAGAAATGACTACCTCAAGTGGGAAAGGGGAAAATGGTAGCTTGTTAATAACATTTTCTGTACTAATGCACTGACCTGGATTTATATCTTTTATCTAGTGGATAAATTTGCTCTGCCTGTAGGAGCAGCTATTATGTAACTTGGTGATGCCATTCACCCATGCAGAATTTCAGAGACCTTGACTCTGACTGCTTTCTCCGTAGAATTTATATTTAACCATATTCTCAGAAGCAAGCTACACAGGTGTGTGTGTGTGTGTGTGTGTGTGTGTGTGTGAAATCACATGATTTCTACCTTTGTGGCTACCAGAAGCATTTTAGAAACATTATGCTTCACTTACTAAAAAGAGAATTACAGAGCAAAAATAATAAGACTGCAACATTGAAAAATTTAGTAATCTAAAATCGATAGTAAATGTTTATACTATAGGCTGTCTTGAGTTCTGTATTATGCAAAATTATGGCTGATAAATGAGTGATTTGGTGCAAAATCTTTCAGTGTTTTGTATAAAATATAAACTTGCAAAAATATAGTAAAATAAAAATGAACAATGCCCTTTTACCTTACAGAATTAGCTCATGCCAATATTAATTAATTAACCAAATTTCCAAGCTCTGTCATTCGCTTACACTGAAATTTTACATATAATTCTTATTTCCTTATTCTTTATTATAAAATATTTTTCATGATGTTATGTTCTTCATGAAAACAAACAGACAATGGACAATGGACAGAACACTCTCCACAGTAGAGTGGAGAGTGGGATATTACTTTCTCACATACTCTGGTGCCTCAACTTTGACCATGTCCCCTGGAGGGGGAGGCCTTGTGGCACTCAGAGGAAGGACAGCAGGTTACCAAGAAGAGACTATGTGGGAAAGATTAAGCTTTGTCGCAGGTGGAAGCAGTCTTGGCGGGCTTTACCCTTGGGGCACACCATGAATACCTTGTGAGAGACTGTTTGGAGCCTTCCTGGGCTTGGAATTCAGGAAGCCTACCTAGGAACCCCACCGTGGCTATTGTTTTCCTAATTGACCCTCGAAGGGAGAAGGGACCACCCTTTGCATATGACTGGGAAGGTGGGGGAGAGAAAAACAAGAGGTAGAAGGAGAGAAGGAGAAGGCGCAGAGAGAGAGGAAGGGACCGGACCAGCTCGTGGGACTGAGACACCTAAGGACCCGTCCTGCCGAACGGATTCTAGGAGGTTTTAATCTTCTGTCCCTTTAACCTTTTTTTCCTTCTTGTATATGCTAGTTGGGTTGTATAATAAAGTTTAATTGTTAATAAACTGAGCCAACAAGACTAGATACCCTATGAACATATACAGGGGGAGGTAATCCCCCTCAGGAACAGTCATAGGGGAGGGGAATAAGGGGAAAATGGGAGGGAGGGAAGAATGGGAGGATACAAGGGATGGGATAACCATTGAGATGTAACAAGAATAAATTAATAAAGGAGGAAAAAAAACAGACAAACAAACAAACAATGATCTCCAGGAGATTTCTCTTCATGGTTTGACCACTAACCCATGAAAAATCCTTCAGTTCAAGACCACTTTCAGTGGAATATCATACAGTCTTCATTTTGAAATATAAGTCACCCCCTCCACAGCCCCTGGGCCACTTGTAAGAAGCGTCATGTTGTATGTCCCTGGAAGGATGTGATGGACATTTGGTCATCTTTATTTTGAAGGAAGTACCCTCAGGACTCTTTTACGACTGGTGGAAATTCATTCATCTGCTATATTAAACCAACCAATTGATTAAATGGACTTATCAAAATATTTACTTAGTTGGTTCATTGTTGGAGTGATGTAAAGAGTGGTAAATTGCTGGTGTGACAATGGTTTAGGTGCTGTCGTTATATTATGTTGATTCAGGAAAATAAAAAACCAAACATCATGGCCTCATTTTCCTACACATATTACCTCTCAAAGAATGTGTACACTTAGTTTTCAAATATTAATACTGACAGAAGTGTTAGTAATGAGTCATTGACATTTATACAGTGATGTCTTCATCTGGCCAAGCAATAAATTTGTCCAATATCAAGACAGATAAGACATCTCCTAGGAAGTTAATAGGAAGAGAGGAGGGATTACTTATTCTGTTGACAACAAGAAAACAACTTGCCAATTTTCACGAGTCCCATAAAACCACAAATTAATCCTCCGTGTTCAGTCAAAATGACCAAAATTTAAGTTACAGGGATTCCCAGCTGTGATTTAAAAGTTAACAGAAACATACCAATGATATTTTTAAATTTTTATTTACCTTATAAACAGAGAAAGAAAATGAAGGAGAGAGGGGGAAAACAAACAGATAAAACACAACATAAATTACTGAATTCCTAGTCTGGAGATTTGTCACATGGCAAAGGGAGGGGCAGAGTGGAGGGAGGCAACTTTAGAGAGAGAGAGTGAAGAAGCCAACATATCAGAAACAGCAAAATTATGCTCTAACCAACATTCAAAAGAGAGAAAGGCAGAAAGCAAAAAGGGAAAGTTACTTCTTGAGTTGGAACCCAGAGAGGAGGACAGGCCAAGTGAGGCACAAGGCAACTTCATGATAGCCTGTAAGAACTATGCTTAGGGGCAGGATTCTGCGAAGGAAAAACACAGCGCCTCACTAGAGAAATAAATATTCTGCCTATTTCTTTAGCATGGCTTAAGGTGAAGCTGTTTTCCTGGCGGTGATTTCTTTCCTGGATTATTTACCAGACCCAGAAGGAATGTTTGGTCTCCACTGAGGACAGGGGCTCTGTCTACATGACCAGGAATTTTCCTTAAGGACCCTTTATTGCTAGTCTAAAAAGATATAGTATGCTCTTCTGTGCTCACTTCTGAATAAAGGTTAAGCTTCACCATAGGATTTGTTCACTGATTTTCTAATTATTACTCTTATTAATAAAATGGAACACATGTTCAAAGCTATTGACTTCCTTTCTCAACTTTACAACTAGCTACAAAAATCAGCTGAAAGTGCCCAGATAAAGATATTCATAACAATGAACGCTTTTAACATCTAAAGATTTGATAATCATTCCCTGCCACTATGAAAAGGCACTAACTTCTACTCAGTTTTCTCAGGAGCGCAACAAAATAAAACATATTAATGTTTAGATATTATGTATGTAGAAAGTGATCTAGAGATTTCATCAGATTTTATTAAAGTTTTGGATATATCTGAGGAACATGAAAAATTTTATAAATGGCACAACATGCTATCTCAATAATTAGTTATAACAATAATTTTTAAATTTCTCAAAACAATTGGATTGATTCATATTGGAGCTTATTTAAGAAGTCACATAATAAATCATGATTAAAAAAATATAAATTCTTGGTAGCCTGCTATCCTTTCTCTGAGTGCCACCAGGTCTCCCCCTCCAGGGGACATGGTCAAATATGAGGCACCCGAGTACGTGTGAAAGTCATACCCCACTCTCTACTCAACTGTGGAGAATGTCCTGTCCATTGGCTAGATCTGGATAGGGGTTTAAAGTTTACCTCCTGTATTGTCTTTGGCTGGTGCCATAGCAGGCTACCAAGAAGGGACTTGATAACCTATGAGCATATACAGGGGGAGGTAATCCCCCTCAGGAACAGTCATAGGGGAGGGGAATAAGGGGAAAATGGGAGGGAGGGAAGAATGGGAGGATACAAGGGATGGGATAACCATTGAGATGTAACAAGAATAAATTAATAAAAAAAATAAATAAGAAAAAAAAGAATAAAAAAAACTCTTAACAAAAAAGAACATATAAATTATTATTACATAATACAAAATATTAAATGTGTACATGAAAGTATTTTACATATTTATTGATGTTTTTGACTATATATTTATTTATTTAAATTTAATTAATTTATTCAGATTACAAGTAAATTGTTATCCCACCACTGTATTCTCCAGTTCCTCCGTCCCTCCCGCTTTCACCCTATTCCCCTCCCCTAGGTCTATGACTGAGGAGGACCCCCTGCCTGACTATACGGTCATAGGCTATCAAGTCTCATCTTGGTAGCCTGCTCATTCTTTTCCCCACCCATCCAGGCCTCCACACCAAGGGGAGGTGGTCAAATATGGGGCACCAGAGGTCATGTCAGAGTCATAGATTGTATATTTAAAATACTTGGAAGGAGAAGAACCATACTACATTTCACAAATATGTTTAATATATTTCATATCAGACTTAACTTTTAAGTCTAAAAAATTTAATCTGGATATTAAATTTATTTCAACTTTTTTCATTTTTCGGCAATCTGAAAATTTTTTCTCTATTTCAGAGTTATTGGCATCACAGTTAATTAATATACCCTATTATTCCGTAGTACTTTGCATTCAATTATTATTTAAAATGTTTTGGAAAGCTACTAACCTGTACTCCCGGCATACTTAGACAATCAAGTTTATTCCTTCTCAAGGCTCTGATGGGGTTAAAGACCAGATAGCTTAGTTTTACAATGAACCTTAGTTGTTTAGGTGTTAAGATGTTTTTAGGTCTGGATAGATGTTTTAAGTTAGTAATGACAAGGTGTGATAGAGATTGATTTACATTTATAATTTTAGATGCACCAAGATAGGAACTTTTTTTTTTCAAGGCTGTCACATACAAATAGCCAAAACACTAAGAATGTAGCACATATGTAATTCCTGATTGTGCCATGGTTCCTCTTGCTATAGGTAGTTTATTGTATATATGTGTAATAATATAAATGTATATGTAAAAATAAATATTGTTTAATTAAAAAAGAAATTAGAAAAAATGTTTTCACAACTTTTGTAAAATGTACATTTAAATTGAAATATACTAGATAAATTATATTTTAAATACAAGTAATGTGTTTATTTTTATTTCTCTCAATATACATAGAATTGATTAAAAGGCCACAATACATATTTAACAAAAAATTCAGTTCTGAAAGACATTAATGTATAACTTGCGTTTGTATACATTATAATCTGTGTGATTTTTGTGAACACATAGACCTACTTACATGAAGCCATTTTCCTATTTACCATATATTAGAAAGATGATAGTTTTCATATTGAATTATTCATAAAATCCTAAGGCTAATTTATACATGAAAGAAAATAAAAAGTACTCTTGCTTATAAATCTTTATTTATGAACAGAAAACTCAAAGATTTATAATCACTCCACTATGGCAAGTTTCTATCCTATGATTTATTAACATGTAAACATATCCTTAAGTCAAGAAGCAGTGTGATCAGAGATAAATCTCAGGGTATTTGGTTTAAAAAATTGCACAGAGTAATAATCTGGGCAACACTTTAGATGGAGTTAGGTGGACGTCTCACTGCTGAGCTTCATCATAAGCAACATAAGTGTATTTTATGTTGCTGAGAATGTTGGGCACACCGTTCTCCATTGAAAGGGTACATCTCCACAAACCATGTGTACCCTTGGCAAACTGGATATGTAAGAGCTGAAATCTACTACTCACTGATAGCGCTCATAAGCTCTCTGCCAACGAAGCAGTCCATCCTTCTCATAAAAGTAAATTTTTAGCCGTTTATACAATAATTCTAATGCTAGCTGATATGAAGATAGTGTTATACTAGAAAAGGCGATGTTGCTCAGAGTTTACTTAATTATGTGAGCATATCTAATATGAAGGCTTTGCATCCTCTCTCTTGTGATCGTGATTATATGTCATCACCTCTCTGTTTTTCATTCCATAGCTCTGTAGAGAAGACAGTGATGTCTGTTACCTCTCAGGGATATAAAATAGCAATATGATGTAGACTTGCAATAATAACTTCCTTTTCTGAAGTTTTCTTTGAAATTATTTTGAGGTCCTGGTGCAACAGCTTCCTTTAATGAGTAAGTGTAGTTACCACTTCTTATCAAAAAAGTCTCTCTTTAGAGCAAGTGAGTAGCCTCACAGAAAATCACAGCTCCACACATGAAGACAGATAATTATTGTTACAACAGTATTTTCTAACCCACTAGCAGTCAATCAAGGCACAGACACCCACTATATTTTAAAATAGACTAAGTTAACATGGGTCAGGACATATAGTAATCCCTTAAACTACTTTCCATAATGGGGCAGGAATAGGATACGTGCCCCAATGCCATGCCATCTGCTTCTAACAATTTCTATCAAGCTACCTCCCATAAATATTCCCAAACACTTGTTAATTATCATCATCTGAGCCAAGTTTCCATCCATGCTGGCCATGTGTTTCTCCTCTACTTAACAGAAGATGGCACAACTTTCTCCTCCTCTCTCTTCTCTGGCCTCCTTCCTCCCAAGATCATCTATGTCTCCCCAAGCGCAGCTACCTTAGCCATGCCTATCGCATTTGCCCTGCCCTGTATGAAAGTCTTTTATTGTTAGGCTCTCAGGAAAAATACAGTGGGGACAGAGAGACAGCAAGTAGTAATTAGCATCAAAATACATCAGACCAACGAACCGTACAACTTTTTGCAATTTATTTGAAATATATACATAAAACTCAAACCTTTTATTTACAAGTAATAAAAATAACATAAAACTGGACCTTCATTTAACACAATGGATAACATACATGATTTTTCATATTTTGAAAGAGAATAAGCCGTGGACCCAAGAAGAAAATATCTTCCTGGCCAGTGTGCCAATGCATACTCAAAAGAGAGAATGTATGTACCATGCCAAGAATGAGGAAGTTAATTCAAAGATAACATAAATAAATAGTTATATTGGTGATTTATGGTGTTTTAAGAAATTTATTTTCTTCTTTTAGAGACAATGGAGCTTGCTTGCTTTCTTTCCTAGTGTTTCGGTCTGCTTACTAAACTGAACAGGACAAAGGAATACTAATGATTAATATCCAAAGACACATGGGAAGCAGAAGTGAATGGTTAGTATTAAACTAGAGGTATCAAAAAGATGTAAACTCTGTTTTACAGATGGCAGGGAAAGAGTGGAGGCCGCTTACTAAGATAATAGATCATTGTTAGAGAACAGCCATGGGTCCAAACCAAGATAGGAATTTGGTTTAAATTTCTCTTAGTATATGAGAAAGTGGAGACTGATTGTTCTGAGAGCTTTCATTCTTGTACTGTGGCGTGTCCCTGCTATTCTGAATTTCACAAATAGTAGATGTGAAGTTTCTATCTAGGCATTGTGACACCTTTCAGGAACATCTGTCTCAGTGAGGAGATTCCCTGGATGAAGAAATATACAGGGAAGGTCCAGGAGCAGCTGAATCTCCCTGGGAGGAATTTCCTTCAGCCAGGTCAACGAGACTACAAAAAAGGTACATATCCTATATCATAGTTTTAGAAGTAATAATGGATCAAAGACATTGGAGGTGAGTACCATCCAGGGACACTACATACTTGGTGCAATATGATAAAGCCAGACATTTCATGGAATTTGTGAACACTAACAGAAAAACAAAACAAAACAAAAATTACAACAAAGGCAAAAGATGACATAGCCTCGAGAGGTCAGAGACCTCTTTTAAACACAACTTTGTGTTGTAGCTTATTCATGCTGAACTGCACATAGTGTGACTTGGGAACATAAGTTATCCTGATATTTTTACGATCATACAATATCTTCATTATTCCTTGAAATTTATTGTGTAAAATTTACCTGCTTATTATTTATTCACTTTGACCTACTGGTGCTAATTTTGAAATGTATACAGTTCTCTGTTGGTGTTTTCCTGATTGAGAACACAGATATTCTATTGATGCTGATAAGTTTCAAAGTGTTGTTGACAATTTAAATGAAATTCATAGGAGAGAAATATCTTATGTTATTGCTGCCCTTATGTATGTATATTATTTTATTTCTGAAGTGTTATGTAATACGTTTATATACTCAGCCCTGAAGAATCCCTGGGATTTACTATTAGATGCTATTCTTCTTATGGAAGGAATGAAGATTTACAGATGCCTTTTTTTCTACCTGTACAAAGAGCACAGAAGCAGCTTTAATTGTTCTACACATCACACACCTCATATATTTATAATTTTAGGACTGTGTAATGCTTTTGAAAACGTATATGTTTTCAGAACAAAAGAACCAGTCACTGACTGCCAGGATTCATTCCTCTCAGCATGCTGGACACTGACATCCTGTATCCTTCATTTTCCAGCACCAAGTACTTCAGTTGCTTTTCCTCATCATTACAGAACAGTTCCCAGGAAATTATCGAGGAAAGCTTCCAATCCCAATTGGTCAAGCATTTAAGAATGTCTCATACAGGACTCTAATTAAGCCCGGAATTTCTCAACATCTAAAAACTGGACCACAAATATTATTCCTAGCTTTTTAACCATTTCACCAGTTGTATTTGGGGCCCTACAAAGGCATTATCCATACCAAATCAGCCAAAAGATCCTTAAGAGAATGACATACCACGTTTCCCTTAAGAGGAGTTGAATATGTTTTTGGTTGCTCTTTTGGGAGATAGATGTTTATTTTCATTGGGAGTCGGTTATATGTTATTATTGGTCTAATTTAGAGAGAAAACAAGGTTGGACTCAGGGATGTCTCTCTTTTCCTTTATCTTCCATTCTTAGGTTTGGGAATAAGAGCTGAAAAGAAAGAAGAGGGGATATAGGAATATTCAGGATTGATAGGACAAAAAGTAGATTGGTGAATGTACTCCTCAGCTTAATAACTTGCTCCTCACAAAGTTATTTTTAATTCACTGGTGTAAAACTTTCTATAAAGATGGAAAATAAGTTTACATTTTCAAACATTGGTCTAGAATTCAGATTTAAGATTATTCTTCATATACACACACACCATATATATATATATATATATATATATATATATATATATATTCTACTCTAATATGATGTGTCATACCCATACAACTAAATTATAATACAAGATTTACTTTAAAGATTTTGAAAGTGCTTTAGCAGGCTGTATAGGATAAATAAGTTTTACAAGTAAATAGTTTATCAAATAATGGCCATATCAATTAATAATCTATTTTTATCACAAGAAAATGCATGCTAGGTGTAGCAGACATGCTTCTATAGAAAGAAATGGTAAAATAGTTATATAAGGTCTTCAAAAACCTCAGAGACATACAGAATAGGGCATTTAAAGATGTTTTTATTATTTCAAAGATTTATTGACAATGAGACAGGTTAATTCCTGGCAATACCCAGCCCTACCTCAAAGTAGATGATGAATATCAAAGAACCTCCTCATGAAGATGGCTTCAAATGTGGCAATCAAGCCACTGGGCAAAATGTCGTTTCATCCACACAGAATTCTGCCTAAAAATAGGCAACTTCGATGCAAGCAGAGTCAATGGCCAAATTCTGCAAAGACATGGTAAAGAAGTCAATAGTTCCTGTCTCACAAATATGTCTGTCAGATATATTGCATCAGAAGGCTGAAAATGATGCTCCAACATTATAGAGAGTTATGGTTGACTTCTCAGGTAGCAAACTGTCTCTATCATCTTCTCATGCGGGAAGCTGCTAATCTGTTCTCCTTGTATACTCAAGTAATTAATTTTATTCCTTTTCAAGTCTCTAAAGGGGTTGAAAGCCACATAGTTTAGTTTTAAAATTAAGCTTAGTTATTTAGGGGTTAAGATGTTTTTAGGACTAGATAGATGTTTTATGTTGATAATGATGAGGTATGATAGATATTGACTTACATTCAGAATTTTAGTCGCATCAAGGAAGGAAAGTTTTTTTTTTCAAGGCTGCCAAATACAAATAGCTAAAACACCTAGAATGTAACATTTCTATAATTCCTTATTGTTCATGGTTCTTCCTGCTGTAGGTAGTTTATTGTATATATGAGTAAAAATATAAATGTATATGTAAAAACTATTTAAAAAATAAAGATCAGGAGACTCAGGCAAAACACCCCACTAAGTTAGCACCAAAAAAGAAAAATATGTTCTTTTATTTTAATGAATAGATATCCATGCAATCTATTTTTTTAAACATTAAATATATTATTTTAAGCCATCAATGCTAAAATACTGCCCCGAAATAAATATAAAAATTCCACAAGTTAGAATGTGTTGCAGCCTATATCAAAACATGACACCTTGTTAAATATACAGTCATATATATTTATAGAAATATATACGAGAAAATATATACATGTTTTAAGATGAGAATTAGCCAATAAATATTTGTAGTAACTTTAAAATCTCACAGTGAATAATAATTATCTAACCAAAAGTGTGCTGCAAAAGTAGTTTAGACACATGAATAACGTTATGCAAAGTTTTTGTCTCATAAAACAAAACTTATGTGATAATCATTTTAGCAACACATATACTAAAAACAAACTATAGCGAAAATGTGATGCAATGCAGAAAATCATAACTATTACTATTCTTTTATGAGAAATGTTGTTTATTTAGTATACGGAATTTGAGAACATTGGGCATGGAAGTATGCAAAAATTCACCTGTCCAGAAAGTTTATTTTTTTTTCTAATTTTCTTTGCCGTTCTAAGGATTGAATCCAAGGACATGCAAGTGATTTGTGTAAAGCCTAAGACTTATATATAACACCTGCCTAAGGAATTACATTTTAATTATTTTTTCTCTCCTTTTAGTAAATCCATGTATAACTGTGTTAGCACCAAATCAGGTTTTATAAAACTTTGAAATTCATTCTGCCCTAATTATAGAGTTATTTTATTTGGACTCAAGCCCCTTCCTATACTCATGTTCTGTGCAGTCATAGATTTCATGACAGGAAGTTATGATACTAAGAATTGATTCTGAACTAACTGCTAACTGAGCCATTAAGAGGGGGATAACAAGTTTTAAAAACATTCACACAGTTATTTGAGGTTTCATTTTTAATCTATGTTTATTTTATTTATACTGATAATTTTTATCAGGAATTAGTACTTTAAAAAAGGTATGTGTAAATCTCAGTCTCTCAACATATTATAAACTAAGGACAACAAGATAAGAAGACTGTCTATATCAGTGCACTTCTCTATGGGGATCTCTAAAAGAGATAAACAAAACCTGCATGAAAATAGATATGCATCAAATACTGGTGAAACATACTAAAAGTCACAAAGCCAATAACTGTTCTGGGTGAGGCCTGTGATACGTGGATATTTGTCATTTAAGGTTACCAAGCAGTGAGATACCAGGCAGACAGATAGTTTAATGGGAGGAGTTTTCTGCATTGTCTATTTCTTTGGTTGTTGTTAACAGATGTATTTCACTGTACAACTAGACATGGAATGTGCAAACACAATGTGAGGGGTTTTCAATAAGTCTTTATGTTTCATATACACTTATAATTTTTACATCCACTATGTTACAAGACCTAAACTCAAATTTCCCCGAAAACCATTACATGTGCAGAATGGCAACTTAAATTTAAAGCCACACAAAGTTAAAACAAGAAAATTATTTGACAACATTTGAGCAGTTACTTCTATATACCTTATTTACACCATCTGTGTATAATAAGATGAAGAACCTAAGATAATATTAGTGAGAAGTAATGTCTGTGCAAACATATCAGGGGAAGGACTCAGAAGCAGCTGTGTTCTTTTGTAGAGCTTGGAGTTCAAGCAAGGCCTCACACACATGAGAACCAATTCATCACAGGACCCATCCACACAGACATTTAAGATTTTGTTGTAAAAGGGCAAACATTTTTAACAGCCCTGGCAGAATGTAGTTTAGCTATAGATGATATATCAGTTTTTTTTATATTAGAAGATGTGAGCCTTTCTTTTCAAATGCTCTGTCACACATAGTGAAAACTTTTGACAAAAGAATGCTCTTACCTAAACAGAGAACAGAAGATTAATTCATCATCTTTATTTTATAAAAACAAAGTAATATATAAAAAGATATAAGATATATATCCTGGAAATATCAACAAAATATCTTTAAGCTCTCTATGTTTACCATTAACAATATTTTTTTAATATCACATAATAGTCTGACTTTCAATTGTTGACAGTGAAAAGAGCCACTGGATACTTATGATCAACTGTGGAGTCACAATGATGATTGCATGACAATTGTTATAACCAATATAGTTTTATACATAAACACTTATTGTGTTTCATTATAGAGCAAGTTCATCAAGGGGGAGACTAGAGACAAATATGTTTTCTAAAATGTTTCTGGAAATGTAGAATGATACATGACTACTAGTTTTACCCTAAATTTAAACCAAAAATTCACAACATATTTTGGCTCAGAAGAAACACAGGAACACATACTATATTTCAATATTTCAAGGTGTAATAAATCAGAAGAAAAAAAGGCTGTGGGCTCTTCCTTTTGTCTCCTTTAAATAATTACATATTTACATGTGATGACATGTTAATAAAATTTACTTGTCAATCTTAGAAGCCAGCTTCCAAGGATTAATCCAAGGTCCAAACCAGAAATTAGCAAGAGTTTGTAGGTCATATTCAATAGTTTTATTTATGTATAAAATTATTTACTTATTCATTCAATCACCTTATAATCTGTTCCTAGCCCCCTCCCTCCTCTTTCTCAGTCCTACACTCATGCTCCCTCCCCCACTCCTCCCTCTCCAGCTCAGAGACGAGGAGACCCCCAAATGGTACCAACCTACCCTGGCATTTCAAGTCCCAGAAGGATTAAGCACATCATCCTCTCCCACTGGATACTGACAAGGCAGCCCAGCTATGGGAAAAGGATCAAAGCCAGGCAACAGAGTCAGAGACGGCCCTGACTTCCATTGTTAGGGAACCCACATGTTCACCAGGATCCACATGTGCTTCATACGTGTAGTGGCTCTAGGTCCAGCCATCGTATATTCTTGGTTTATGGTTCAGTCTCCATGAGCCCTCACAGGCCCAGATCTTCTTGTGGTGTCCTTGACCCTTACAGTCCCCTCTAGCATTCCTCCCATTCTTCAATAAAACTTCCAGAGAGCTCAGACTGTTATTTGGCTGTGGATCTCTGCATCTGTTTCCATCAGCTGCTAGATGAAGACTCTCAGAAGACAGTTTTGCTAGGCTCCTGTCTGCAAGCATAGCAAAGTGTCATTAATAGTGACACAGGTGGGCTCTCTCCCAAGTGGTGGATCTCAAGTTAGGCCAGTCATTGATTTCCCATTCCTTCAATCTCTGCTCCATCTTTACCCCTATATTTCTTGTAGCAAGACAAACTGTGGGTCAAAGGTTTTATGGCTTGGTTGGCGTCCCCCTCCCTCCACTGGAAAAAAAGGATAAAGAAAATGTCACACATTTACACAATGGGCTACTACACAGCTACTAAAACTAAGATACCATGCAATTTTCAGGTAAATGGATGTAACTAGGGGTGACCCTACCTGACACTCCTAGCAGGAGTAGTGTTAAGAAGCCTGAAGTGTCCATCTCCTGAGTCGCATTGTTAATGATCTGCAAAGAACCCCAAAATCAGAGCCAGAATTTAGCCTTTGTTCTTCCATCACTCATGCTTGGAAAAGAGCATACAGTACAGCTCTGTGCACCAACCTTCCATTTGATATCCTTCTGACCCATATCAGGCACCAAAACCGAAATATCATACATGGCATTGTCAAAAACATATTAGAGAAATGTATAGGAATGATTGGCACATTATTATCAATGAACCTCCCAATATGTCCTCAAGGAGCACTCTACAAAATTTCCTTGTGGAATATATTGTCTGAAGTCATTTATGGCTGTATCCTACACATAATGCTGTACCTCATGTACCTCATGTCACTTGTGTTGTGAGCTCTTTGTTATCCAAAGAGACAGTCAATGTCAGAAAATACCTGACAATATGGGGCATAGATTAAAGATCCCTCTTCAGTAATTTTGACTCACTATATGTAAGAAACCTTTTCACCTTCGTTTGAATTATTTCTGTTCCACCCGAAAGAATGTTTCCCAGAGAAGAGAGATGGTTGCCCAGAGTCTCATGAGTTTTTTGCTTCTATTTTCAGCAATGACTGAGCTCTCAAAACATATGTAAGTCCACTTTGAATACTTCTAAATTAGTGCTGAGATGTAGAAAATAATATAACAAAAATAACAGAATTTGAATACAGAGATGACAAAGTCTATGTGTATAAATTGGCATACATATATTTTTGTTAAAATGCATTTTATGATACTTCACTGTGTTGAAACCATCAAGAAATATAATTGAACTCATGAGTGTCTTATCATATCACAGTTTTCAAAAGAAACTATCCATGATATCTCTACTATTTTACACAAGATGAAAGTGAATGTTAAAGGTAAATGTATTAGCCTTGAAACAAATTTTCATATTTTACTGTGTTATAATCTTTCAGTTCCAACAATGTCATTGGTACCAACTATTTTAATGGAAGATTGTGTGTCTGTACATGGAAAATTATTGAAGAAAATAATAGTCATAAATAGCTTCCTTCAACTTTTCTTATGATTTTTGTAAGAAAACTTCAGAGTGAATATTTTATATTATATGATTTGAATTATCTGATATAGAGCCACTTTCCGGTGTCAATTACTTCATCTGTGTACAACTTGCTTCATCAACTTGTTTGTGATAAATTTTACTGAATTGTACAAGTATAAATAATATGTTTGATTGTAGAAATGCATTATCTTTGTTGAAAAATGTTGTTTTTGTAAGTATTACTTACTGTTTTTCCAAGAACAGGCATTGTCATTTATATGATTTATATGAAATAATATCAGCAAAAGTTACAAACCTTAAGTTATTGTAGACATTTCCTTCCCCTCAAGACAGCTTATTTTTGATTCACTGTTTTCATTAAGTTTTCTTTCCAGCAATAGTGTTTAACTTTAATACCATTTATTTTTTACTTTGTCGCCTTTGAAAGGATTCAATTCTATTTGGTGTCTGGCATGTAGTCCTCTGACAGCTTTCTTAGCTTTGTTTCAACTCCACAGCACATGTTTCTTTTTCCTTCAGCTCCACTCTGACAAAAAGTTTCCATAAATTTATTTTATTCCCCACTGCACAAAAATCCTGAAGTAAAGATAACTGTGATATACAGGAATTTCAATGCAAAATAGGATTCTATGTGAAATTCTTAGAATAAACTTTTCAACATAGGAGCAGTTTTTCTCTACTTTTTAAATAGTTCTATTGAACAATATGATTAAATTATTTTTGTTTGTTAGATATTGTTTCTATGTATATTTAACCAAGTGCATTTCTTTTAGAATAGAAGAAAGGAATCACAAAAATGAGTCATTAGCAAAAAACAAGAGAAAGATAACAATGATATACTTTGAAAATATGCTATATAAATGTTTATAGAAATTGTATGATGAAATGATATTTTATAAAACTACATATAATTAAAATATGACTGGAAAATATATATAACCTATAAAGTTAAATCATATTCAGATAATCAAATTTAAACAGACCTGTAATCCTCAGTGAAATAGAAGTAGTGATGAAATGTCTCCAGAGCCCCAAAAAGCTCAGGGACCAGATGGACTATAGGCAACATTTTACCACATTTTCCAAAGAATAATTATCACAAAACTCCTCAAATTATTTTACAAAATAGAAACAGAAAGAACATTGCCTATTTGTTTTTATGAGGCCCAATCACCTGATACCCAAATAATATAAGATCCAAAGAAAGATAGAGAATTACAGACCAGTTTCCTTTATGAATTCAGATGTAATCATTCTCAATAAAATAACACAACCTTAATTCAACAACACATCATGAAGATCATCTACCATGATCAAGCATGCTTTATCCCAGTGATTTATGGATGCTTCCAAATATGTTGGTCAATAAATACAACCCACCATATAAATATATGGAAAGCCAAAATCCATATGCTCATCATATTAAATGAAGAAATGTCCTTCTACAAAATCCAATATCCCTTTATAATAAAATTCTCCAGAGACTAGTACATACATGGGCCCAATTTCAACATAATAAAGGAATTTTACCACAAGCCAGCATCAATCTACATAGAAAAATCATTGAAGCAATTCTACTAAAATCATGAAAAAGACAAGGTTGCCCATTGTTTTCATACCTATTCAATATATTATTTAAAGTCTTAACTAGAACAATAAAACAACTTAACGAATGTAAGAGACTCCTGGTTGACAAGGAAAAAGTCAAAGTATCTTTATTTTCAGGTGACATGATTTGATACATAAATTACTATGAAAACTGCATCAGAAAACGGTTATGGCTGATAATACATTCACGATATAAAATTAGCACACACAATTTATATAAAAATTGTATTGAAAAAGAATTCAGGAAAACATCACGATTCACAATAGTCTCAAAATATATTTGTTATGGGAACTCTAAACAAAGAAGTAAAAGATTTATAAAATAAGTACTTAAAAACATTAATGGAAAATTTGAAAATCATATCAGAGGGTAAAAGCTCTCCTGTGGGAACCAGATCCAAGTGGGCTGCCTGCCTGCCTTGCTGTTTCATGTCCTGTTTTTAGCAGCTTCCGTGTCTGTGTTTATGCTGGTTAGCTAGTCATGGTTAACGCTCTGAGAACTCACCCCTCCCCTCCTCGGGACTTTTCCTCCTGCACATAATCACCTCTTTAGGGATTTCACCTGCGAGTGGCATTCCTGTTTTGCTGCCTATAGAAAGGCTCTTTGGACACTGAGTAAATGCCACGGCTGCTGCTGCTCTCTTAGCACAAAGGACCCGCTGTTTTTTGTTTTGTTTTGTTTTTGTTTTTGTTGTTGTTCTGTTTTGTTTGTTGTTGTTGTTGTTGTTGTTGTTGTGTGTGTGTGTGTGTGTGTGTGTGTGTGTGTGTTAAATCCTCAGTCCCTCGCCCTTGACTGGGTACCACAGTGGCGCTGGTGCCACACTCTCCTATACTTATGAATCTGTAAGATTAAAATAATGAAAATGGCCATCATAACAAAAGAAAACTTCAGATTCAATGTCCTGACAGAGTTTAAACCAGATGGGGACCCAGCTCTGAGAAGGTAAGTGTGCACAAAGACACATTCCTGACTCAGAAGCTATCTCCAGTTGATAACTACTTCCAAAGAAAGGATAGTTTATACCAATGTAGTTTCACTCAGTTGCAAATAGCACATAAAAGTAGGCCCCTTGTAGATGGTCAACATCAAAAGAACTCCAGTATTTTTGGAAGTTTTTTTCTCTATCATTTTTTTCTGGGAGGTGTGTGTGTGTGTGTGTGTGTGTGTGTGTGTGTGTGTGTATGTGTGTGGGGGGGCGTGTTTTCTTTTGTTATCTGCCTTACAGGTCTTTTCATTATATGGCATTTGCATCAGCTGTGGCCTATTTGTTACAGTCATGTTGATTTACAGTCCTGATTTATTTCAGTGATGTATTACAAAATGGAACTGTAAGCCAAATAAATACTTTCCTTCTCAACTTGTTTTTAGCAATAGTGTTACATCATAGCAATATAGTGATTTAAACTAAGAAAATATAAATGTTTCTATTTGGTAGCAAATTATACTTGTTTTACCATGGATAAAAGTAATAATTTCCCCTAGACAAAGAAGTCATTCCTAGTTTGATGACTGTACAGAAGCATTTTCTACATCCTTGCGTGAATGTAATGTGTAAATGTGTTGAACATCAGGAAAGAATACGCTTTTCCAACCACTCTGAAAGAATCCATGCTTTTTTTTCTTTCCCTTTTTTTCTTTAAATAATTGGTTCAGATTTCATCCAGATTGTTATCCCTTCACTTCTATTTTCTCAGTACCCTCTCCCTCCCCTCTTTCACTCTCTTCCCCTCCTCTCGGCTGTGACAGAAGAGGACCTCCTCCCACACCATATGACCAGAGCCTATCAGGTCTCATTCAGATAGCCTGTTTTCCCTTCCTCTGCGTGCTTTTGAACACTATGCTAACTTGAGTCCTTCTAAATCAGGCCATTTTATTTTTTGAGGCTTTCACTGGTAGGTCTAGAATGCTTTCACCCTCATGGTGGAAGAAATGGGTACTCTCTTCACTCTTGTTTCATTTTTCACTTCCTTGAAAGAGTTGCTGTGTTTACAAAGCTATGGAATGACATGCTAGTTAAAAGAAAGAGTCACAGTCACCAAAGCCAATAGACTTAGGATTGCCAATTCAGAAAGAATGGTTTTGAGTAGTTGATAAAGTCATCACACTTTAAATATTAATAATAAAAACTCATGATATCATTTGTCATTATTGTCATGATATTTGGAGGGCAATTGCAGTGCCAACAATATAAACATTGCTTGTTGGAGTTTAATGAGTCTACTAGGCTGTTGTAACAATCAAAACTAGAAGTATCTCAGAAAGTAGTAGAAATTTAGTTTAGCATCATCAAAGAAGCAATCTATTTTGAAATAATGTCAATAGCTTGTATAATATAATATAAAATAAGGAATGCCCTTTAAGATAGGAGAAAGCAGATCCTTTTCTTGATATTTTCTTTTCTTTCTTTTTTTTTTTTTTTCTGTTCTTGATTTTTTCAAAGGGACCAGAAATGAAATGGTTACCTTCCTCAGATTCTAATACCCTGGATGTTAAGACAACAGATTTGTTTCTCTCTGGGCCACACAACCTGCTACATTATTTCAACAGCAAAATGCGTTTGGTAGTCATGTGTAAGATTATAAATGTGATTAATTACTTATTTACCAGCATAGGTAGGTCTGTGAAGAAATCCTACTAATAAAATTCATGTAGTTAACCAAATCACTGCATATATAAAGAGGGCAAAAAAAAAAAAAAAAGCACTAGATGTTCTTAAATGAGACTCACGTAAATTCTCAGCTTTGAATAAAGGCTGTGATAGAAAATTATCATTTGCTCATTAGATTTCCATAGACTCAGGTAGCAAAGAAATATGTTCAAAATTTAGCTTATTCATAGTAAAGCTTTCAGTTTAGTTTACTTTGATGTCTTTATAATGCAATCATCTAATATATTCGCAATCCATGCTTTCTCCTTCTCTCAGCATAACAATGACATATGATTTATTTTTTGGAATAGGGTGATTTTTTTCCCTCAAACTGTATATGATTCACAAATTACTTTATTCAGGAGAAGGAAATGTGAGCTCATTTCTTGTCAAAATAAGTATATTTTTTAAAAAGAAAGAAAAAAAGACTTAAATAGATGTTGCCAATTGTCTTTACAGGAAAGAATATGGCTTTAAAGTTGGTTTTGTTTGGAAGGTAGAAAGAAAAGGCTACTGTTGATCTGCTCCCTCAGGACTGGCTAACAATTAAACATTGAAATAAGATTACCCTTGTGTTCTGTACCCTTCTGGCTAGAATATATGTGAAAGTATTTAACTGTAAATCATACTATTCTACATGAATCAAAATTGTATAGAGTGATTACTTTGCCAAGCAAGTTTTCTTGAGAGTTAAATCTTTACTATATTGTACATGAATGTACAAAATATTAAATGCTCAAATTCAATTTGGAGATGAGTCATCATGTGACACCAAAGAAAAAAGTATGCAGTTAGACTGCATAATTATGATAACAAAAGATTGTATAACCCTATATATTATATATAATTCTAAAATAAATATTGTATTATTTATATACTATATATAATAACATATAATACAAAGAGGATATATAATATACTTAAGAATTCACTAATAGGCTAAATTCTATTTCTATTTGGATAGAATAAAACAGATCAAATTTTGAAAGCTTTTATTTTTCTTATACATCTATTTCTGACTTGAAAAAGTCAAGCAGATTCAACATCAGATAATAAGGGCTTTGTGGGTGAAGAAAGTTAAAGAACATAAGTGAAATTTGCTCATTAGTAAGACATAAAAAATTGCATAGGAACATGTCCAAAGCAAGAAAAATAATTTGTAATGAAAACTTTTGTAGGTTTGCATAACTCTTGTTTTCCACAAGCCACCCCTACTTAGAATCATTCTTTTCATGAGGGACTAGTACTTGTATCCAGTGAAGAATACATAAAAACAAAATTCAAAGTAAATATCCATGTGATTTTTACTAAACAGTGACAGATGGCTGCCCACTTATTTTATGGAGTTCCAGAAAGCAAGCATATAATTATAGATACCATTAAATTAAAAAATGAATAGATATAGCAAATCATATATCTATATAATATAATATTATGTATATATAAATATTACAATAGACTCTTCCCTTTTTATTTGGCACTAAATTCAGGAAAACATGCAAGAAATTTTTCTAGAAATGATTTATTTTCATCCCACATTTGGGCCTCTGAACATTTTTAATTACAATTTCTTATTTTTGTTAAATTTATGAATATTGCTTGTTTGTTCATAATATTTACTATGAATTTTGTAGAGTGAATTGACATTATTAACTGATGTAGACTCCAGAATAACTTAGTAAATTGTTTTTTAGATGTGTTTAAAATTTTCTGGTTGTATATAGACAAAATATGTGCTCACTGACATGAGGGAGAATGCACATGATTTTTCTGTCTCTTTATTGAAGAAAAATGTACTAATGTATATTACTTTTAAAAAATGAAGTATTAACAACAATCTACCCCTGAAATAACTGGGACATTTAAACTTAAAGTTTAATTGAAATGTAGTTTTCTTTTTTGTCATAAAGAAAAACCACAAATGTACATACAGTCTAAGATGATCAAATTACACACACACACACATACATACGTACAAAGATATTATGCCTTGAAATTCATAAATTACAATATTTGAAGAGTTTCTGACCTAAGTAATGTCCCTTTGGATTAAAAAATGTAAAATGTCACTCTGTAAAATGAAAGCATCTTTTGTATATTGAAACCATATTCTATTTTGAAGAATCACACTCATGATTTGCCAGAATCCCTTGGGTTTACAATAGAAACAGAAATGTAAAGAGGAAGATTAAGTTGTGGTAAGTGACATATTGGAGGCACAGTTCTCAGAAAGTCATGAGAAGACACGATCATTTGAATAATTAATTAATAACATTCACTCCATAAAAAGTAATTTAATCAGTTTAAGTTATTAAGATCAGGTAATGGTTTTGTGTTTCATCAAGATTTTGATTCTTAAAATATTTAAAACCAGATTGAACATAACATATTTTTTGTAGGGTAAGCCCTGTAATACCTTCAGAAGGAATAGAAAAACTCACATTGTTTTCATACCTCCACACGTACAATATGAAATCCATAAACATACACATGTGCCCTTTTCACAAGCATAGACACACAGATAAAGAAATATATAGAAAAATAAATTAACAAATATATTAAAAGGTGTAAATTAATTAATTTATTCCATGATCTGATTACTGGAATGCAGAGTTGACTAAACTAATATGTTAGATTCCCTGCAGCTGACATTCTTTTTTAATGAATATTTTTAGTATTTTCTCCCTAAAGAAAAAAACAACTCTGGTATTTCACAAAGTAACATGGAAGAACATTATAGTATCTTTGCTAAAACAAATTCTTATGGACTAAGTTACTTATTAAGAATAAAGCTGGTAATTTTTATCACAAGTGATTCTAAATGAAATCCTGTGAGAAAAACAGGGAAGACATACTAGTTTTTAAAAGTGCTGCTCTCTAAAGATTTTTGTCTCTGTGTAGGTTAATTTGATCTATTTAGTCATATACAAAAATAACTTGTGGTGCAATCTCAGAAGAAGTGTGAACACCATAGAACCCCAGCAAACTTTAAGAAGACTGCCTGTTTACTTAGCATCAATCAACAAAGAACACAGCAAGTTCCTGTGAAGGATTGAAGATGAGGTGTGGGAACAGATGCCGCTACCAAATGTAGTTGTCCTGGAGCCCACTCTTGCACTTGGTTCATTTAATTTGTTTACTTCAGACAGGAAGCCAGTATTCGATTTAAGGATTGCGTGTCAATACTCTATGGGCAGTGGGACCTGGGAGAATGGAGCCGATAATGAGGAGGAGGACTAAAATTTCATGCAATAGTCAACCTTATCCCGAGCATCAGACCATTTATCCACTGAGGCGTAAGAAGAGTCACATGAGTAAGTTGTTTAATCACAAGGACAGGCCACACCTTGAAAAAAAAAACAAAAACAAACCAACTATGTATCTCCATAGAGGCCCGTGAATAACAACAGCAGAAGAAACTTGCTCATCATATCCGATCCACCTGGGAGGAGCATGAAAACACATTCCAAGATCAATTCTCTGTTTGAAGAAGCGGAGACCAGAAGACTCGTGTGTTGTTTTTGTTAAAGTTTTCACACAAGCACTCAGAATTCTCACATAACTCCATTCTGGAGCTGCATTCTGACAAATGTGTATAACTATTATAGCTTTGGGAGCTTGTTTGACTCACTGTGTCGTTAATACACTCACTTACTGCACATAGTTCAAGAGGAACAATATCATTCTGTCAGCCTTGAAATCTGAGTTACAGTCAAATTTATGATTTCAGATAAAGAAATATTGTTAAGAAATTAAATATTTTTCTTATTCACTTTGTTGAGTGCTTGAAATAAGAGAGTAGGGTGATATTTAATCACAAATAAAGACAAAATTCTGTATAATCACAACCACCATTAACCTACTGAAATACATAAAGACCGCATTAATGAGTACCATGATCATTTAATTCATTGTATAGATTCCCATAGTGCAAAATTTATTAATATTTTGCCAACATTTTGTAGATATTTTAACAGTAATTAATATTTGTAGTGTTCTATTTCTGTAATAAAGACTTTAAGGATTGTGTTCTATTCTGGAAGTGAGGGAGAGAGAGGGGATGGTCAGTGTCCACCAGGAGAGCAAGGGCCTCTAAAATAAGTGAGCAAAGCTCATGTAACTCACAGAGACTGAAGCAGTGTGCAGAGGGTTTACACAGGCGGTCTGCCCCAGATGTCCCTTACATATACAAGATACCTGATTCTTTTGCCTTCTCTTGAGGCTCCTTTATTTTTCTCTTGGCTTGATTTGTCCAACTTCCATATAACAGTTTTCATTTTACCTTACTATGTTTTGTTTTAATATGTTGTTATCTCTATGAAACCTGTTCTTTTTAAATTAGAAACTGAAAAGGACTGGACCCCAGATGTGAGAGATGGTGGGGGGGGGGGCTCAGATGTGTAGAGGGAGGGGAAACTGTATTTGCATTGTATTATATGAAAAAACAATCTAACTTAATAAAAATGAGAGGAAGAAAGTATAATGATTCAACAGGAAAAAAAGAATAAAGAATTGTTTTCTAAACTTCCAGCTTTAAGCAATAGTAACAAAGTAAAATTGAATCATATTTTACATTTATTTTAAAGGCTTTGATAGTGATGTGGTAGATGATAGAATAAATTCATATAAAGAACGTAGTTTTTTACTTAACTATGACTTCATAAATAAACATTGTTGTGACAGGAAAAATAACATATATAAGTACTTAACATATTGGATTGTAGAACCATTTTGCTTTTCTGTTTCATATGATTTATGTACTTGAACAACTGGCTCATTGTTTGCTTTGTCCTGACTTTTACAGGGGTCTTGGGTCTATTCTTGTCTCAACTACTTTTCACATATCAATTTAAGACCTGAAAAATTCTTCTAAGCTCTATTCTAAATTTTACATCATACTACAATACCTTTATTAAACATTGCAGTTGGACACTATTATGTTTATGTGTGTTAACTTCCTTAGTTGTTGGGGACAATGCAGGAGGAATGCACAATGGCTGTAGACCTCATGGAATGCGGCCCACCAGTTAGCACACACACAATGAATGTGTCTCAGAAGGGCATAACTGGGGAACTACCTCTCCTGGGGACTTCGTGCTGTTATGGAACACAGCTCTGCTTGTTACCTTTGTGGTTCTTATAGTCCCCTTAATATATGAGCCCCCTTAACATAAAGGGGGCTTACAACCCCTCACTGGGCAATTTCATTGGCATAGGCAACAACAATGCTTGATCTTTTTCCGAGCGTTGCTGCCGAAGCAGATGAATGATTCAACTAAAACCCTTGAAAAGAACCTACAGATGTAGATTGCTAATAATGACCACTGCCCTTAGAAAGAATTTGGGAAAATAGATTGCTTAGCAAGATTAGGTAAAGATGTTTTTGCTGGTGGCTCTGACCCAGAAAATCACAACGAACAATTTGCAGTTAAGAAAAAGTACACTCTCAATAGTAAAACTAGGGACTTTTTGAGGTTTGTGAGCAAAGACAATACCCCAATTAGCACTAACTGACATGACTCTCTCACTGAAGCTAGACTTCAAGGCAACTCATTTCTTATAATTATTTTTGCCCTCAGCTTCCTGATGTAATTTAATAGAAAATATTAATGAGTAGATGAGCACCTTCAGGATTTAAAATAGAAATAGCTGATTTTTTTTACATGGAAGATTTGTGATTCTTTTAAGATTTTTATTATAAGATTACTTTTAAAGATAATTGATTCTTTCTTTGTAATCGCAAATTGCACCCTGCCAATAAAGAAAAAAGCTCAGAGAAATTACCTTGCTTGCTTATAATGTTAAAATATAACACATATAAAAATGTATATGGCTTCTAGGAATTAACTCGTTTCTCATGGTTGTTTCTTACCCATAATACATAAACATTTGATCATGTAAAGGTATTGGGGAACATGTTTTCTTTTGTATACTCATTGTAATCATTCATTTAAAGAAAAATAGAATTTAACCACATTGTGCTCTTTGTACTGCTTGAAAGATACTGAAAGATATATAAGCTGTGGGAGAAATCATAAAGTTGTTGGAACTCTTCAGATTTTGTTCCACTCACTAATGTACATATGTGTGTATGTATATGCATTTGTATAATAGCTAGTTGGGTTGGATCTTGTTCTTTGCAGTTTGTCTGTCCAACATGATGTATATAAGTGTATATGTATGTGTGTAAGATTGTTGGAATCCATTTCCATCCACCCAATATGTAAATGAACAAATAAATACATGAGTGAATGTATATATGTATGTATGTATGTATGTACATATGTGTGTGTGTGTGTGAATGTGTGAACTAAGAGAAGTTTGAAAGAAATAGCTTGTAGGAACCTACCTGCTGGAGTTTGTCGTACTGTAGCATCAAATGTAAGTGTGTATGTGTGTGTATGGTTCTTTTCTCTCCTTTCTCTTTCTCATTTAGATGCATGATCAGTAGAAAGGCCCTGCTAGGAGCCATCAGCCTTAAGCCCCTGCTTACGTGGTAGCTATACATCCCTGCCAGGAAGCTACCAGCACTGGCCTTCCACCAGAAATTTAATTCTGCCACCTCAGTCTGGAACAATCAGTGGAAGCCACTGCTAGTAACAATCAGTCCCGACCTGGAAAGTTGCCCTCAGAAAAGTCTGCAGGATTATCAGTGCCATAGGATGTATTGCCCGCCTCAGTTTCCCAGGTGATATCAAAGCTGCACTGTGATATTCCTTGAAACTTAGTCTTTGCTATTGGTAAGCATGTATCATCTGATGATTTGTGAAATGATTAAATACTAAGCCTCAATAAATGTTCCTAATCCAGAGTACAAACTGACTGGGGAGTAAGGCATATTCCTGGCTCTTTCTGAAGCTTGAAGTCTTATAAGAGAAAGAAAATTACAACTTAAAATCAGAAAGTGGCCAAATTATTATGTTGTAACATGGTAAATCATTTTCTGTGGTCCAGTTATGTGCTAAGAGGAGATAGAGCCTTACAATCATCTAACTGTTTGACAGAGAAATTCCACTATTTTGTGGTGGAGCTGTTGAACGCTTTTATAAAAGTCCATGCCTTGAAGCATTGTTGAACATGTTTAATCAGACCCAGGACAATAAAGATGGTCACCTACAAGAAGAGAAGCAATTATGAAACTGGGAAGGATACTGAAATATATACAGGCCAAAAATCTAGGCTTCAAACTGAGTCTAGTAAGTACTATTAAGAGTCTACTTCTGTTGTCTTCTTGTAAGGAAAGTAGAGAAGGAAAAGAGACACAGAGCATGGTTGTTGCGGATTTGCTTTGTAGAACTGGCTGGCCTCGAACTCACAGAAATCCACCTGCCTCTGCCTCCCTAGTGCTAATATTAAAGGCATGACCCACTATTCCTGGTTCCATAAAGTTTTTAGGGATAGAACTCAGGGCTTCAAGCTTGTAAAGTCATCTTGCTAACCCCAATTCTGCTGCTAAATGGATTGGCGCTATTAACTGACAAGAGACTCCACTGTAACGTAATAAAGGACTTTCAGATATGTTTATAATCTCATTTTACATGGAATCAAAACTGTGTTGGTTGATGTAAGCAAGAATACAAGTGTTCTTTCCATTCCTTTACTGAAGCAAAAATACTTTAGAGAATATTTTTAATTACTTATTTATTTTTATAATCATGATATAAGTAATCATTTCTTCCTTTCATTACTTTGCCCCAAATCTACCCATATTCTCTTCCTTCTTGCTCTCTTTCAAAGTCCATGGTCCCTTTTTCATTAATTGTTGTGATACACACACATGTGCAAATACACCTCTGTATATACATATATTCATAAATATAAAATGCTTGGCCTGTATAGTGTTACTTTTATGTATGTTTTCAGGAGGTTTGTTTTAGGTGAAGAAAATAGTTTTCTCTAGGTATTTTCTGTCTTTTTAATGTCTATTTCTCTAACCAGCTATTGATAATAATATCCAAACGACTGTGCTTTATAGTAAGATACAGTCCTTGAAGTTTGACATTACTTTGCTTTCTTACATCAGTATCACCATGAGTATTCCTGATTCTTCACATTTGTGTATGCACATATGCATTTGCATATGCACATATGCATTTGCATACATATATGCTACATACATGTGCTGATATTTTATGTTTGCTTTTCACCTGATCTCTGGTATAAATATAAATACATATTTTTACAAAACAATATTTTTATGCATCATCATTCAACAGTCTCCTATATACTGTTAGAAAAAGAAAGGCTAAATAGGTTTACCCATATGTCTCTACTTAAAACTGTGACATGTAAAACACTTTATTTCCTTTTTTATTTTATTCATCTCTCATATATTTCATCCTGAGAACAGTTTCCACTCCTTCCTCATCTTCTAGTTCCTCCCCGCACCTCCTGTCTCTAGCAGATCTACTCCTCCTCTGTTTCCTTTCAGGAAAGGGCAGGCCTCCTAGGGATATCCACCAAGCAAGGTATATTGAATTACAAGATGAGTCACCTCCCCTCATATCAAGCCTGACTAAAGCCACCCAGTAGGTTTTAATTATTTAATTATTTTAATATATTTTATTAATTTATTCATATTACATCTCAATTGTTATCCCATCCCTTGTATCCTCCCATTTCTCCCTCCCTCCCTCCCATTTTCCCCTTACTCCCCTCCCCTATGACTGTTCCTGAGGGGGCCCTCCTCCCCCTGTATATGCTCATAGGGTATCAAGTCTCTTCTTGGTAGCCTGCTATCCTTCCTCTGAGTGCCACCAGGCCTCTCTCAACAGATAGAAGATTGAAATAATACCTTCTACCCAGTATGTTTTAAAGCAATGGGTCAGAGACTGTCCTGCTCCTACTCTCCGGAGTTCCATCAGAACACCAAGGTTCCGAAACAACAAATAGATGCTGAGGCCCTAGGTAAATCCCACACAGGCTCCCTGACTGTTGCTTCCATCTCTTTGGGCCCTTGTGATCCCTGATTAGTGGATTCTAGGGGTTTTCATGTGGTGTCCCTGACCACTGTTGCTCCTACTGTCTTTCCTCCCCTCTTCTTCAGGACTCCCTAAGCTCTGCCTAATATTTGGCTGTGCATCTCTGTATCTGCTTCCCTCAGTTGCTGCATGAAGTCTTTCTGATAATGATTATGCTAAGCTCTTGTCTACAAGTATAGCAAACTATCATTAGGAATCATTTCATTGAATTTTTTCCTTGTGCCAATCTGTTTGTTTCTATCCTAGGTCTCAAGCTACCCAGCTTCAGATGCCTGGGACTCCAGGTAGTGTTAGAGACAGGCACCCTCACCTGGCATGGGTCTCAAATTGGATAAATCACTGGTTGGCCACTCCCACAAGTTGTGCACCACATTTATCCCAGCATATCTCATAAGCAGGAAAAACTGTAGGCGAAGAGTTTTTACTTAGCATGGTGTCCCTATTTCACTTCTTATGGAACTTCCCATTGAAGGCTTTGCATGGTTACAGAAGATGACTGACACAGGGTCCATATCCCCATTACTATGGAGTTTTACTGAAGGTCACCTTTGTACATTCCTGAGAGTTTCCATTGCTAGGTTTTCTGTTTTTGTTTTTGTTTTTGTTTTTTTTTTATGGATGAGGAATATGTTTTTATTTTAGTCAGGAAAAAAAAAGAATGGCATTACTGTAGTGTTCACTAAGCATATGTTATATAGTTCAATGTTGAGATACACTGAGTTACATGACAAGGTGTTACACTTTTTTTCTTTTTTATTATGTTTCTTTTTAACATATATATTTACATTACTACACATAAATAACCTACATATGGCAGGAAGAACCACAAAAGAATCAGGAATTATATAAATGTTACATTTATAGTGATTTGGCAATTTGTATTTGACAAGTTTGAAGTAAACATCTGTCCTATCTTGTTGAGTCTAAAATTCTGAATGAAAATCAATATCTATCATATCTCATCTCTATTACCTTAAGACATCTACCTAGATCTAAAATCATTTAAGCCCTAACCAACTAAGCTTAACTGTAAGACTAAACTATCTGGCCTCCAACCCCATCTGAGACTTGAGAAGGAATAAAACTTAATTACTCAAGTGAACCAGAAATGCAGGTTAGCAACTTCCAAAATGAAAAATAATAATAATAGTAATAATAACAGAGACAGTTTGCTGCCTGAAGGGTCACCCAAAACTCTTTCTAACATTGGAGCGTCATCTTCAGCCTTCTATCCCAATATATCTGACAGACATATTTACGAGGCAGAAGCTACTGCGGACTTGATTCCATTGCTAGGTTTTTAACCTCACCCTGGAAATGCCGCCTCAGTTTCAGTCATCTCACCCAGTTCTCTCCCACCTCAACCTCTCCCCTCCTGATCATTCATGCTTCCGCCGCACACCACCCTCAGTCCTCCCGTGATAACTATTCCCTTTTCCCTCTCCAGGGAGATCCAGGCATCTGTCTCTTGATCCCTCCTTATTACTTAGCCTCTCTGAGTCTATGGATTGTAGGATAGTTATCCTTTACTGTAATATCATCTTATAAGTGAGTAAATAAAGCACTTTCAATCATCTGTTTCAGTCTGATGGTATAAGATGCCACTTTTCCATACTAAGCAGCAGTATGTCTACTGTATTCTTGACAACTTATCTTTATAGCTCATGGAATCTGATACAATTAGGTCTTAGCATAGTTTGCTCTATTTATAAAATACAAGTAAGTACAATCTCAGTGGTCATACTTACTCCCTCATAGAGGTATCCAGAACCTAATGCAACATTGTAATTTTAGAATTTCCAAGGTTTAAAAACAGAATAAAGTTTTGATAAAAAAAAAAACTGGTAGTTTCATCCATAAAGGAAAATGTTTTCTTATAGGTAAAGTGTTCTTTTCTATGCTGTACATACTTCTCTCTCTCTCTCTCTCTCTCTCTCTCTCTCTCTCTCTCTCTCTCTCAAACCCTTCATTTTGTTCTTTTGACATCATAATTAAAACATTGCCTCCTTTCTTTCTACTCTCTAATTTTTAACATATACTCCTTCCTCAAATTAATGAGTTCTTTTCAATAATTGATATTGCATGTATATATGTATATACATGTATATTTCTAAATTTTACCTGTTTGTTCTGTATCCTGTTACTTGTATGCATGTTTTCAAGGTTATTGAATGCCCTTTCTCACTGGAAAAACAAATGTTGTGTTTTTCTCTGAGCAGGACTGCTTTTCTTATTCGCAATAGACCTCATTTGTTTATAGTTCTTTGTGTAGGGTTGGGGCTTCTCTCCCCCCCCCCCACTTCCCCAAACTTTGTAATGTTCATTGGTGTGCTTCTTGTTCAGCTCATATCTGGCTGGTCCTATTTGTGAGGTTTTATGTGTGAAGCCTCTGGTATTAGAGGTAGACACAAACTCGCTGATCCTCTGGCTCGTACCTTCTTTCCCTTTTATTCTTTCACAATAATTCTTGTTTCCATAAAGGCTATCTCATGGAATAGGTAGCTTGCTTTGTGTCTAGTCTAATTGGGATAATAAGCTGCAGATATTCTCCTGCCTCCATGAGCTTCCAGTGAGTGAGTTATAGGAAACTGGCTTTTTCTTGTGTATATGAATCTGAACACAAGGTCTTGTGCATCCTTTTTGAGGACTGGACCCATCGAGCCATCTCCTTCCCTTACAGGGCTGTAGGTTGCTACTGCTAAACCACAATGTCAGTGCATTCCAAATCAGTCAAACTCTTTCCTTTGTTAACTCATTATAAATGATGTCAACTCACCCAGTGTTCAAAGGTGCAAACCTCAAGAGCTTGTACCAGAACAAGTTGTTATTTCAGAGCTGGCTTCTCACTTATGGCTGCAAAGGAAGCAGTGACCCTCTGAGTTCACATGCACAAGAACAAAGATGATTAGGAAAGAAACAGATTAGAATGCATGTGAGCATAACCCGATATCCTCAGTGCATCATTAGAATTCTGCAGATCAGTTGGTGTAGAAGGACCGAAAGTAGGAGCTTTTGAGAAAGGGTAGAGACTGAAGGGTGAGTATTTAAAATGGTAGTGGGGGAGGGAGGGGCAAAGGATGCTCTAAAGATATAAGTAAAATTTAATGGTGGTAAAATATTTTAATCTTATTATTTCCCCCTTTTATTTCTGAGTGTGGCCTATTTAAAAAGACTTCAGCAAGAAAAGTTTCTAAAATATCTTTTTGCAGTTTGTAATCTTAAATCTATCACCCACCACAAATTAACAACATCACAAAATGAGTTAATCTTTTTCAAAATCGTTTTGATAATATTCTTGTTTTGAATTATAATAACATTCTATTTTTAAATTTTTCTTTTTCCAAAGCAATTTTCTCTTTATAAAGGCTTATGTGTGTACTGGCATGTTCATTTAAGCCAAAAGGGAATTAAATCAATTTGTGCTCAGCTTAGGTAATTATTTCATTTACTTTATAATTATTATTCTGAATATGAAATATTCATCATCCAAGAAAAAGCTAAAGCCCATGAAATTCAATTATCATTTGAATTCAGACATGAGGATTGAAAGTTTTCTGCATCTGAGGTATGTATATGTTTAACTTTGAATTTCATAGAGAGAAAAACTAGCTTAGTGCACATGAATAATTCTCTTTGTCTCATGTTCCTAATGATAGCCAAATAATTCCATCAAAGAAAGCCTATTGAAGATAGCACACTTTTAAAATAAAAAAAAAAACAGAGTAAATATTTGGCCATGAAAGCAAATCACAGTAGTTTATTATTATCATTATTATTATTATTATTATTATTATTACTACTACTACTACTACTACTACTACTACTACTACTACTATTATTCAAATTAAAGTTTATGTAAAAAGCAGTGCAAGAATGTGCTACCATTGGTTTTTACCATGCAACAAATCAAGAGACACTTTTGAGGAAGACAGCATACCTTGTTGATACTGCTTCCGGTTGAATCAAACTAGTACCAAGATGGAGAGGATATTCTACTTACTTTTCCTCAAAGTGCTTGAAGCTACTGTGCAGCATGCTGATGTGAAAAGTGTACCAGCAATCTAAGTTCCCACCTGTTCAATAGTGGCATTATTTTTCTGCAGGAAACCAATCAGTTTTTGGTTGAATTTGAAACCTTCTCCAAGAAAAGAAATACATACTTTGAGAATGTTAGAACTGGCCACTGGTGTTAGGCTAACTGGAAATGTAGAGAAATTACTTTTGAATTGTATTCATTCAATTAGACAAATATTAGCATAAACACACATCTGAGATACAGAAATATAAATATCTATGAGATATTTTATAAAACTAATAAGTCATTTGAAGTAATACTCTGCATCAATAACATTGTAGCCACTCTATAAAGCTTTTTATGAATATCTGTACTAACAAATTCATTTTTTCTTTTAGCAAAGTATTTACAATATGAAAATTAAAAGCTTATTTTCCAAAATGTCAAAATAGAAAGTTTATAGAAAATAATCAAATTTGTAAATAGAAAAATAAAATAACACTCTTACACAAAACTAAGTTAAATAGTTGTTTTGTAAACTGACAAAAAAGAAAGTTTATGGAAATATCCAGCTTTGTAAATAAAGAAAACAAAGGACATGTTGATATACAAAAATAAATGAAATAGTATTTTTTAAAATCTTGCTATTTATGTGGGCATTTGTGTAAGAAAAAGCTTGTTATAACAGGAGAAATAATTTAACACATGAAGCAAAAAAATCAATTACAATGGAAAAATCATCAAACAAGCAAACAATGTGACCTTTTAATACAACATATCAGGGGTCTCAGATGGGCAAATATATTTTGTTGCCCAGAAATGCACAGCTTTCATTTATCTTTTTTATTTTGTTGAGACTCCACTGTTAAAGTTTGATTCCTGTGATTGCACTAGCCCATATTTTATTATGCTTCTTCCTTATTCCACACAAAATTATTGTATACCCTTTATAATTTGTACGTGTAATAACATATATTTGAAAATAATAAACAGGAATTAGATAATAATAACGTGGTTTGAACACCTAACTCTGCTGATAGAGTCTTTGGTTAGCATGAATAAAATTCTAGGATTGGTTGCCAGCATCACAAAATCTTAGCATGATTGCCTACACCTGGTATCTCAGCACTCAAATGGATCCCTACACCAACAGAGCTCCCTTTTAAAATATCTTCCTTAAAGAAACAATTGTTTTCTGTCCTCTTAATGTACCTCTATTCTGTAACAATCGTCTCTCCTTTAAAACATTCTATTATCGATGGATAATAAGCAAAACTCAGGAAGTTACTGAAGTTTACAAAAATTAGAAGATCCATTTGCAAGGTTATATAATCATCCAGAAATGATGGGGTGAGGTGAATGTCTACCCAGATGAATTACCTAAAATCCTGTAAACATTTAAGGCAGGATGAGTCTTGAGTCATCTAGCAGAGATTTGACAACTCCCAGGAGAACAGAAATATTTATTTAATGATGTGACCCACAGCAGGTCAATTACACATCAGAGTGAGCAGTCGACTCCTAAGACTAGTTGAACAACACAAAACGGATTCAATGGAGAAAAAATGAAAGAAATCTGAGAGTTAGGTGGTCATGGATGGGAGGGAAGGAAGTGGTCATGAGAGGCATTAAGGAAGAGAAATAATGTGTTCAAAATACATTGTATAATATACTCAAAGAATAAGTAAAAATATCATTAAAGTTCAAACTAATGTTTATTTTAGAATTTTACAAGTTGTTGAATATTAAAAGAGAAAATGAATTGTAGAAGCTGTTACTCTATCAAAAGTGTACCTCAACATGCTTATGTATATGCAAGCAAATGTGCTTTATATGGAACATAGCTGCCTGTGGACAAAGTCTCAGTTAGTGTTTTATAGATTACTCATACATGTTCCCTACACAGGAAGGTCTAAAAGCTGTTTGGGTCCTGGAGTTCCCAGCATGATGAGCATAGTCCTTTGTGAAGAGTAATGGCACATGTTCTTGTTTACATGGTGATCTTTTCCAGAAACCCATACTGGTAAGACAGGACAGAAAATGATGGGCAGCAATCACCCCCAGGGTAGTGGAAAACACAATATTCAGTTATAATAAGCCACAGATGATATCCTTCTCTGTGTATGCCCAAAGCTGCTGGCCCAGAGTGGAATTTCACTAAAAATCAACAGCACAAAAGGTCTGATATTAATCCACTGCCTCTATATGGAAATCCCTGTGTGCTCAGAACATGAGGCGCTGGATAATGTAAAATCACTTTTGCCTAGACTTGATTGATTCTCATTTTGTTTTTTCCCCTTTGTTTATTTATTTAGCGTGTGGTTGAGGCACTCATTCCAAAGTGCAGGTCAGCAGGCCAAAGCACAGCTTGGTGGAGTCAGTTATGTCCTCTCGTGTGGGTGCTGGAGATGGAATAGAGGTGGCCTGGCATGGAGAAAGCACCTTCACCTGTTTAGCCCTCTCTGGGCTACACTTAGCTTTTACAATGTGTTATCAAGAAACAGACATTGAAACTAGAGAGGATTAGGAGTTTGTGTTGCTCTTTTTATAAGATGGATACTTAGTGTGTCCTACAATGAAGTTCAGGGAAACATGTCAGGTGCTTGAGTTTCATTTTATGAAACAGAAATTATAACTTTAGAAAGGTATTAGGTTTTGTTCTGTTTTTCCCTTTATTTTGATTAATATCCGTGTTAATTACCTTTAACTTTATTTTATTGATTATTGACGTGTGTGTAATATTTTTGTGGGACTACACTCACGCTATGACATGGGTAGGTTAGAGGACAATTTTGTACTGTCCAGTTCTCTCCTTCCACTTTTATTTTAGTCCCAAGAATCCAACTCATGTTGTTGGTCTTACAGAATAAGTGCCTTTTCCTAACCCACCATCTCGGTGGTTCACTTGTTCCAATTCTTTTTTTTTTTTTTTTTTTTTTGGTTTTTCGAGACAGGGTTTCTCTGTGTAGCCTTGGCCATCCTGGACTCACTTTGTAGACCAGGCTGGCCTCGAACTCACAGTGATCCGCCTGCCTCCGCCTCCCGAGTGCTGGGATTAAAGGCGTGCGCCACCACGCTATTCTCTCCTCTCAGGTAGGAACTGATACAACAAAAATTTATAAAACAACAAGTAGAAAATAATAGGAGCTGTTCAGTCTATTTTTTATACTAAACACGTATTAGTCTCTTAGAGCTGTCTTACAAACAATGTAGAACGGAGGCTTAATCAACTGAGAGTCCAAATTCATGGTGTCTGTAAACTTCTTTTCTCCTGAATTCTCCTTCCCTGGCTCTTTGATGTTTATATTGCTATTGTCCAGGCAAAGCACTTTTTTTCCAAAGCACTTCCAATATTCTGGTCTCCCATATCCCAAATCCCTCTTCATTGTGATCACAGAATATTGTATTTAACTGTTCTGATGTCAAGGTTCTCTTACTTATATTTAAAAGTATTATCTCCAAACACAATGAGCATTCTAAGTGGAGGTTGGGTCTTTAGCGTGTGTATATGAAATGACCTATTTTACTGTTTTCTCTTGGAAGACTACATGTATTACTGATTTATTGAGAATACCCAATGTTAATACTAGATGTTTCATATACTATAAATTAGAAATTGTCTTGTATTGTTAAGCAAAATCAAGGATACTAGGGTGTGACTGAATTGATGGTGCCTACAAGCTGGCCATGGTAGGCCATGATGTTGATCTCAGCACTTTGGCATATAGCAGGATCAGAAGGTCCCTCTCAGTCACAGTCATAGGGGAGGGGAGTAAGAGGAAAATGGGATGGAGGGAGGAATGGGAGGATACAAGGGATGGGATAATAAATGAGATGTAATATAACTAAATTAATAAAATATATGTAAAAAGAAATTAAAGGCGATCTTCAGCTATATGGAGGATTTGAGAATGAATGACTTTTTAAAATTTTTCATTAATTTATTCTTGTTACATCTCAATGGTTATCCCATCCCTTGTATCCTCCCATTCTTCCCTCCCTCCCATTTTCCCCTTATTTCCCTTCCCTATGACTGTTCCTGAGAGGGATTACCTCCCCCTGTATATGCTCATAGGGTTTCAGGTCTCTTCTTGGTAACCTGCTGTCCTTCCTCTGAGTGCCACCAGGTCATGTCCCATGAAAGCCTTCACTTACCAGGAAATTGGGACAGAGGGGAGGACATCCGATTGGGACTCTAAATGAGAGAAGCTTGGGAGAATAGCAAAGTAGAAGGATAGAGAGGGTCCTAGAAACCTACAAATAGAACATTATGAATGACATTTTTGCAAGGAAAAGAAGGAGGGTAGGAATGAAATGGTAACAGAACAGAAGAGAAGATAGGACGAGAAGAAAAGAGGAAAGAGATGAAAATGGGGGAAGGAAGAAGTAAATGTCTGAGGAAGGGGAATTAAAAGCATTATCTGGGCTAAAGAAAGAAATTATTCAGATGAACTCTGCCTGAAGTTCAACTCTGGATATGGTAGGGAGAAGAGGAACATTAGGCAGAACAGAAGAATCAACAATGGGCATATCTATTTGAAATTAAAATCATCTGAGTTTATGTTAAGTTAGATTATTTTTTCATATTTAATGAATGACAAATATTTTTGTGTTACTCAAGTAAACAAGCATTTTGAAATATTTATCACCCATTTATTCAGGATAAATGCTCCTTTCAGAGAATCTGCTCTTCTGGAAGTTGCACTATTATCACCCAGTTTATCTCCATAGGAAAAGAAAAAACTTCCAGTCTTTTGCAATCAATAGTAAATTCATGCTGCAATATCATTTTATACTCTTTTATTAGGATTTCCTTGTTATATTTGCTAATATGCAATCTTTAGTGGGCACCATATAGGGAGGCATTCCATTAACTCACAAAAATAAGAAAGAAAACCAAGTTACACAGTCTAAACACTTAGTGAAATATAAAGCAAAAGAGGCAAATTAAAGTGTGTGTATTATCATCTCCTTTGCATTCTGAAGTACCATTCATCTCATTGGATCCACTAGACAATAGTGCTCGTTGAGTCTTTGCTTTTGTCAAATGACTACACATGCTCATTAAAGTGTCATGAAATATCTGATACAAATATTTGATAAGATTTTCACTTAATATTGTTATATATCCATATATAGTGCTAGTTGTGTCTTTATTATTGTCAAATGATTCCAGATGCTCATTAAAGTGTCATGAAATATCTTATACAAATATCTGATAAGCATATATATATCAACCTTGCTTCCAAATAGTTCATGGTATTTCTTTACCTAAATTGCTGAATGCAAATATTAATGAAAAACACCACCTGGTTTTAACCGCAAGTGGGTGGGATAAAGCTGGAGTAAAGATTGCATTTTTCTGTCATTCCTAAGAGACAACTATTAGTTAATATTTCTAAAAGAAAAAGATGTACTTAGCATAGAATTATTTGCAAATAAATGGCAAGTTTCTTTTGTATCTGTAAAAAGTAAGTAATGGAAGAATTCCATCAAAAAGGCTTCAATATCATAAGTCTTTAGAAGATTGAATAGAAAAATATCAAAATATAATAAATATAACATATAATAAATATTAAAATTCACAATTGTGCAAAACATTAATTATAACAAGTTTCTAATATTCCAGATAATATCAAACATTTTATGAAATGGATATCAACAAAATTATGAAATATTATACTTCAAAAATGATCCAAGGAAATTAAAGGCAATCCATACACTTGAAAACTATTTGCAGGTCACACAGTTGATAAAGATCACCTTAAAGTAAAATGAGTGATTGAACCCAACTTAATTGTGACAGAAAGAAGTTGTTTCTCATGTGAGTGAATATTTAAATAGGGGAAAATGCAGCATTTTTTATTGTTTGTATTCTCTGCATTCTGTAGACTCTATGGACTTTCTTTGCTCAATGAGAGAGGGCAACAACTGAGAATGAGAGTGTTGAGATGTTTGCTGCCAGTTCAGAGATTCAAAGGAATGATTTGCCTCTGAGGTGCTGTGGGTTAGATTGTTTGCCTAGCTGTGTGCTGTGAACTGCCAATGGAAAGACAAATAACTATATAACTTTCTAACATGGATAGTGAAATGACTCTTATGCAATGTAACAACATGTATAACTTTGTAACAAATGTCTTTGAGAAAGAGAATGATGAATGCACAGTTAAAAATACTTGCTGCTCTTGCTGAGAACCACATCAGTTCCCAGCATGCACGTCATGTGGCCCATGACCACCTGAAATGAATTTGCAGGGGATTTGACATCCTCCTCTGGCTTCCATACACACACACACACACACACACACACACACACACACCAAACACACACACAATATTATATATTATATTCAATTTAGACTTCCCTGATTTCAGGGTTTTAGTAGAAATTGCTCAACTGTGTTAACACTTATATTTATACTACAATAGGATGATTTCTGTGTTTCTTTTCCTCTTTTCAGCTGAAGGGGACTTGCTTCTAGGTGTCTTTCACCCTTCACATTGATGTCGTTATATATTCTTAAGCAGTGAACTAGAGGTCTTTTCAAGTCTTCACACCCACGGTGCATGCCTAGGAAAAGAGACTAAACTAATCTAGCAAGTTAGATATTTCAAGGTTCCAAGTGAAAAGGCTTTGTCCCTTTATTTCATGGTGCAATGAGAATTCTCTTCTCAAACAGCACAGTAGGAGACCCATTATATGGACTTAGGCCTTTTACAGCAATGCCCTAGGCATTGGGTAATTACTTATAAGATAAAGAGCTACATTATGAATGCTACATAAATCTTTTGTGTTGTATTTTACAAATTATATTTTTGCACTGTACTACCTTTGAGCACCCTACAGATGTTTTTCAAAACATTTACCTCCCCTTATATTTTCAGGGATGTAAAGCCATAAAGGCATCTCTGTTGGATTTCCACTGCACAATTCTCATTTAAAAATATTTTCCAATCCTTATTTTGATTTATTTCAAGTCACCTGTATATCAAATGACAAGCCAACTGGTTGCTGACCTTTAAAAATTCCCGGAACTTTAGGAGAAAACCACGGGGAACCTGTTCAACACACTGCTCATTTCATAATAAGACTGTAACATTTTTACTCTCAAAAATAAAAGCAAAATTGTAATAATTTTAATAATATTATATAAACAGAACTGTATTTTTAAAGATGTACTCTCTATGATCACATCAATGCCTTCTTCTTATGAGAATTCTTTATTATTTTATTAATATACAGTTAATTTGAAGAAAACCATCTTTAAAATTATCAAGAAATAAATCATGCTTGATTTTGAGGTTTTTAAATTATTTTATTTTTTTCTTATTGTATTTTTGTGGACATATGGACATTGGTAGAGGAAACTCATAGAGATAAGAAGAATGAAATGTGATGGATGTCCTAGTGCTAGGATTCCAGGATGGTGGGAGCCGTTGAACACAGTTTCTGAAACCAAACTTGGGTCCTCAGCAAAAGCAGTATTAAGTATGATTATCAAGTACTATCCTCTTACCAAGTAGTTATTCTATTAAGTAATGGCATGGTCTATTAAGTTGACATGGTCTTTGCCAACTGGCAAACAGCCTAGTACTGACTCTGAGAGAGAGAGAGAGAGAGAGAGAGAGAGAGAGAGAGAGAGAGAGAGAGAGAGAGAGAGAGACAGAGAGAGAGAGAGAGAGAGAGAGACAGAGAGAGAGAGAGAGAATGACCCCCAAAAGAAGTGAGCTTTTTGGTCTTGGCTGTTCAGCACTCCATTTCAAGACGGTCCTAGAGAGAACTGCTCCAGGGAATGCTTTGAGGTTCTGGGTTCCAGCTGATGATCTGGGTTCCAGCCATTATTTAAGGATCCAATGGCTGTGGGTGCAGTCACCACTGCTGAATTGCTGGTTGGCTGTTTAGCAGGTCTGTTGGAATCCTGCCAACCACACCAGTGGAATCACTCTAAAGAACCGAGTCTAGAAAGGTCAACTTCTCCTGTTCCCATTAACCATTTTTCTCTCCTGTCTAGAAGAGCAGGTGGGTTGAAAGGGAGGTATAAGAATTAAAGAACCACAAATAAAGTAGGTTTGAAAAAGTTCAAAGCCTACAGAAACCCTGTCTTGAAAAGGCAAAACATAAACCCAAAACAAAAACAAAAACATAAACAAAACCAAAAATGTCTTAAAACTACTATTGAATTATGTGTTCTTCCTGTGTTTAACTTACATATAAGTCTACAGTGTAACAACAGTTTACTTGCCTTGGATTTTCCACATAACCAACTTTTTCAACATAAGGTAATAACTTCAATTTACATCCTGGTCTTAACCCCATCCCTTCTCTCGTCCCAGTCCAATACTTCCTTGCTCTCCCCCATCTCTCCTCCCCTATTCCTCAGAAATAAGGAGGCCATCCTAGCTCATCAAGTCACACCTGGACTGAGGGTATCCTCTTCCCCTGTGTCTGGCAAGGCAATCCCACGATATACTTGGTCACAAAGCAATCCTCAACAAATACAAGAAGACTGAAATAATCCCGTGTAATTTATCAGAGTGCTAGGAATTAAAGCTGGAATGCAACACCAATAACAGAAACAACAGAAGGTCTACAAACTCGTGGAAACTGAACAACTCCCTACTCAATGACCACTGACTGGGTCAGGGGTGAAACAGAGAAAGAGATGAAAGATTTTCTAGAACTCAATGAAAATGAAGGCACAACATACCCAAATCTATTGGACGCAATCAAAGTAGTCCTAAGGGAAGTTTATAGCACTAAGTGCAAGTGCTCAGCATTTGGGAGGCAGAGTCAGGAGGATCTCTGTGAGTTCAAGGCCACCCTGGTCTACAAAGTGAGTTCAGGACAGCCAAGACTACAGAGAGAAATCCTGTCTTGAAAAATAGAAAGAAAGAAAAAGAAATATAGAAGTTAGAGAGATCCCATACTAGCAAATTAACACAACTGAAAGCTCTAATTTTAATGTATATATTCCTCTATGCTCTAGCCCACAAATAATACATGTATTTGTATGTTACAGTAATAAATTATGAGAACAGCATGGCTTTGGATATTTCTTGATAACTTTTGTTTGTTATATAGTTTTTCTTTTTTTGGAGTTAGTTCCATTAAGTGATGTAATACCTTGTAAAACTATTAAAATATCTCTTATTCCTTCCCCATATGCCTTATATATTGCTTAATAAGAGAGAAAAGCAAGCCCTTCACTAGAGACACACAAACATACATGGACAGGGATACACACCAAGAGATTCACAGATAGATTCAGATTTATACAGCGGACAGCAGAAATAAGAGAAGAGCAAGATGGGAAAAGCAAAGAATTCAAATCTTGGCTTGCTATTGGTTAAATACGTGTGTGTGTGTGTCTCTATGTGTCTTTGTGTGTCTGTGTGTTATATATTATATATATATATATTATGTATGTGTCTGAAAGAGAGAAAAGTATTTTCTATGAATATATACTATTTAATAGGCTACTAAATATATATACATCTTGCATTGTTCTCATGTATGTTCACATGTATAGAGATATGTGTATAAGTATGTTGATTATAAGTCCATGTCACTATCTATCTCAGCTTATTCAATATTATACTTGAGATAGGATCACTAAACACTGGAACTCACCAATTCCGGTGGTCTGTTGTACCAGTAAAGCCTAGTGTTCTCTTATCTCCACCTGCACAGTTCAAGCATTACAGGCTGACACAGTCATAACCGTCCTTTCTCACATACATTTTAGGCTTGTGCACTTAGGTCCTCCAGCCTACATAGCAAACACCATACCCACTGAGATATCTCCCCTACCACTACAGTGTTATAGAACATAATATATCATAACATAATTAATATGATACCATATATGATAGTATTCTATAGCATCCATATTCAAATGCATCCAATAGGAGTCTTTCAATGAGTAAGTTCAACACTATATCTTATTTATCATTAACTCTTTTAAGGAGAAACATTTTCACATTGTCTTTTCTTCCCTCAGTAGGTCAATAAGAAACACCATTTAAAAAAATAAAAGGCTGCCAAATCCAAATAGCCAAAACACTGTGAATGTAACACTTATATAATTCCTAGTTGTTTCATGGTTCTCCTTGCTGTATGTACTTTATTGTATATATATATATATATATATATATATATATATATATATATATATATATCATAAATGTATATGTAAAAAATAAAAATAATATATTACCAATAGAATAAATTAATAAAAGTAAATAAATAAAACTGGAAATATGTGATATATTCTGATTAGGATTTCCCCTCTCCCTTCTCCTACCAGTCCCACCCTCCTCCCTTCCCATCTTGATCTCCACCCTTCCTGTCTCATTAGAAAATAAACAAGTCTCCAAGGAACAATAAAAAAATAAGATAAACACAAATCAACCAAATATAATTATAACAAAATAAGAAAAAAAAAAGCCAAAGAAAAAGTACAAGAAACATATTCTTGCACACATAAGAATTCCATAAAAACCTCAAACCTAATGCCATAGTATAACCTACTTTTCTTTCTTTCCTTCTTTCTTTCTTTCTTACTGTCTTACTTTTTTTTTAAAGGTAGAACTTCACTTAATGATTGTGTGTGTGCATGTTTGTGTCTGTGTGTGTGTTGCTGTGCTTTCTAGATGATCTTTATATTTTATATTCAAACTTCTTTTTTAATTTTCCATTAAGTTATTTTTAATCATTTTATAGACTAGTTACTGCCCCATCCCAGTTCCACTGTCATGTCCCCCTCTGCAATTTCCCCATGTCCTGATCATCAGAGAAAGGAAGGCATCCCGTGGGTAATAACCCACCCTGGCACATCAACTTGAAGCAGGATTAAGATCATTTTCTCCTACTGAGACCAGACCAGGCTTCTCAGCTCAGGGAAAGGAATCCAAAGTGAGACTACAGAGTCAGAGACAGCTCCCACTCCAATTGTCAGGGTCCAGGCTATGCATGCCCTTTGATGGTGGTTCTGTCTCTGTGAGCCCCCATGGACCAAGGTTAGTTTATTCTGTAGGTCTTCTTTCAGTGTCCTTGACCCCTCCAACTGCCTTAATCTTTCCTTACACGGTTCCACAAAACTCCCCCAGCTTGGTCTATTGTTTGGTTGAGGGTCTCTTCATCTTTTTCTATCAGGTGCTTGATGAAACCTCTTGGAAGGCAACTATCTTAGCCTGCTGTCTTTAAGCATAGCACAGTATCATTAATTGTATGAGAGGTTGGCTCTCTGCCATGGGGTGGGTCTCAAGTTGGGCCACTCATTGGTTTGCCATTTCGTCAATCTCTACACTTTATCCCTAGGTATGATAAATTTTGAGTTGCAGGTTTCATAGTTGGGTTGAGGTCTCCCTCTCTTCTCTGGAAGGGCCACCTGGCTAGAAGAGATGACAAATTCAGGCTCCATATGCCCAGCTGTGAGGACTCTCAGCTAGGATCATCCCCATAGATTCCCAAGAGCCTCTCCTGTCCCAGGGATAATCCCCACAACCTTTTTTGTTTTCTATATCCCAGTCCCTACCCAATTTTCTCCCATTCCCCTTCCACTCAATTTCCTCCCTCTATCTATCTCCGATGTCTATTTTATTTCTCCTCTGGGTGATATTCAACCATCCTTCATTGGGCCCTTCTTGTTATTTAGCTTCTTTGGGTCTGTGTACAGTAGCATGGTTATCCTGTTCTTTATGGCTAAAATCCACTGATTACTGAGTACATGCCGTGCAGTCTTTCTGTGTGGTTTACCTCACTCAGGATGATCTTTTCTGTTCCCATCCATTTGCATGGAAATTGCATAATGGTTTTTTTATTTTAATAGTTGAGTGTTATTCCATTGTTTAAATGGCTTTTTTATTGTAGTTTTTGTTTGTTTGTTTTCATCCATTCCTCCATTGAGGGACATTAATGCAGTTTCCAGTTTCTGCCTATTTTGAGTAAAGATGCTATGAACATAGTTGAGCAAATTTCTGTCTGACATGGTGGATCTTCTTTTACGTATATATCTAGGAATGGTATATACACAAAATCTAATAGAAAAGAAAGTAGGAAATAACTTTGAACAAACTGGTATAGGAACCCACTTCCCAAACAGAAAACCAACAGCTCAGGTACTAAGATCAGCACTTAATAAACGGGACCTCATGAGATAGAAAAGCTAATGCAAAGGAAAGGACATTGCCAATAGGACAATGTCAATAGGCAGTCTTCAGAATGTTAAAAGATCGTCACCAAGCCTACATTTGATATATATATATATATATATATATATATATATATATATATATATATATCAATAAGTTGAACACCAACAAACCAAATAACTCAATTTAAAAATGGGGTACAGAGATAAACAGAAAAGTCTCAACAGAGAATCTCTAATGGATGAGAAACACTCAAAGCAATGTTAAACAATGATGAATACTACCCTATGAGCATACACAGGGGGAGGAAGTCCCCCTCCATCACAGACATAGCGGAGGGGAGTAAGGGGAAAGCAGGAGGGAGGGAAGAATGGGAGGATACAATGGATGGGATAACAATTGAGATGTAATGTGAATAAATTAATAAAATGTTTTTAAAAAACAATTATTAATCCTTGGTCAGATGCAGGAATGGTGTTCTTTTCCCATTCTATTGGCTGCCTTTTTGGCATATTAATAGTGTCCTTTGCCTTACAGAAGCCTTTCAGTTTAATGAGGTCCCATTTATTAATTGTTAATCTTAGAGCCTGAGTTGTTGGTGTTCTGTTGAAGAAGTTGCTTCCTCTACATGGTGCGCATGCGCATAAGGGGCACACTGCAACGGGGAAGCAGCAGGGGGTGCTGCTATCTGTGGCTCTCCACAGTTCCCCCTTATTCATTAAATTTTGGGCAAGTGGCACAGAGAATGCCTGGTAGGTTGTCCCCACTGCACTGGAGAAATAGGCTGACAAGATGGTTGAACATTGGCCATGTAGCCCATCCCCAACATCTTCTTCTCCTCCCTCTCTTTATAAGAAAAGGAGGTAGATGGATTCATCATATACAGGTGAGCTTGGGTCCCTGGAGGGAGCGGGCATTAACCAGAGGGGGAAGCATTGACCTGATCCTCCTGGGGCCACATTGGCCTGTCAAGATGTCTTTTTGAGGAGGAGAGGGAGGTCCTGATCTGCTGTCTGTGGGCATCCCCAACATACAGCGAACAAGACAGTTTCCAACATCTACCTCTATGCAATTCTCTGGGGACTCAGAGTCGGACAATGTGGCCCTCCCCCTGTGGTACCTCGTCCTACACCCCTTGCAGGTGCCCATGCCTTACGGCAGGCAATATCTGAGTATATGCCATTCTCACCATGCCAAGGAAAGGGAAAGGGAAGCCCATTAATGTCATGGCATTGGTCCGCCAAGTGAACGGAGTATCTATACCCGTCACTGACTACTTCTCTATCATGCCAAGCCATATTTGAGGAGATTGCCCAGCCTCCAGTGCAGCAAATGCTTGCATCAAAGAGGCCTGCATGCGATGTTGGCGGGCGTGCATCCTGCATATGCACCAGAGTGCTAGGCAACTGACAAGGACCAGACACACTGTCAAAGTTCTTATTCCCGCCCATTCCTGCAGATGAGAGAAGGCGTTCTGGAACCACTGCGACAGCCCAGAGACCATGGAGACATCAGTTCGTGTAGAATTGATGTGCACCATGGAGAGATGCAGTTCCTGCAGGGGACTATCCAGGCTTCTGCTCCAGTTACCTGCAAGATACTGGGAGAGACTGCTAGACAAGTTAATAATCTGAAAACATAAGCTTCCCTTAAGGGGAAAGCCCATATTTTCTGTATCAGGTGCAATCTCTTTTGTTAGTGAAACATTGGTGGTGAAGATTCTTGGGAAAATTGTGGTTGTATGTTTTGGAAAACCCCACAAGATTCCCCACCTATACTCAGGCTATGTCATGGAGCCTGGAATGTTTCTCACCATTATCATCCAGATTCCCATCTATGGGGTAGGCTCTGCCAGAGGCTTTGGAACATCATCATTTTTTCTCTTTGTAAGTCGAGTTAACCTTTCAGGCACCCACACTGGTTAGTCTGCATCCTGTGGAAACACACAAACAGATCCTCTCGCCCAGACCAATACTGGGTCTGGGCCCTTCCACAGCACTGTAAGGACATCCTTCCACATGACTGTGCATTTATAAGTAGAGTCTCAGCTCTCATGATGCTCGGCGGCTGTCATGCCGGACTTATCTAATTGAAAAAAATTTATGGTTAACATAGCCAAAGAAAGGCGTTCTCTAGGTGTTCTTTTATACCCTATTCCCCTTTTTTGTTTTTGAAGGCATTCCTTAAGGGTGCGATGTGCTCTTTCAATGATGCCTTGTCCCTGAGGATTATAAGAGAGGCCATGAAGTAATTGGGAATTAGTGAGTTTTAAGTAGGGTCGCAGCCATTGTATATCCCCCAGCAATTTTTGGAAATCATTAAGTGTTTTCAAACTATCAGTTCTTAATGTAATTTTTTGTGGGGTAACTCTATCCTGACATATTCTTGTTCCTAGATAATCAATAATGGTAGCCTTCTGCACCTTCTTTGGAGCAATGAACAATCCTTTTACCTTTAAGCTCAGTACTAGCCAGGTGTAAGCTTGAACTAAAACCTCCTCACTCTTTGCACAAATCAAAATATCATCCATGTAATGAAAGCACTTAAGTTGAGGAAATTCTTTCCTAAATCCCTGAATGGTGTCAGCGACATATAACTGACACATTGTAGGACTATTAGCCATTCCTTGTGGTAACACTACCCATTCATATCTCTGATCAGGCTCTGTATGATTTATTGAGGGTACTGTGAAAGCAAATCTCATTGTGTCTTTTGGAGACAGAGAAATGGAAAAGAAGCAATCCTTGATGTCTACCACAATAATATGCCAATTTTCAGGTAAAGTGGATGGCAATGGTAGGCCTCTATGGACTGGCCCCATTGGCATCATCTGATTATTAATAGCTCGCAAGTCATGTAATAACCTCCATTTGCCTGATTTCTTTTTTACAACAAAGATGGGTGTATTCCATGGTGAAACTGAGGCCTGTAAATAACCTAGTTCCAGCTGTTCCCTAACCAGCTCATGAATGGCTTGAAATTTTACTGAGGGCAGGGTCCACTGGGGAACCCATACAGGTTCCTCAGTTTTCCATGTAATGGGAATTGTATCCTCAGTGGCCCCTAGGAAAAACCCAGACTCTTACGGTCAAGCTTTAGAATGCCGGCAATAGGATCTGGACTTCCCCACAAAGTTTTTCCAAGTCCTTTTCCTCCAATATATCCCATATTATTCATCATCTCCTGAGACTGTCTGCTGTAGGACTCCTGATTAATGATCTCATATCCCATTGCATTCAATAAATCTCTTCCCCACAAGGTTATGGGGACTTCTAATACATAGGGTTGGAAAACTCCTCCATGTCCCTCTTTATCTTTCCAATTTAGCATTCTGGCACTAATATTTGGGGTTTTCTTGAAACCCAACCCTCTGAGTAAGTGACTAGAGGTTTGAACAGGCCATCCGGGGGACCAATCACCTTCTGCAATTATACTGATGTCTGCCCCGGAATCCATAAGGCCAGTGATTGCTTTTCCTTCTATTAAAAGTTTTAGAGTGGGGCGATTTTGTAAATTCATAGCCACGTAAATTGAAGCTCCTGAGGATCCAAATCCCTTCTCTCCACATGTTTGATCTTTTGCCGGGAATAAATTATGACAGCTAGGAAGAATGAGCAACTGCGCTAGATGGTCACCAGGCGAAATTGCGCTCACCCCACGAGGAGATGAGATCATAATTTTTGCAGTGCCTGTATAATCTGAAACAATTACACCGGGATGAATAATAAGGCCTTGCAATGTAGTAGAACTAAGGCCAATTAGTAGTCCCACTGTGTCTTTTGGTAGAGGGCCAGTGAAATCAGTGGCTACCAACTGAGGCCCCATTTGTAGGGTCAGTACGAGTCTGGTGGTGGAACAGAGGTCGAGGCCTGCGCTCCCTCTAGTCGCTCTCTGGGGCATTGCCATTCTATGAGAGAATACAGACTCAGCCACTGTTCTGGAGCTCTGGTCTCCTCCATTGCCCCATATATTTGAGGGCCCTAAGGACGAGGGCCCCATGTCCTGTTTTTTGGCCGTACTCCCCCAAATCCTGCTGCTAGTGGTTGACCATTAATGTCTTTTACTGACTGGCATTCATTAGCCCAATGATTTCCTTTCCTGCATTTGGGACAGAGGCCAGGCATATGTGGAGGAAGATTTTGACTAGTCTGATTAATCCCCTTGGGACAATGGCGTCTGAAATGTCCTTCTTTGTCACACTTGAAGCAATTTTGAGGACCAGTAATTCCATTTATGTTCGTTCCTTGGGCTGCCTGCATCACAGCTGCAGCCAATTCTGCATTTGATAATGGTCCTCCTATCTCTCTGCAGATCTTTAACCACACATCTAAAGATTTATGTTTGTATGGATTTATGGCTTATCTACACTCCTTGGTACATTGCTCAAAAATAAGTTGTTTTATCAAAGGCATTGCAGTATCTGGGTTGCCAAAGATCTTTCCAGCGGCATCAACTAATCTGGCCACAAAGTTGGCAAATATTTCATTGCCTCCTTGAATAATTTTTGTGAGATTTCCAGATACTTCCCCTCATTTAGGAAGGGCTTTCCATGCCCTTGTGCCAATAAAATTAATTTGATCAAAAACTTGTACCAGATATCCTGTATGTTGGTTAGCGAAACGTCCCTGCCCCATAAGCATATCCTGGTCCCATGCCGGTTGTCCGTTAGCTGCATTGGCAGCTGCCTGCTCAACTGAGAACTCAATGTAATAAGCTTTCCAATCCAAATAGGCGCCAGGTAAAAGGCAGGCTCGTGCTAAATTCTGCCAATCTGAAGGTGTCATGCAATATCTCCCTAGGGTTTCCAACTGTGCCATAACAAAGGCTGAGGTCGTGCCATAAGCACGAACAGACTCAGCCAGTCTTTGGACAATTTTAAAATCCAAGGGTTCATGATAATGATTCCCTTGTGCATTATGAAAAACTGGGTAACAATGAGGGGCATTTTGCAAATGAAATTGCCTCCATACCTCGGGACAGGTAGACCTACCTCCCTTTGGTATATGGGGCAGGGGTCTTATTCTGCCTGGAGATTTAGGTGGCTCTAGTTCAAGAGCTGAAGGCTGTGTAATCTTGGTCTTCTTTTTTGGTATAATAATGCTATCTAGCCATTCAGCCAACTCCTCTAATTTTTCGTCCTCAGGGCCAGAATCGTCCCCTTCAAACCGATCCTCTTTCACTTTCCCCAAAATATAATTTCCCATTTTGTCTGAGTCCTGGAACTTTATTGTCTCAAAGCCTGAGAACTTAACAGTTATGTCCCACTTACCGGGAACTTAATTCCCCATTTTGTCCGAGCCCCGGACCAGCAGGAAAGACACCAACACCAGGAACTCTTCTTGCCACAGTTTATTCAGGATCCTGGACTACCGGAGTGACCCCGGGAAAAGCTCCCACAGAATCTTTATAGTGTGCCTCGTCCTATCAGAGACTGCCACGTTGTCGCTCTTGGTTGGTGCGTTCGGATCACGCTACCTCACGCTATGCCTTCAGGCATGTGCATAAGGGGCTTGCTCAAAGGCACACTGCGCATGCGCATAAGGGGCTCATTGCGCCGGGGAAGCAGCAGGGGGCGCTGCTATCTGTGGCTCTCCACAACATGGTAGTTCAAAGCTATTCCCTTTCTTCTATTAGATTTAGTGTATCTGGTTTTATGTGGAGTTCATTGATACATTTTGACTTGAGTTTTGAACAGGGTGATAAATATGGATCTATTTTCTTTTTTCTACATGCAGACCTCCAGTTAGACCAGTACCATTTGTTGAAGATCCTTTTTTCCCCCTTTCTATTGTGCAGTTTTGGCTTCTTCGTCAAAACTAAGAGTTCATAGGTTTGTGGGCTTATTTCTGTGTCTTTGATTCTATTCCATTGACAAATCTACCTGTTACTATGAAAATACCATGCAGTCTTTTTTTTACTATTGCTCTGAGGCACAGCTTGAAATCATGTGTAGTGATACCTTCAGAAGGTCTTTAATTGTACAGAATTTCAGCTGTTCTGTGTTTTTTATAATATGAAGTTGAGAATTGTTCTTTCAAAGTCTGTAAAGAATTATATTGATATTATTATGGAAATTGCATTGAATCTGTAGATTGCTTTTGGTAAGATGTCCTCTGAGAAGCTTTACCTAGCAACTGGTGGAAACATATGTAGAGGCCCTCAACCAAACATTAGACAGAGCTAGGGAAAGGATTGAAGGAGACAAGGAACTCAAGGACTCTACAGGAAGATGTACAGAGTCTACTACCTAGAGCCCTTGGGAGCTCACAGGGAATGAAGCACTATTCAAAGAACATGCATGGACTGGCCCTAGGCTCAGAGAACATAGGTAGCAGATGTGCACCTTGGTCTTTATGTGGATCCCCCAACAACCGGAGGAAGGACCTTTCTGGATCTGATGCTTCTCTTTGAATTCTGTTCCCCTAACCAGGCTGCCTTGTCGGGCCTCAGTAGGAGAGCATGCCTCTAGTTTTGCTGCAACTTAATCTGCCAGGACAGGTTGATATCCATAGGGGAGGACAAAAGGCCTAGGAGGAAAGGATGGGGGGGTGCTGCAATCAGGATGTAAATAGATAAATAAATTATAAAAAGAAAGAAATATTAGACATCCTCAATCATCAGGGAAATGCAAGTCAAAACCACTCTGAGCTTCCATTTATACCCATCAAAATGGATAAGATCAGTGGCTCTAGGGACAGCACATGTTGGCAAAGGTGTGGATCAAGGAGAACACCCCTTCATTGCTGGTGGGCCTGCAAATTTGTACAACAGCCTTGGAAATCAATCTGGTGATTTCTTGAAAAATTGGAACTAGTTCTGCCTCAAACCTTCTAACTTGAGCTGAAAACTTTTCTCAATGTGTTCAAATGCTAAGTCCTCACATCTTTCCCCTCCAATTTTCAGCTTTCATTTCACATTAAATTGTCAGTTTAATAAGCATTTTCTCTGACATTCAAATGATTACAGATACTGGTTTAAAATTTTTTTCAGTAAAAGCATAAAGGACCAAATTAAATGTTTATTTATTTCTCAATTCTATATTTTTGTTTGGATCCTTATTTAAAAAAAAACATAGCATTTATCAAGGGCACAGCATAGAGATTTGTTCACTAGGAGCTTTACATGATGTGGGAACCTCAGCCGGGAAAGAGAAATAAACATCATCTTATGCAATGTTTACTACCAATGAGTACTAGTAAGCCAGTTGAACAGCTTAGAGTACTAAACTTGGGGAAATTGAGCAAACTGCATTGTTTCAATCTCCTGCTGCCAATATTCTATTTTTTAATTGAAAATGTCTCTTAGGGCATTTGTAATGTGGAGTTCTTATGACACTGAGGGAGTGAAAATGTTAAAGAAGTTTGTGAGTTTCAAATGTCTCCATGCATAGTTCTATAAATTAGCCTTTGATATTGGGCTAGAATTTGGGGGCAATGACTGTAAATTTCTGAAGTCACCAGAAAATCAGAAATTGTGAATAAAGGAATTGAGATCACATCCAAAGCCTCAGGATCCTCGGGGATGTTCCATTGTTTTTTTGAAGCTGGAACTGGCAGAAATTGGAGCTACCTGACAGGGAGTCATTGAGTCTAAAAAAATTATTAAAATGTTTTTCTAAAACTTGAGAATTTTTTGTTATCATATTTTCTACTAAGTAAATAATATAAAAATGTAATAATTAAAGGTTTTCTCAATTTCTTCTGGTGACCCTTAAAAATAAATGGCGTTTAGAGAGTTAAAGACTCTAAGATAACTAGAGGCTTTGCCAGAAGATTGAGGTTCTTCTCTCCCCACCCATTATTTCCTCACAAACTGCTACATTTAATTGCTAATCAGGGCTACTAACTAGTCCAGGGCTTCATGCAGTACACCAGAAGACAGGAAGGTAAACACAAACACACACACACACACACACACACATAAAAACAAGTTTCGTTAAATGAATGAAAAATGTTCACATTGTTAACAAAGATAAAATATGTTGTATTTAAAGTATCATGAAAGCAATTAATGCTGGACAAAAGGATACACTTAAGTAATGATTCTTTAATGAACATCCAGAGATGTCCAGGCATGCAGTTGGATTCCATCAGCTGGAGCTAGAGAAGGCTGTGAGCCATCCACTGTAGTACTGGGAATTGAACTCCAGAAGAACAGGATCTAAGCACGTCTCCCATCCAAATATATTCAGAGTGTCATTATTAGAAAACTCTCCGCCTTTTATAAAGTCACCAAAGTATAGAATAACTGTACACAAATACTATGAGAACACTAATCCTAACACTTAATCGTTATGTTTCCCAGGCCCAGTGGCTTCTCATGTACCTACTTCATAGCAGCCTCCACACAAGAATAAGACTAAGAAAATGTCGCATTCCCCTTCGCATTATCAGAGCTCACCAAAGACCCCTCGGCCCTTGTTAAAGTTAGTGAATAAGTCCTACTATACCAGGCTGCAAATTATTTCCAAATGTCTTTCTTGGAAGATCGAGATGAATGTGTCGTGTTTCTTGTGCATCTTTTAATTCATTTTATCATTCAAGAAAAGTTCATTTGCATATCATAACTTCAAATCTCTTTGCGTTCTCATAGGATAACATTTTAAGCTTTATTTTCTAACCTCTCTTCATCCATCATCTGAAGCAATTGATAAAACACATCCTATAAAACCAGTTGCAATAAATTTACTAGAGATGTTCAAATGACAACTCTTTGAACTCCTTACTTTACTACAGAAAAAAAAATCTCTTTCCATTAGGCTGATATTAAAAGCTAATATCTCCAAGAAACTTTTAAATGGCTTTCCTATCTTATTTTAATGCACCTAATGAGACACATGACTATTATTTTTAAATTATTGCTCTTTTATTATATTTCTTTTATTTTTCTGTTTATGATATAATTACATCATTTTTACTCCATTTAATTCCTCAAAATATTCCTGTATATGCCTTATTTCTTTTTCAAAGTTATTGTCTGTCTTCATTTAATTGTTGCTATATACATACATGTATATATATGTGTGTGTGTGTGTGTGTTGTATATGTATATAATGTATAATGCATATGCATATGTACACACACATATTTTGAAACATATTCAGTCTGACCTGTGCCACTGTTATGGATTTCCTTATGGCTGAACAGTTGGTATATGACAACAGATTACTTTCTAGGAGAAGACTCTCTCCCACTCTCAGCATTCCTTAGTTGCCTAAAATTCTTTGTGTATGGCTGATAGCCTGTGGCCTTTCTCCATCTACTTTGGCATGTGTATTGTTGTTGTACTTGTTTTGGTCACATTTAAGTAGTCATGTTGGTGATATTTTATGAGTGAAGTTTATTTTGTCTCTCAACAGATCATACATATAGAAAAAAAAGGACACTTATCTTCTTATTTAGATCACGAAGACTTCAGTTTAGACTCTCTCCGCGTAATGTCTGGCTGTGGGTATCTGCACCTGCTCTCACATTCTGCCAGTGAAAGCCTCTTTGATAATGACTGAACAAGGCATCAATCAATGAGTATAGCAGAATATCATTAGGAATCATTTCAATGATTTTTTTAACCACTCTTGCTTGTTTCTACCCTACATCTCTGTCTCTCAGCTTTGCATTCTTTGGTTCCTAGCCATCTAGGCAGAGTAGGAATGGACTCCCTCTCATAGTATGGGCCTCAATTTAAACAAAGCATTGACCACTCCCATAAGTTCCATGCCACCACTATCTCAGCATATCTTGCAGGCTGGATAATTTGTAGTTTTAGGGATTTGAAGCTGGATTGCTGTCCAGGATTCTCCTTCTGGAGTCTGAAGACTACTTTCCCATGCCAAAGAGACTAGACTGTAAGGGTGAAGGCTGCATTCAGGTACCAGCTGGACCACTCTGCCTTCAGTGAGCTATGTGGTATTATCCTCTGCAATGGGTCCCTGCCGTCAATTTTCAGAGAACAAGTTTCTCTCCTAGCACCAGCCTAAGTTGCTCAGGGATCACCAAAGGACCCCCTCGTGTGACTCACATAAATCATGTGATGAGCGGAACAAACCTGAAGCAAGAGTGATGTCTAGATGTGTACAAACCTCAAAATATCAACCATGAGATAAGAAAGAGTAAGCATCGCTCCCTCCCAGTTCTGTGCCTGCATGCCCCAGTGCCCACGGTTTTGTTACCCGCACCTCCAGCATTTTCAGAGGTAGTCATGTAGCCTGGTGAGTAGGACATGCCCCGCTATCACCTGGAATTCCTCCTCTCCATACTAATGAAGTGTTCCCAGAACTTCAGCCCCAGCCAATAATGTGCACTTACCCAAAATCCCACACCCACATCCCGAGGTTTATACAGCCTTTATTCTCTCCAATCTAGAGAGTTGTACCGCTGGAATTCCTACAGCCCTGGAAGAGCTGTGTCACTAAAAGGCCCTGTCCCTCAAAGACCTGTATTGGGGCTGCCACTCACCGCCGAATGGGATCCTGTTGACCTACTTGCCTGGCTCAGCTTCATTCCTTTGCCTCCAGCAGCTGTACACAACAGTGCTGTGAAGCCACAAAGGGAAGAAGTGGAGCCCAAGCTCTCGAAGGACAGCTTTGGCAATGTATTTTAAACTTCTGGTTCTTTCTCATTCTCTTCCTTAGTTTGTCTTTACTTGTGTCTCACTTGTTATCTCTGCAACGTGTGTGTCTATAAAAACTGTCCCGATGAGTTTTGTCTGTATCCTTTGTTTGGCTCAATTGGTCAAATCTTTCTCAGATTCATCACTTTGTCTGCCCCCAGTTAAACATGGCTGCTTCTTTCTATAACCTAAACTTATCTTCATTGTTTGGAATTAAAGTTGTGTACTAAGGACATGGAAGTATCCCAGCCAGATTATACTGTAATCCAGAGCATATTTTTCTTCCAGCCAGATCACATAGACCTAAGGTTATTAAATGTGATCCCTTCCCAGAGCAGGGTTGTTGCTGGATTAAAATTCCTCTACAATTTACTTATCAGCTAATATCCACTTATTAGAGAATATTGGTCCCTTCCCTCCAAGATCAGGTAACCCTGTGGAAAATGGATAGAGTCAGAGAGAATGGAGGAAACTATGACATTTTTCACAGACTTAACTAAGCAAGGATTATATGGTCTCAACAAGACTGAAGTGGAAAGCACAGAGCGTGCAGGGTTCGGAGCTGGGTCTGGATATACACTATGACTTTTAGCTTGCTGTTTATGTGGTACTTTTGACAGGGAGCAGGTATATATCTCTGACTCTTTTCCCATTCTTGGGATTCATTTTCTCCTATTGGGTTGTCTTGTCCAGCCTCAATAATTGGACTTTTGCCTCATCTTATTCTATCTTGTTTTGTCCTCTTTAGCTGTCATCTCTTGAAAAATTGCTCTTTTTTGAATCAGAAACAAAGAGCACGCAGATGAAATGTGATGGAAACCAGGAGAAGTGGGTAGAGAGGAGACGTGATGTAAACGTACTGCCTGAGAGAACAATCTATTTTCAATTAAAAATGGTGACGCCTGGCTCAAGTTTGTCACATGGCAAGCACATGCTGTGAAAAAAAAAAAGATCATCTGAAGTAATAGGTTAAACATGCTAAAGTCTTATGTATTACTCAACAATCAGCAAGCAAACTTCGATGTTGAAATCTTGTCTGAGTAAGACATTGAAAAAACATCATTAAAATCTTTCATTACACATTTGTATACTTGCTTGCAATTGTAAGCCTAAACACATGAAGGACCAAAATAACTTTTCTCATAACTTCTGTCAATGCAATTATATTTTCTCTATATTGTCTACACTATATTATATAAAATCCTAACAAATTGATTGGTACAACCTTTGGATTCTATATTTAGAAATATTCAAACTTATTTATGAACTAAATTATAAAAATTTAATATTTGGCAATTTAATAATAATTGACCATTATTTTATTATGAATCATGATATTTCTAAGAAACGTAACTATTCTCCATTCAAATTGTTAGTAATCTTCATTGTGAAGGACCATGTTCTGGAAGATATCAGTGGCATTTCTAAGCCACAATGACTCACAAGCTTAATTCAATATGCAGCTCTTCAATTTACCTATTAAGATATCTTTGAAATTATTTCATTTCCTTTTGTATCTACCTTATTAATTTAAAGATTAAGACACTAAAGAGAAATATATATTATATATACATAAATATATAAATATATACATATATGTATATATTTTTAGTTTAGTCCAGTGAATATGTGTGTATGTTTTAAAGAAAGATAAATTTAATGTTTAATATTGTATTGAAGAAACATAAACACATAGTGCAAGGCCATTCACTGCCACTTAATCTATTGGTGTTCTTGACTTGAACTAGTCTATAAGCATCCAATAATTTATAAATGTTGAACAATCTATGCTTTAAAATCTCTATATCTTAAAATTGTTTTTTATTAAGGACATAGTTGGGCTAACTTGGAGTATAGTCAATGAAAGTCATCTGTTATCAGGGAAATGCACTGTTTCAAATCTGCTGCCCAGAAATACTATGATTGATACAAATTTTTAGTTTTTTCAAAAGAAAAATAAAAGGCAGCTTTCTGACAAAGAAGTCCCCAGGAACAATGGAACTGTGCTATACAAGAGAATGACAGAGCTTAAGCACTATGGTGTCTGGAAGGAGAAGGCAAAAAGAAGAAATGATGGGATGTCAGGAAGAGCCATTTACAACAGAGAGTTGGATCAAGGTCAACTCTTCTTCGTCAGAAACAGCCTGATTTTACTGTGGAAAAGGATTAGGAACGAAACCAGAGGGAAAGTTGCTAACCCAGTTATCTGGTCATTACAGTAGACCAAGAACTCAACAGTGTTAATTTGTAAATTAGTTCACTCATAGTAAATATAGAAAGAAACTAATGTATAACACAGATATTTAAGATGTAAAATTTGGGCCAGTGGGATGTCTCAGTGGGTAAGCATATTTGTAAGGAAGCTTAACAGCCAGAGTAATACTCTAGAAAGGCGACAACAAACCACACACAACTGTGTAAGTGGTTGTCTAGCCTCCGCATGTAGGTCACAGCAACCTGACATGGGTAAATGTACTTAACACAAAAAAAGTGTGCTGAAATTGTTTCTCATTCATTGATTGTATCTAGAAGAGAAAAAAAAGAAAAAGAGAACAATACTAAGTTCTGAAAGAAAACGCATAAATAGGGGAGAGAAGCTCAAGGTATATCTATTGTTACTATGCATGTGAACACTATTTCTTTCAAAAGGACGTGCCCTTATTTTTAAACATGACCATTGATTGGGTTTTTCTGTATGAACTTCAAAATGTTGATGTTTGAAATATTGATATGTTTGAAAAAGGCTATGTTTAGGGTGGAATGAAGAGATGACGCAATGCTTAAGAACACATTCTCTTCTTTCAGAGGACCCCATTTGTTTCCCAGCACTCATGTCAGGAATCTAGTAATCACCAGGAACTCCAGCTCCAGGGAAGCAACAACTTTGGAATAATCAAGAACCTGCACTCTTGTATGTATACCTCCCATCACACACACACACACACACACACACACACACATGCACACAATCAACTGTTTGGAGACTGTTGAAATATAAAGTGACCTTCTTTTGATATTCAATCGAAACAGCAAAGAAAACTCCACGAGGAACATTATAAATGAAATTCAAATGTTAATGAAAGGATATGAATGTGAATATCTGATTTCTCCATTAAGTCTTTACTGTGCCCATCGCATTCAGATTCTGGTTCAGAATAATGGCTTCTTTTCTCTGTTCACTTCATGCATATTCATTTTCATTAAAAATCTGTAATAGATTTGGAAAGAAGTAAGCTTCCATGTGATCTTAGCCCAAAGGCTGAGAAAAATGGAAAGAAGTAATTTTTAAAGAGTTAAAATAAAAAGATTTTATAGACTTCCCATAATGCCATGAACTTACAAATTGCAAAATAGTTTAGTTTTAATTGTATATCTTATATGAAATATGTTTGGTTTTTAAAGATAAAGGGCACAATAAGAAACTACATAATATTAGAGTAAATTTTTAATGAAATCATTGTCATATAAATTAGATATGTTGACGACAGTGGTATAAATGGGTGGCTTGATATAATTTCAAAGAAAAGAAAAGAAAATGAGTACCTTGAAAATCATAAAGCTACTAAACACATTTGGCCTCTACATGTTTAAATTTATATTATTACATTAGCCCTTTATGGACTTAACCAACAAGATGAACAGATGAATAGAAAAAGAAAATCTCTCTCCCACTCACTGCTCCTCTCTCTCTCTCTCTCTCTCAGACACACACACACACACACACACAAACACACACACACACACGCACACATGATGTAGTAAGTATACCAATAAAGTATACATTTATTGAGACATTGAGTTTATTACAGTAAACCAATAACCAAGACTAGAAAGACATTTTCTATAATATTTAATGTGGCTTTGTTTTAAAGGAAGAAATTTGTGTGGAAATAGGACAATTCCTGAATATAAGGGGTGCAGGAGGTGGAAAGATAGGATAAGAAAATTAAGAATGGATATTGTCAAAAGGTATTACTTTCTAGAATGAAATGCATTATCATCTATATAATTACAAACAAATTAAATCGATTAATAGAAAAAGTGGGGAAGAGCCTGGAACACATTGGCACAAGAGACAACTTCCTGAACGGAAAACCAACACCCCAGGCCTTAAGGTCAACAATTAATAAATGAGACCTCATGAGGCTGAGAAGCTTTTGTAAGGCTTCTATCAACAAAACAAAGCCACAGCCTACAGACTGGGAAAAGATCTTCACCAACCCTATATCTGACAATGGTCTAATATCCAAAATATATAAAGAACTCAAGAAATTAAACACCACCAAACCAAATAACCCAATTGAGAAATGGGGCTCAGAACTAAACAGAGAATTCTCAAGGGAGGACTATCAAATGGCTGAGAAACACTTAAAGAAATGCTCAATTTCCTTAGTCATCAGAGAAATGCAAATCAAAACAACTCTGAGATTCCATCTTATGCCCATCAGAATGGCTAAGATCAAAAATTCAAGTGACACCACATGCTGGCGAGGATGTGGGGAGAGAGGAACACTCCTTCATTGCTGGTGGGAATGCAAACTAGTACAGCCACTTTGGAAATCTATCTGGTCCTATCTCAGAAAACTGGGAATGAGGCTTCCTCAAGACCCAGCTATTCCACACCTTGGAATATACACAGAAGATGCACTACCACACAACAGGGACATTTGCTCAAACATGTTCATAGCAGCCGTATTCATAATAGCCAGAACATGGAAATAGCCTAAGTGTTCCTAGGTAGAAGAATGGATAAAGAAACTGTGGTACATTTACACTATAGAAAACTACTCCACTATTAAAAACAAGGAATTCCTGAAATCTGTGGGCAAATGGATTGAACTAGAAACAATCATAATGAGTGAGTTAACCCAGAAGTAGAAAGAGTCAAATGGTATATACTCAATTATATCTGGACACTAGCTCAACGGGCATGTCCCACGAAAGTCTTCACTTACCAGGAAAATGAGACAGAGGGGAGGACATCCTATTGGGACTCTAGGTGAGAGATCATGGGAGAATGGGGAAATAGAAGGATCCAGATGGTCCTGGAAACCTACAAGAAGAACGTTATGACTGGTGCATCTGGGCCTCAGGGTTCTGCTCAAACTATGGCACCAGCCAAGGACTATACATGCAGCAAACTTCAAACCCCTACCCAGATCTAGCCAATTCTCCACAGTTGAATGGAGAGTAGGGTCTGACTTTCACATGAACTCTGGTGCCCCATATTTGATCACGTCTCCAGGATGGGGAGACCTGGTGGCACTCAGAAGAAGGATAGCAGACTACCAAGAAGAGACTTGATACCCTATGAGCATGTACAGGGGGAGGAAATCCCCCTCAGTCACAGTCATAGGGGAAGGGATTAGGGGGAAAGTGGGAGGGAAGAATGGGAGGACACAGGGAATGGGATAACAATTGAGAGGTAATATGAATAAAATTATATATATATATATTTAAAACAAAAAACAAGAAAAAAGCTAATACCATCCAGTAGACCTTAGGATCTGAACCTTTGGGTTTCAGAGGTATTACCTAAGCTTCTGCTGAGAGTAGCAACAGGAAACAGGTCAAGCTACATTTCATCCTTTATTATAGGGAAGCCATATTCCAGCATTCCGTCCTGCAGAACTTCAAATAACTATGTCCTTACAGCATTTGTCAGAATAGTTACTTTATCTGACTATCACCGAGTCCGAGGAGACGTAGAGATGGCTTTGGTCCTAAACAAAAGAGCCTAGAATGTTCAAAGACTATACAAATCCCGTCTTTCAGTTTATTGGGTCTTCAAAGTTCACTAAACTGAGTTAATTTGAAGAAAAAGAAATCTCATGAGAATGTAAATAAAATCTTCACATTCTCAAGTACTAAAACTCATAAAGGTGAAGAACTGCTTTGATGGTTACACAAAATACAGCAGAAGTCTTTCTGCCTCTACAAATGAGTACACATTTTAGTAGGAACAGAATTACTTGTGGATACATACCATAAACCTAAAATAGGTCTTGTGACTTTTTCATATCGCATGGGATATGGAATTTAACATAGTTATCAACTAACATGAAATTGAGGTTAAATGATGCATATTCAAACAGAAATATAAAATGTTATTTTCCAACATGTATAAAAATCTGTATTTATGATTTTGGAAAATAAGATTTTCCTTGATAGCATTTTATGTGAAGTATTGGCCATGTAGGCTTTTGTTGGGAATATTAGTTCAAATACAATAAGTGCAAATTTTAATATTTGATTTTAAGTCACTCTTCCACTTGATCTTCTCTTAAATATTCAGAGTAGATTTAGCTTAAAGAAGAAATAACTATTTTTGATCAACTGTTTACTAGTAGCAATTTATTTCCAGAAATTGCCAGAGTTCTAAAATTCAATATTCATTTTAAATATCTTAAACAGGCAATGCTATTTTATTAAGTTTAAAAATAAATACAAGTTAATGTTTCTATATATGTTTTAATGTACCACAAATATAATATTCATTTTTCATGTTTTAATGGAAATATGACAACAAATAAATTATATATTAAATCATAAAGCTGGAATTTTAAATGTATGCTTACTACTTCTAAAACATACTCTAACTCAGCACTCTGAACCTATATTTGCCTCGTTTCATTTTCTTTCCCAAATATTGTAAATGCTGGCAGATAGAACTTTGAGAATGGCAATACCGCATTTCCTTTTTTTTCTTTTAAGCTGTGTTGTACACAGTTGCTATTGTTATACTTGTTATTAGTGCCATTAGTCAATGTACCAAAGAAAACTGCTTGATACAAACACACACATAATGACCAGTGATTTTCCACTCAAAGCAATTGAGCTGATACTCTGTATTCAAAATAACACTGCTGACAATGTTCCCATATGCTTTCACATGAGGAAAATTAGAGGCAAAAGTACTTATATATAAACTCTAGTTCTTTCCCAAGTAGACTGTTCTTCAACAGCACAAACATATAATGACATCCAGGATAATAATAATGACAACTAATACAAAAAACAGATATCAACAAGGAGAATGGTGTAGTGGCCAGGATTGAACAGTACAAAGTCCCCATTCAGACAGGGGCTCTGCTGTGCTTACAGCTTGGTGATGAGGAGGGAAAAAGGAAAGAGGTTTTTCTTGCCAGGGCACTACTGTTGATAAACAAGAAACAGCACTCAGGAAACTGTAGGTGGGTGATGGCAAGGGGACAGGTTGGAAATATGTAGTTGAATAAATGTAAAATGATTTCCATAATGTACACCTAGAGAACCACACATTTGCAACATGATGGAGGTTGGCTTTAGCATAGGAAGCCTAAAAACACGTATACCTCAAGATACTAAAATACCTATATTATGAAGAAATTTAATAAATGAGAGATTGTCTCACTTTTAACCCAAAAATAAAATATTTACATGACTTGCTATTCTGGGCCTTTTTACCAGATTAAACTGATGTTAAAATGTGTGGCCAAAATGTTCAACATTGTGGTGGTACACGTCTGTGACGCTAGAACTTGTGACGTTGAGGCAAGAAAAATGGCAGTTTATAGATCTTTCCTAGCTATCCAGAGAGTTGGAGGCCAGTCTTGAATACTTGAGATTTTATGCTGGCAAAAAAAAAAAAAATGCAGCAAACCAATCATGCAAATAAAAAAAGAAAAGCCAACAAAACCTCGTTTCTAATTTGTCACCATAAATTTTCATCAAACTCCTGTCCATTCTCATTTCTAATCTGGTCTCCTTACTACACAATCTGCACCATTCTATTGTGCAGGTGACACTTTTTCTTCTGCTTTCATGAGATTTGATCCTGGATGTTGAATATTAAATTATTATTGTTGCTGCTGCTACTAAACACAAGCTATCTGAAACTGACGTGAATTTATTTCAAATAGTTTGATTATGTACACTCATCTCATGTTTGATGATGTTTGTTTGAAAGATGGTTCTGATGAAAGGAAAAACTAATTATTGATATTAAAATATATATAAATAGCATTTTATTAGAGATTTCAGTAGAGTTAGGAATCACTAAAAAATCATTGGCTTTGTTTTCTTACAATCTATGGGTTTTACTTGACTCAGAGGAACAACACATTAGCAACTACAACATTCTTCAAATGTCTCTACCTGAAAGGAATCCAATAGCTGAAATACAAATACCTAGAGATGGGTTTAGCAATGGGCCACATGACCTGCAGCACTAACAGGATAATCTTTCTTTGAAAATCCCCACAATCTCAAAGGAAAGCATTGCAAGGTAGACCTTCTATAGATGAGGTTGAGACCCATCACCGCAGTTTTCTGTTCAAGTGCCTGAAGAAAAGAACTCCTTAGAGGAAGTCAGCATAAGCAGAGACCTATGACAGTACTTTCATCAATGATCCCCATAGATTCAGTTTTTTTCATACATTTCTTAGCTGAAATTTCTTTTCATTTAATGATGTTAAAATTTCCAATGGAAATTTGAAATTTTCCTATACCATTCATCACAAAGGCTTTTTGTTCAATTGTAATAGTATGACAATATATATTTGAGGAATAGTTCTTTGATAGTTTATAATTGAGAAAAATTGTGTCCAGTGGGGTGCTTTTTCTGGACTCAAGTTTCTCTTTTTTTTCTTCTTTATTATTGAATATTTTTACATATATATTTATATTGTTATAAATATATACAATAAACTACCTACAGCAAGAAGAACCAAAAAACAATCAGTAATTATATATATGTTACATTCATAGTGTTTTGGAAATTTTATTTGGCAGCCTTGGAAAATGATAATAACCACTGGAAATTATACTGAAGTATATATAAATAAAATAAATATTCTTAACACATCTCTTTCTGCCACCTCATTGATTCTCAAACAGTCAACTATGCGTTGGTCTAGTTGCTGTTGTTTGTTTGTTTAATGTTACATGTTATTCTCAAATGTAATGTGATAAGTATGTGTACTTTACTTATATCATTATTTCTAACTTCATTCCATTACAGTGTTGGTAACAATTAATTTAATAATTGTTTATGCGGGTTTCTTTGGCATTCAGTTTCTTCTGTTTTCATTTTCTTGTGTGTTGGGCGGCTGTGAGCTGACAGATGTTGCTGCTGAGAACTGAACCTCAGTTTTTTTGCAGGGGCAATGTATAATGAACCATCTCTCTAGTCGTCAAAAGCACTTATTCTGTCGTTTATTTCTGTGAATAACCAAAGGCACTTCAGATGGGGAAATGTATCTGCAGATTTTAGACTTCCCTTGCTTCCATAGCTACTTGCACAAAACGACAAATAATCAGCTGTACTCTACTTCTGTCAGTGTGACCTCCTGGAACATTCCACAGTCACATTCAGGAAGCTACTACAGGAGAGGGAAATGTATCCGATTTTCTTGGTTCCTGAAAGCTCAACCATAGTCTGAGCTGTTTGAAAAAATTAAGGCAGATTTTTTTCTATGAACAGCTTCCAAGAGCTCTATATAACCACCACATCACCATTTCCACCTACGCGAAATGGACTACATTTACCTAAGTAACCTCGCATAACGATGGCTATAACTAGTCTTAAGAGTCAGTATCTATGGATGCGATTGCGTCATAATATTTTATTCTAAGCAGTAAAGCTGTTACTCGCTCAGATTATAACTTGATATGACTGTGGTGCTGTCAGACCATCTTTGATTGGCCTGAATAAATGACAGGGTTTTTCACAAACAGCCCTTCTTAGGTGCTTGAGGCAAACTTCACAGGCTCCTCTTTGTTGTCCCAATAAAGGGCTTCTTTTCATAGGACTCCTCTTTGCTACTTTCACTAGAGTGACAGAATCCACACACAGAGGGGAGCACAGACACAAAAGAAGATGGCAGATAAGCAGCTGAGGAATAGAAGAACCCTCCTTTAGCTGAGGAGCCAATAAATGTCAGAAGCTTGGAGAGTGAAGAGTGAAAGAGGCAGATGATGAGAGAGATGAGAAGAGAGGTCAGAGCTGAGACTAAAGAATGATGAAGGGCTGTGGGAGCCTGGTAAGAGGTGACCCTTGTCACCAAACCAGAAGCTGATAAAATAGTCTTCAAACTTAAATCAGCAAAATATAATGAAGTACTTCTTAGTACTCAAAGGGAATGATTAACTAATAATACATCACAGTTCTAAACGTATAAGCACCAACCTCTGGTGCACCCAATTTCATAAAAAGCATACTGTTGAAATTCAGTCTTGTTCATTGATAGTAACTTGTTTTAATACCTGACTTTGTCCAATTGAAAGGTAATTAGGAAAGAAAGAAACAAACTTCAAAATTAAATTTTATCAAACATCAAATGGGCCAAATGTATATCTTGGAATATTTCATCTAAACACAAGAATATGCATTCTACTTAACATCTCATGGGATAGTGTCTAAATTAGACCACATCCTTGAGCACAAAGCAGTCTAAACAAATTCAGTAAATTAAAATAACTCCATGTATCCTGCCTGAGGCTCATGCAATAAAACTTAAAATTAATGTCAATCAAACCTATAGTAAGATCACAAATTCAAGGAGATTAAACAACACATTACAAACAAATGAATGAGTCAAAGAAGAAATTAAAAGAAAATCAAAGAATTCTCAGAACTAAGTGAAAATGTAAACACAATGCAGCAAAACCTCTGGAAGACAGATTTTATAGCAGTAAACACCTACATCAAAATATCAGAAAGAACACTAATAGATTATTTAATAATACATCTCAACCAAACCCAAGCCCAATAGACTGAAAGTGATAATAAAAATGAGACTAGAAATTAATAAAATAGAGCCAAAGAAAACAATACAGAGAATCAACATGTCTAAAAGCTTCTTCTTTGGAAGAACACAAGATTAACAGATTTTGACCGAGGTAACCCAAAAAAGAAATAAATGACCCACATCAATAGATTCAGTATTGAACAAGGAAAATTACAACAAACAGCAAAGAAATATATGTCTTTTAGTTAGAAATCCTAGAACAATTAGAAAATCCTTAGGTTCACCCAGGCAATCAGGGAAACAGAAGGTAAGATTAGCATTCAGTTTCCACGAAGGGAAAATTGTGTGGTCTACAAAATCTCAGTGGAATTAATGGGAAATATTCTTTTGAGTTGTTGCTCAAGGGAGTGTAAGACCCCAGAAACAGGATAGGCTAATGCCGTAGCCCTAGTCTCTAATTCTGAAGAAACTATATATTTATGACATAGGACTTGATGATATTGAGGTAGACTGACTGGAAAGCCTCCACTCCACATTGAAGGAGCCTTTCAAGCTGCCACTAGAGAAAAAGAATGTACCATTGTAGGCTACCGTAAAGTCTACAGACTACAACAACAGCCACCAGGTCCAAACTTTTTAATAAGAGCAATAATTGCACTTGCATTTTTGATGTATCCAACAGCTACCTGATTAGACTTAAGGCCTGCTAGTTAGGAAAGAAGTCAATTCTGGCATGGTAAATTTAGGCAATCACCTGTATCTGGTAAGGCCACTGAACCAAGAAATGAAAAACTTACTGCTACCAATTTTTTAACTAGTATAATCTCTGAATGCCTTCCAACTATCCACTCAGAGTGTAACTATCAAAGAAGCTTCTTATTAAGGTACCTGGAAATCATCATAAAAAGTCACACTGCTCAAAATGTAGGTATCAACTAACAGTGGGATGTCCAGCTCAAATTAATACATTATAATAAAATGTCCACTCCTAAAGCTCAGAGAATATCAAAGAAGATGGGAAATATTTTATGAGCCAGACAACTGCTTCTCAATAATATCTTGTTAAAATAAGAGAGCAAAGGAAAAATATAAAAGCACATGGAGTTAGGGATGGTGTGGAGGGCAAGGTGAATCACTTGAAAAACTGGGGGAATATATGTGGTCTGCCTATCATCATGATACATTGTCAAATAATCAATAATACTATGTTATTTAAAAAAAACACATCGAGTCCTGCATGGTGGCACATGCTTTTGATCTCAGCACTCAAGGAGGCAGAGGCAGGCAGATTGCTATGAGTTTGATGCCAGTCTGTTCTACAAAGAAAGTCCAAGATACAGAGAAACTCTGTATCTAAAAACCCAGGGCGCAAGGGCGGTGGGTGGGGGGAGAAGAAAGAAAGAAAACACATTATTGCCAATTCTTAAAGAACTAGCAATCATATTCTCTTTGGAAAGCTACTAACTTGCACTCCTGGCATACTGAGGTAATCAAGTTTATTCTTTCTGGAGTTTCTGGTGGAGTTGAAGACCAGGTAGCTTAGTTTTACAATAAAGCTTAGTTGTTTGGGGGTTAAGATGGTTTTAGGTCTAGATAGATGTTTTAAGTTGATAATGACAATATGTGATGGAGATTGATTTACATTCAGAATTTTAGACTCACCAAGATAGGAAAGATGTTTACTTCAAGACTGTCAAATACAAATAGTCGAAATACTAACACTGTAACATTTATATAATTTCTGATTGTGTCATGTTTTTTCTTGTTATAGGTAGTTTATTGTATATATATGTAATGACATAAACGTATATGTAAAACATTTTTTAATTCAAAGAGATAAATGGAAGCAATAAATCAGAGTAGAGGAGGGGACTGCTGCAGAGATTGATACACCATCCGTGGTCTATGCATGGTGACGACCTAGACACTCTGCTCAGATGTGGTAGACGGGTAACACAGTCTCCACGTGGGTTCCATTATATGGAGAGTAGGGACTACTTCTGATGAGGAGTCTGTCTCACACAAGTTGATCACTTTCCCCTGGCAGGGCAGCCTTGCCAAGACACAGAGGAAGAGGATATAGGAACTGCAGATGAGACGTGATAAGCTGAGGTCGGATGTTAGGGGAGGAGGAGTCCTCTTTCTGATGACCAGGGGAGGGAGGGAGACGGGATGAGGGAGGGAGAGTGTTATCGGGAGGCAACAAGGGAGGGGCTACAATAGGAATTTAATATGAACAAATTAAAAATAAAAAATATTAAAATTATAATTTAAAATTTAATAAAGTATAAGATAAAAGGTTGTACTAAATTTCCACTCATTACTGTCATTGTGGCTAACCTCATTCCTAATACAAATATCCAGATGATACCACAGGTAAAAGACAAAACAAAAAACAGGTGATATATTATCTTCTATATTTTTATTGGATATTAGGTTTTATAATGTGTTCTATCTTGAATAAGATTCATGCTGATGTTCATTTAATTTTTCTTCTCTATTTTCAAAGTGCTTTCCTATTTTCAATATGCCACCCTGAACTATAGACTAAACCCACTTCCACAAAAATGAAAATCACCCTAAAGTTTTTACCCTCTTTCACATATCTATATGAAAACTAAACTGAAAAAAAAATCTAAAAGCAGTCAAAGCACTTTTCAACTAGATCAGTTGCACATTTACGGGAGAGGTTGCTCTCAAATGTGTGAAAATGCCACTGTTAGATGTAATCTTTGCTCTGCTGACTGGGACAAAAGGAAAAAGCTTTTTGTATGATTTTAGAGCTTGGCTATAATTATGCACATATAGATGTCAGACAGAATAACCCTTGTAAGTAACAATAAATGTCTGTGAATCATTTTATTAACCTTTTTTATTTGCCATTTATTGGAAAAGTGACCTTTGAAAGCTGGTTAATTCATTTAAGTTATTAAAACTTTGAACAATACTCAGGAAATAGAATCATTTTATTACGATGAAATGCTCCTGTTAATAATCCACACAGTTCTCAGGAGAAACAGTGGAGGAATGGATGCTGTAACTGCAACTCTTCCTGTTTTTAGCTCTATTAAGCTAATAGCAATGATTTCTAAAGGAGATCAGGGATTTTCATACCATGATATCAGTGAGGGATAAAAATCACAAATGACCCTAAAGATAATCTAAACTGCATACTTTAGTTTCCAGTTAAAGTGGATGATAATATAATAACACAAGTCAGTGGGTTGATGCTAGAAGACTGGGAAATTATTTCATATGGTATCATAACAAGAATATGAGTTGTCCAATTTATCACTCTTATTTTCCTTATGTATTTCCCCATTGTAAAAATGAATGTTGAAAAGTGTTTGCAAATTCTAAGAGAATTACAGTACAGAACACAAAACAAGCTTCTAGATCTTGCCATCTGTGAAACATCTGGTGGGTTGTATTAATATCTCACAACTCAATTTATTTATTAGAAAGTACGATCTGTGATCTGTGTTTCTAGTGATCCAATCTGCAAAACTGAATTTTTATCAATATTATTTATCCTTCTTTGGTACAATTCAATGTACTGTGTGCAATTTATGCCTGGATGTATAGTGGTGCACATCATGTGAGCTTCGTGTCCACAAATGGCAGCCTGGGGATGTGAATCTCCTGGGACTGGAGTTACAGAAGGCTGTGAGCTCACATGTAGGTTCTGGGGACTGGACACATGTGCTCCGCAAGCACAGCAGACGATGGCCGAGCTAACTCTTCAGCTTTGGTTTTAATCTTTAAATCAAACAAGTCAAAATTGTAAATATTCTCAAGTACAGCATATGCACCATAAATTATTCCTTTTTACAGGTATTTTATTTACTTTTATTCTCTATGTCTATTTTTGATGTAGTCCATTCACAGGACAAATGATAACGTTCTGATTCATTTAGAGTCCCTCTGCTACAGTTATTTTTTTTGCTTTGTTAAATCACTGTGGGATTGATTGATGGATGAATTTTTAGTGTCTCAAGCTTGCTAAGTCTTCTTACTCTTATATTTGTAACTATTCATTTTAAAAAGCTGATAACCTAAATCCAATTGCAAATCAAATCCCATAGTCTCAGGTTTTACTGTTATAACATATTGTTTGTGTCATTGATATTGCAAATCATTTCTCTTTATACTATGTTTCCATGACCGTATTTTATATTTCTTATTCCTTTTTATTTTGAATTCTATAGGACAAGGTGATTTATACACCACTATGACAACATCATAACATTTATTTCACTGGATATTTACAATTAGAAGCACCTTCATTTTTCCCCCTGCTTTTTGGAACACTATAATTTCAAGTTGAAAGGTTTCCTTTGCTATTTTTTCCAAAGTTTCTAGAGGACTGTTAATGACCCTTAGATTTTTGGTTTTCTTGGGAGTATTTATCAATTTAAGGTTAATACAATATTTACACAGTAAAGCTCAGGTCTTGAAGTGTTTCATTAATATTTCAGCATATTATCCACTTCCTTCTGACCAATAATACCTTTATCTGATAAACCAATTTATATAGCCTAATAGAAATCTCTGTGTAAACAAATACAAAAATTGCCTTTAATTTTCTTCTTAACTTTTTCCTATTTGTCTGTAATATCTATTTTTACGAATTTACTAAGTTTACTCTATTTTGAGACTTAATCAGCATTGCCACTATTTCTCACAAAACTGAGAATTTTCCATTGTCACACCCGTCACCGTCCTCCAATCAATCACTGTAACCGCACCCATTGTGAGTGCATTGTCCTTACTCAGATGATATTAGGAGGTCCATAGGATTTCCGTACTTTCTCCTATTTTTCTTTTCACTGTGATTCTTGGGTAGTGTAAAGTGATCTGTCTTCCATCTGTACTAAATGTTTCTTCTGTATTGCTTCAAGGGATTTTTCAGTTCTCAAATTTCTTATTTGTTATAGTATTTTTAGCTTCATTTTAGAAAAATTTATTGCTTTTTAGCATTTTAGAAAAAATTGCTTTTACCTATTCACCATTTTAATGAGCTTACTGAGCATCTTTATGATGCTTATTTTTGAACTGTGTTTTTCTTTTCTGGTTTTGGGTTTTCAAGACAGGGTTTCTCTGTGTAGCCCTGACTGTCCTAGACTCACTTTGCAGACCAGGCAAGCCTTGAATTCAGAGAACCACCTGTCTCTACTTCCCTGAGTGTTGGGAGTAAATGTGTGTGCCACTACACTCTGCTTATTTTTGAACTGATGTAAAATATTTATGTATCAGTGTCTTTAGGTTTAGTTTAATTATTTATTATGTTTCTATGGTTAAGTCATTTGTCCTTCTTTCTTCCAGTTATTTTTCATGTGTTTTGTTACATTGTGTGACATCTGGGCAGGACACACACACACAGAAACAGAGAGATTGGCAGACAAACAGAAAAGAGAGACAGAGACAGAGAGACAGGAGCAGAGACAGAGACAGAGAGATGGGACAGAGAGACAGGGAGAAGGGAGCACCATCTCTTGCAGATTTTCAAAAATCAATTGATATAAAAAATAAACACAAAAACTCCTCATCAAACAGCCTGGCAAGTTGCTCATGAATTTCTTAATACTTCTTTTGAATATATTTATTTTATCTGGTTTGCTTGTAAAGATTCCCAGATAATGCATTTTTCTTTTCTTTTTTTTTCTCCTTTATTAATTTATTCTTGTTACATCTCAATGGTTATCCCATCCCTTGTATCCTCCCATTCTTCCCTCCCTCCCATTTTCCCCTTATTCCCCTCCCCTATGACTGTTCCTGAGGGGGATTTTTCATGTTGCTATATCATCCTCTCTCTTTTTCCCTTTCTGCCTCCCCATCTCCCCCTCTCTCTCCCTTTCTGCCCCTCTCCCTCTACCTCCTCATTTATCTTGAGATCACAATCTCCTGTTCAGTCTGTTGTCTTTGTGCCATAAATCACTACTTAACTATATAGCCCTTCTATAATCTGCCAGGTGTCATAATGAGCTTGTGTTGGTGCAAATGGAAGTTGATCCCTTAAGAAATAATCTCACATAATCAGAAAATTGGATGCACTTCCTCTCTCTGACCTAGCAAGAGACTGATGAGCTTTAATGACCTCTGTCTGATGGATCACCAGCTCTCTTGAGCAGCAGCAAATTTTCTAGTAGATATTCAAGTAAGCCATGGGCTAAGCCATTGGAAATACTGCCATTTTGTTAGCTACACAGAACATGAAATAAGTTAGAGATCAGGAAGCAGCAAATACTTACAACATTTTTCTGTACATTTAAGCTGAACATCTAGCACCGGTGAAGTAAATTAGGCAGAGCACAGCCTCATCTCAACAGCTGATTCACATTTTATATGATAGCTGTTTCATGGCTACAATATGTCTCATTTTCCTGGCCATGATATTTTAAAAGATACATATTACCCAATATTTCACCATACTATGGAGTTCTGATATATTATGGATTAGTGGAAATATACAAAATTGATGTTTGAATGTTCATTACATTGGCTGAAATTATCCTCCACTGGTTTAACTCAGATTCTCTCTTGAATTCTTTCTTCTCATTTTCATTCATTCTATGAACTATCTCAGACTGGGTTGGTGCCATAATTGGGAATGACACTTAGGTTCCCAGAGAGGTACAACCCTTAGGTTCTGTGGACTTTTAGGAGATGAATCTTCATAGGATGTCCTTAAGTTATTGGGCATGTCCTTGAACGGGAATGTAGGACTGTAAACCACTCTTCCTACGTTTTCTGGCCTTGAAGTGGGCCGTTGATTCTGTCATGTGCTGCCCACCACCATAAGTATCTAGTACTTATGCAAAAGACTCAAAGAAGGCCTGTCTCTTCTTAGGTGGGATAGCTCAGAACTAGGAGCAAAGTAATCCTTTCCTGCATTAAGAACTTTACATGACAGTGATGAAATGCTGACTAACCACTGGCAAAATTATGGGGTAATCAAAACACTTACTTAGAGAGAGAAGTTTCTCCCACAATGCTTTAAACTTGTAGTTACACAAATTACCTCTTAGGTGTTTGCAGGCAGCCTCATAGTACATAAGTGAAAAAGCATTCTGTCCACACTTAGCAGGGTCATATAGCCACATCTATCTCCACTGTCTTCGTATCCTAACTGTCCATCTATGTATCTATATTTTGGCTGCATTTAGCTATCAGTGAGAGATAATCATGTGTGTGTGTTTGTATGTGTGGATATTATATGTTTGGTATAATATTTGACATATGAATATGATTTAAGATGGTGGAGAAGTGGGTCATAAGTTGATATAAAAAAGTTTTAGGATTTCCGTATATAAAATATGTATTCCTGAATTTCTGCAAGAACATGGAGAATTTTTAGGAGCACATTCCAAAATCTTGGTTTTACTGCTTATTTACATCTATTGAACCCCTTCCTCTATTTCCAATACTCCTTCCTTAATACTGAATTTGTTCATTTTTCTACTTTTATTTAAAACTTGTGACCTTACAGCTACCATAATAATCAATTATCAAACCAGAATAACTGGAAACCTCATCTTCTCTTTTGTGGCGATCTAATCACACAGTTCATGGAGATCAAACCACCCTAGCTTTGCAAATTGTTCAGTAGAATAGCGAGACATTGGTATATATTGATTCATGCATTTAAGTGTATTTTACTGTGTCTGTTAGTTCTATTCATAGAGAAATTAGAAAGTACACATCTGTAAGAAATAAAAAAAAAATAAATGCATTTAAAGTATTTTTGTGTGTGTTTTGCCTGCATGTATGAGTGTACACCATGTTCACTCAAAATCCATGGAGGCTGGAGGAAAGCAACAGATCCCCTGGAACTGAAGTAGCATAAGGTTGTGAGGCGCCATGTGTGTGAGACACAATGAGGAAATCCCCAGGTCCTCTGGACAATTAGGGTGCTCTCAACCACTTGGCCTTCTCTCAGTCCCTTGAAAGCAGCCTTTGAGCTTTTCAAAATTTAACAACTCCCTCTACAGATACTGCTTAAGTAATATACAAGAATCATCATCAATGATAAAATACAAAATAACAGCCTTAAAGATTTTTGAAACCAATACAAAGAAGAATTAAACTGGAAATAAAATTCTAGATGTTTAAACAGACTTGAAAATGAAAAATATATACTATAGGAAATATATATATATCCAAACTTATTTTTCTTCTTTTTTTCTTTTTTTTTTTTAGTTTTATTTTTTTTATTTTTTTAAATTAATTTATTCATATTACATCTCAGTTGTTAGCCCATCCCAGTATCCTCCCATTCTTCCCTTCCTCCCACTTCCCCCCTACTCCCCTCCCCTCCCCTAAGTCTGTGTCTGAGGGGGACCTCCTCCCCCTGAATATGCTCATATGGTATCAAGTCTCTCCTTGGTGACCTATTATCTTTCCTCTGAGTGCCACCAGGCATCTCCATCCAAGGGACATGTTCAAATATGGGGCACCAGAGTTTGTGTGAAAGTTAGATCTCCTTCTCCACTCAACAGTGGAGAATGTCCATTGGCTAGTCCGGGTAGGGGTTCGAGGTTTACTGCCTATTTTTTCCTTGGCTGTTGCCATAGTTTGCGGAGGACCCCAGGGCCCAGACTCGCCTGTAGTTTTCCAGGACCCGCTGGATCCTTCTATTTCCTCTTTCTCCCAGGCTTCTCACACCTAAAGTTTCAATAGGATGTCCTCCCATCTTACCCACTATCCTGGTAGGTACAGTTTTTTATGGGGACGTACACCTTGGACTAGTGTCTCGATATAAGTGAGTATATACCATTTAGCTCTTTTTGCTTCTGTGTGAACTCACTCATTATGACAATTTCTAGTTCAATCCATTTGTCCACAAATTTTGGAAATTCCTTGTTTTTAATAGCTGAGTAGTATTCCATAGTGTAAATGTACCACCGTTTCTTTATCCATTCTTCTATTGAGGGACACGTAGGTTGTTTCCAAGTTCTGGCTATTATGAATAAGGCAGCTATGAACATGGTTGAGCATATGTCCCTGTTGTGTGGTAGTGCATCCTCTGGGTATATTCCAAAGAGTGGAATAGCTGGGTCTTGAGGAAGCCCTATTCCCAGTTTTCTGAGAAAGCACCAGATAGCTTTCCAAAGTGGTTGTACTAGTTTGCATTCCCACCAGCAATGCAGGAGTGTTCCTCTTTCTCCACACCCTCGCCAGCATGAGGTGTCAGTTGAGTTATTGATCTTAGCCATTCTGATGGGTGTAAGATGGAATCTCAGTGCCGTTTTGATTTGCATTTCTCTGATGACTAAGGAGGTCGAGCATTTCTTTAAGTGTTTCTCAGCCACTTGATATTCCTCTGTTGAGAATTCTCTGTTTAGCTCTGCACCCCATTTCTCAATTGGGTTATTTGGTTTGGTGGTCCAAACTTATTTTTCAAATATTAACTCAGTATAATAGGAAGTCTATATCTTAATACACAATAGACTTTCACATATTATGTGCAAAAAGCCTCTAAAGATTATGAAGAAATTTCCTGAGTTGTTCTGAAAGTATTAGAAGCCCTTGATTTTGCTTTATTTTCCTCTGAGTGATAATTGAGAAAAAGTTGTTCTATATCTTAACATTCAGACAATCAGCAGAGACTACCATGAGTCAATTGTTAAACAGAGTTAATTATATTTTATGATATTCATGATCATCTTGATAGTAAGAATTTAGTCTGTAGGAATGCATATTAGAAACATTTTAGAAAGTTTATAAAATGAGAATATATTTCTAACACAAGTTGTCCATGTTGGGGGAGAGAGTTATTCTCTCAAGTAAGGCAATGAGTAGTTCATAAATATTTGTGAGTTTCTTCTTATCTAGAAGACTAAAAGTTTTTATTAAAACATAAAGAGGCATTCCCAACTCAAAATGAAGTTTTAGGCATTATATAATTAAATGTAATATTTAAGAGAACATTTATTTTGCCTGTGATGTTTCCCCTGAATCTGTGAGATAAACAGGAAAAGGTTATAATTAAAGCTGCTTTTATTGAATAGCATCATATGCTAATTCCAAATTTATTCCCATTGCATCCTAATTAAAGTGCCTCTTTTATCTTCAAAGGAAGACGCAATCAGAGAGAAGGAAAGAGTAATAAAATATTGAAAACATCTTATTGGCATTCGATTGAATTATTTTTAATGTAAAGAGGAATACTTAATGATAATGAATGCTTTAGAAAAAACAGATATTTTTGGATCATCTATCTTCATGCATTAGTATATGTTCCTTAAAATGAAATGATAGGTTACATCTTTTCTATTATGGTTGATGGATCTGATATGTTACTACATATGCCTCACCATTGTCAACTTAGAACCACTAAGAAAGGCATTGTTTGTTAATTAAAGAAAATGCATGACAACAATTTGAACTATATTCACAATGTATCCCTGACATTCAGGCTTGTGTGTAAGTAACTATAACACAGTCATGACAAACATTCAGTTTTATGTAGCCATAATGAGAGTAAGAAAAAAATACTAAAACGTATGATAAACAACAGAATGAATATTCATAAACAGTTTCAAATCAAATAGGTGATACAAAAGCTGTAAACTTCATGAATCAAAATTCCAAGCCCTGAAATTTGTCATTTTTATATTTTAGACCAATTTACTTATAGAATTGCAAGCAATGTTTGCCTAATTATGACTTTTCCAAATTACTTTAAATATATTTACAAGAAAATAAAAATACTTGGGTTAATGAATTAGGAATAAATAAAACACTATGGTTCCAGACATTTTCAGTTAATATAAATAAATATTCTCTAATATTTTGATGCTTAGCGAATTTGGGATTATTTCTTTAGTGACTACGTTTCCCCCACATGAATAACTCCCTTGATCTCTGGAAGGCTTGGCATAGTTTAATTGCAATTTTTTTCTCATTCACAGGATGTTATCTACCAATCCAACTGTGTATGCCATTCCTGGCATTCCTCATATTTGCTTAGAATATTTCTCCCTGACCAATTATAACATAAGGTAACTGATAATGTTCCCTCAGAATCCTGTTATGGGTACAGGCAGTACCATTCAATACTTATCAGATGATTTTAATTTCTCATGCGGTTGATGAGTCTCATTATTTAAGAAAATAACACTGTAACTTGATGGTGCTTCATCAATCCATACCTCCTTCTCAATCGTCCTTTCCTCAGCCGGGATCTGATGTCATTTCTCCATACAAATCAGCTCTGAATGGCAAAGTGATTACATAATGGATTGCTTTGGTTGCTATGTTTCCTCAGTTAATAGCTTTGAAATTCTGTTAATGTATTCAGCATTTTCCTAATTTTAAAATGCACTCTATTAACAATATTTGATGAGTGTATTCTACAGATATTGTGTCTATTGCCTTGAAAAAACAAGAAACTTTCTTTTAAAAGTCTTATATAATTTCTTTTATTTAAAAAGGAAAAAAAGAAAAAGAAAAAAAACTACTATAAGGAATTCTGCAAGTTGTAGGGAAGAATTCGGGGATGGAAGGCCATTGAGGGAACAGGAGCTCCACAGCCAGTGCATCAAGGCCTGATTATCGGGGCACAGGGAGTTCAGCACAAAGTGGTACACTGCTAAAGGACAATGCATGCAGGCAACCAAGACCCCTTTTATGCATGTTGCCAAGGAACTGCAGATTTTCCATGTTGGGGTAAGGAAGGAGACTGCTGCTGAACCTCTGATATGAACTCAGCTGCCCACTATTTGGTTACTGCCACTTGATAAGGCAGCCTAGAGGGCACACAGTGGAAGGAGATGCAGACTATCCTACTGAGACCTAATAGTCTGTTTCCAGAGGTCTAAGGGAGGGGGATAAACAGAAGAGAGAGGGAGGGTGGGAATGAGAAGATAAGAGGGAGGAGATAACAACCTGGAGGTAATGTGAATAAATTATAATAAATAAAATACACATTTGAAAACTCCGGGCAGAGGAGGGGCTTACTGAAGGGAATGATGCACCAAGGACCATGCCTGGTGAGGACTTAGACACTCTGCTCAGTGGCAGTACACAGGCAGTACAGTCCCCTTGTGGGATCCACAATAGGAGAGGAGGGACTACTTCTGACATGGCCTCTGATCTCCCAATGTGGATCACTTCCCCATGCCTGGGTATCCTAGCCAGGCCATAGAGAAAGAGGACACATTTAGTACAGATCAGACTTGAGCTGAGGTCAGACGTTAGGGAAGGAGGCCCCCCCTTTTTTAGGCCTAGGGGAAGGGATGAGGGAGGGTACTACAATCAGGATGTAAAGAATTAAAACTGTAGAACAAGCAGGTAATTTCTATTCCTAATCCAACTACATGGGAATAGCTCTGAGACTGGCTGAGTCATGAATATCTATGCATAGATAATGCTTCTTATTGGTTACAGAATCCCTGTGATTTAGGATTAGATACTTTTCTTTCCATGGCGTGAATGAAGATTTACAAATGTCTTCCTTCTGTTCATACAAAGAGCAGAGAATTAGCCTTAATTGTTATGTATATGCTGCACACCTCATACACTTATAATTTTAGGAATGTATAATATGTGTGAGAAACTATGTTTTCAGAACAAAAGCACTGGACTTTGAGGCTGGATCAGACATGACAGGTTTCATTCTTCTCAGCATGCTGGATGCTGATGTCCTGCAACCTGTATCCTACATTTTCCAGCACCAAGTACTTCAGTTGCTATTCTCCATCAGAACAGGACAGCTCCCAAGACAACTTCGAAAAAAATCTTCCATTCCCAATTGGTCCAGCAGTTCAGAATGTGCCACACAGGACTTCTGTTAAGCCTAGGTTTTCTCAGCATTTAGAAACTGGACCACAAATACTATTCCTAGCTTGTTTATTCATTTTCCCCAATTTTATTTGGGCCCCTACAAAAGTATTATTCATCCCAAATCAGCCTTAAGAAAGCCTAAGATAATGACACCTCATTTCCTTTAAGGAGGTTTGGGCAGGGTTTTGGTTGCTTTCTTGGGCTATAGATTTTTATTTTCACTGGGAGTTATTTATAAATTACTATTGGGCTTAACCAGAGAGAAAACGAGTTTTTATTCAGAGATGTTTCTCTTTTCCATTATCTTTCTTTTTTAAGTTTGGTTATAGGGGCTAAAAAGAAAGAAGAGGAAATATAGAAATATATAGGAATGATAGGACAAAAAGTAGATTATTGAGTCAACTCCTCAACTTAAATTTTTAATTGTGCTCACAAGTTTATTTTTAACTCATCGGTATGTACATTTGTATACTGATGCACAATTTAATTTTAATACATAGGTATAGAATTCAAATTTAAGATTATTCTTTGCACATTATCTATATTTCTACTCTAATATAGGTATTGTACCCATACAGCTCAAGTTGAATATAAGATTTAGCTCCAATACCTTTTAAGTGCTATTGCAGGCTGTTTAGGATAAGTAAGTTAGACAAATTAATTGTCATTTGATCAAATCATGGTCATGTCAATTGTCTATTTTATCACAAGAATGTACATCCTATGTGTATCATATAGGTATGATTCTATAGACAGATAGGGTAAAATAGAAAAAATCTTCAAAAACTTCAAAGTCTTACAGAATATGGTATTGAAGATGCTTTTATTGTTTTAAGGATTATTTGACAATAAGACTGGTTAACTCATGGCAATATGCAACATGCCTCAAAGAATATGGTGAATACCAAAGAACCTCCTTATGGAGACGGCTTCAAATGTGGCAGCCACTAGGCCACAAGGCCAAATGTCCTCATTTAGACCACTGACAGAATGCTGCCTAAAAATAGGCAAGTTTGGGTGCGGGAAGAGCCAAACTCTGCCAACACAGGGTAAGAAAGTCCTTAAAATTTCCTGCTTCAGAAGTATGTCTGTCAGATATATTTGGCCAGTAGGCTAAAGAGGATGCTCCATTGTTATAGAGAGTTATGGGTGACTGTTCGGGTAGCAAACTGTCTCTGTCATTTTTTTTTCAATTGGGAAGATGCTAATCTGCAATTCCTGTGTACTGAGGTAATTAATTTTGTTCCTTCTAGGTCTCTGATGGAGTTGAAGACCAAATAGTTTGTTTCACAATTAAGCTTAGTTATTTAGGGGTTATTATGTTTGTAGGTCTAGATATATGCTTTACATCGATAGAAATGAGATATGATAGATATTAAGTTACATTCAGAATTTTACACTCTCCAAAATAGGAAAATATTTTCTAGCGATAGCAAAATACAAATAACCAAAACATTATGAATGTACCATTAATATAATCCCTGATTATTTCATCATTCTTCTTTCTCTCTGTTGTTTATTTTATGTGTATAATAATATAAACGTATATGTAGAAAAATAAAAATACTATAAAATTTTAAAAATTAAAATAAAATAAAGAACAAGGGAATAAAACTACTGTAAGATTGTTTTTGTGTTTGCATGTTTAAATTAATGTTTAAGCAAATAAGTAGAAATGGGGGAATTGATCATAATAACGTTATAAATTCAAATGGCCTACTAGTAATGGCATCACAGAGGCTGTCAATGAGAGACACCAGGGGACCTATTCCTCCAGAAGCTAAATTTAAATGTTTCACAGTTGTGGTTGTTCACAGGTCCTTGTGATCCCAGAAGTGTTCCTTGCCTGATGTACTAGACATAATATAATACATAACCATCACTTTGACACTTCTGTGACGTAGTGAGGCTAGAATCAGGTACAGAAATCACTTGAAATTTTAAAAAGATGGAAGAATTCAATCCAAAAACTCAGGAGGAAATGAAATAATTCTACAAATTAGGAACTGGTAAAAGAGAGCAATGTTTAGAGAATTAAAGAAAACCTTACTGAAGACATAAACCATGTTATCTATCACCTAAGAAACCATAAAAAGATAATATTTAAAATAAGCATCTTGGAGATTATTAGAATTATTGCTTTGATGTTTTTATAATTTTAGAAATGAAATAAATTACTTTTAAGGGCACGGTAGAGATAAAACATTTCCTTATTTCTAACCCGTGAGAGTACAAATGTTTCTATTTTGTCTGTTCACAAATAGGCAGACATAGAAATGCCGCTAAATGTACAAAAGCACTAGGTTAGACAGGAAGTGAATCATATGACTATATATCAGATGCATAAATTATTTTTCCTATCAGATTTCAAACATTACAACAGAGTGGGATTGCACAGAGTACATGCTTGCATAATAATTATTAGATGTCAACATCTTTTTTATTATTATTTTGCCATTAGTCAATTCTCCATATTTTATTTTTCACAGAGATTTTTGACCTATGTATTATTTTGATGATGCTGCAATCATTTATCATTTTTTCTCTTCTTGTGATTTCTGAGTTTCTCTGATATTAGAAAACAAATTCACTTTTTATTTCTAATAGTTGGTGATAATTTAAATTTGGGTGGCACTTGACAAGTAGTCTGTTTTCAAAATATTTCACATTAGGTTTAGTAGTTTGTGTTTGCCACCTCTGTCAGGAAAGTAAGTGGCATCTTTGAACATTCCTAATTCTTGGTGTTTATAAATTGTCTGTGATTTCAGTAAAGTAGAAATATTTTATCATGGGCTACAAAAGTAGGAAGTCCTAATTTAAAATAGAGTAAGTAAAATCCTTTAAGTGCCTCTTTACCTGGAATTATAGACATGGTCTAACCCAAGGTGAATACTGTCATAGCAGTGGGAGTAGTGCCTAAATATTTTGAAAAACATTTTATATCTTTGTTTATCTTTAAATTATTTTGAAAATCTATTTTGCAGATGGATTTGTTTTCCGTACATTGTTTCATAACTATCATGACAGGTGGTTTCATGCCACATCCTTCATATTCAAGCAATGGCCATTATTTTCACTATGTCATAGGACACTAAAGATTTCAAGCCAGTAATTATTAATAGCACCATTGCAGAAATATGCTCATAAATTCAGTAAATACAACCATTTTGATACTAATTTCATCTCTTTATTCCCTAGTACACTAATAAATATAAGAAGATACTTTTGATACATAAGATAAAATATTCCAGTAAAAATCTGATTAAAGCTTCAGAAAAAGATTCAATTATTTCTCTTTCAGTAATAAGTACAATTTTATAAACATCTTACTGTTTTAAACCATTGTTTCATTTACATTTTCTGTAGAGATTGGTCTGTTGAATACATTGATTCCTGGTTAGAAATGGTCTCCCCTTGTTCTAGATTCCTACTTTTAAAAGCCTAGTTTAGAGATTTCACCAAAGGAAATAGTTAAGACACATGCATGAACATACAAATTATTAAGGGAAATGAATACTGTATGTCTATGTAATCAAAAGTAGCTTTCAACTGTGTGTTATACATGAGACCAGAGGCAGGGAGCATAGAAACCTGAAGGAGACAAAGGCAGGGGTTAAGGAAACTCAAGCTATACTAAACAGTTCTTTGTCATCGAATTTGACTAAACAGCCAGAGATCATAAATGCTGCCCCAAAACAGACAGACCTCCACATTTCCAGGAGGCTGCAGAGGAAGCCATGTTTTAGAGCATTACAGTGCTGTTGGAAGAGGCCATCTTCTTGTTGCTGCCCCTAAATGTAGAGCAAGGCCTGGCTAACCTGGACATCTTCAGTATGTTCTATTGAGTCCTCCCAGCTTATGGCAAGAAATCGTTGGTGAATTTTCCTGCTGCCTTCAAGGTTGCGCAGCTGAACACTTACAAAAAAAGTATTTACTTATCTGAATGTCTGGCTCAGGAATTTGGCTGGAGGAACAAGGCAGAGTGATAGCCACAGCCAGGAGAAGAGGCAGGGGGCCACCACCCATAAGTAGATGAACCAGTGGCTCATGAGGCCGTGAAAGCAGGTATAAAAGAAGTTGGAGAAGAAACATCAGCAAGTTCACATATGTGCTCAGGACCAGTGAACTTGGGTATGAGCCCAGAGAAGATTGTGTGTGCTTATTGATGCCTGGACTGCCATTCCTCAATTGCTATCCTGCAAGGAGAGAACAAAGATGACTTAGCTACTGTTCCCATAGAAGGATGGTCCTTTAAACCATCCTTGTAGATCTGTGCAAACTTAGCTCTTAAACATCCTTGCTCCTGAGTTATATTAAAGAGGTAGCTGTCAGTTATGTTGATTTCAGTAACTGAGAAATACCCCAGCATCTGGTTGTATGGATGTCCTGGCCCATTGTCTCTGTCCTTTCTTCTTAAGCTGTGAGAATGTGCAACAGGAATGAAAATACATTTGAAATAAAATGATAATGCTTAGAAACATAAGTGGGTTTGGTTACCTGCCACAGAAGCATTTAGTTGGTATTTTTAAAATATTATTTTTATTTAAAACATTTTTTCATGTAGTATAGTCTATAATATTTTCCCTTCTCTAACTCCGAGAGAAACACTCCTAACAAAACCTATGCACTTCCCTAATTCACCCAACTTTGTGTTTCCTCTATCTCACATATGCTTTTTTTTTAATGCAGATAATACAAAAGTGCCAAATAAGACATGACTCCATCCCCCACAATAACACAGAAAAGTTAGCATCTGTTTGGTGTTGACTAACTTATCCTGGACACAGGGATGGCCTGGAGTTTGGTTAATATATTCCCAGTGTCACTCCCATGGAGAAAACTTATCCTTCTTATTCCAGTGGGTGCTAATTCAAGATAGCTTCTTGGTCATGGGGGGAACCAGTGTCTATTCTGCTCTTTTAGTATAGGACCCCATGTGCCTTAAAGTTGTGCAGGTATAAAGCTCTGTGGTTCATATGTCCACTGGACTTGTTGGGTCTCAAAGACACTCATTCTTTGGAATTGTCCAGGACCTCTGACTTTTACAGTGTTTCTTATTTGTTTTCCACATGGATCAATGATCACTGACAGGAGAGTATTGGATAAAATAACTCATATATGACCGAGTGCTCCAAAATCTCTTACTGTGTGCACAGTGTCCAGGTGTGGATTTTAGTGTTAATCCTCATCTACTACAAAAAGTTAATATTACAGTACTATCAAGTGCTGTGGAAGGAATGTGACTTGGCCCCTAGTGAAAGAAGTCTGGGCCAGCTTTTTTGAGAAACCACCAATACCCCACTGAGATAAACATTGTTATGATGTACTGAGAGGGGCCATCTGGGTTCTGAATTTAGAAAAAGAAACAAAGAACCAGGGACTCCAGGCAGACTATTGTATCGAAAATAGACCATCATGGACAAAGAGCCTACCAATAGGATGGAGAGATGAGAGAGAGGAGTGAAGGCTCAGACCAAGAGGGGGAAATTGCTTCGATTAGGGAGAAGATCTGCCTACAGGCCTGGAGATGCCTAGCAACACATCTCCTGGAAATGAGACCTCCTTTCCCTTTTGCTTAGAGTAGTCGGGTTGTAAGGAAGATAATTTTGTTTACTAAATTAATAATAAAACCTAATGGTTAAGGAGCAGGGCTAACAAAGTGCTGGGGTTCAAATGAATATCTCTGAAAAACATCTACTTTAGTATTACGTTTTATATTTCATGATGTTTATTATTAATTAACTATAATGCAGTGGATTATGTTGATTAATTTTCCTTTTAATCTTCATACCATGTGATGCGTATATCTTCAATATATATCAATTAGAGAAATTATGGAATTGTCTACAGAGAAACTACATTGAAAAAAATGGTTGTAAAATTCACTAAACCATTGTTTACTTTGAAAATAGCCAATTACTATTGCTTGACTGACATCCATTTCATATAATTAACTGCTCAATTAAGCACAATGTTTTTATGCAAATTGGTTTTCTGTACAAGAACCAGGAGAAGCAATATATTTCAATAAAGCAAAAATGAGCCTGTAATGGAATATAAGAACTGCAAGTTAGGTCAGTAATCGGGATTATTATTTATGATGACTCAAATGCCTTGTTCTTTAATATAGTCTATTTCCATTACTTTGCACTTTAAATATTACATAGTGGTTTTGTATCCTCTGTGATACTTCAACTTCTAGATGCAGTTAGAAACATATTTTGTAGAGCAGTTATGCTAAATATAAAAATTTTCCCAAGGCATATGTTTTGGGGGAAATTCACATTTGAATTCATATTTTCACTAGATTTGGTTCTAATTTACCAATAAATGAGTTTCAAATAAAACTTTTTTTGAAAGACTAACACTGAAATAAGTCCTGATTTGATTAACCACCCCGATACTTTAGAGAGTATGCTGGTATTTGTGCCCCAGAATCATCAGTTACTGTCTGTCTCCTTGATTACAAGTGCAACTATAAATGGAGTAAAAGTGAAGTAAACATGGAAGATTACCAATTGCTGTTTGCCTCCATCTATGTGCTTAAAGATGTTTTCATTTATTATCAAATTATTACATCCTGCCAACATCCAAAATGAGATGAAATGATACACAAAATCACAGCACTTATCAGTGAGAGCCAAGTAGGCTGCCTCTACTGCCTGGAGTGTGCTTGTATACATTAGAGTTTCAGTGTGATTGGTGAACTTAAGCTGCTTCAAGAGGGAAATTTTACCTTCTTATCATTTCCTCCATCTGTGCTTCCTGAACTGTGATTCAAAATCTTAAAGTTTTCAAATAACTACTATAGTAACAATTTGTATAAGATTTTCCAGGTGGTATATTTTAATATACTTTATCTTGCTTGTCTTCTAGCTTCAGAGCTTTTCATAACACTGTTTTTAAATTGTGAGTCATATCTAATATTATCTTAATTTTAATAGTTTATTCTATGATCTAACATCCATAATTTTCCTATTGGGTTGTCTTTTCATAATCCAGAAGTTCTTTATATAAACTAACATTCATTTACTTGGATAATTTGATACTTTAAGGTAATTTTCCTCTTGCAGAATGGAGACTGATCAGTTGTTAAAAGAGAAAAAAAAAGATTTAAGATAAAGTTTCTTATAAGGTTTATCTGATTAAATATATTCAATATTGTAACATGGCTAGATTGTAAAATGGTCTCAAAGCTTTGAAATCTGCTTCAGTTTATATTACATGTCACCTTTCTCATGAACTGATTCAGTCATTCTAACCACTTTTATAAAAATCAACTATCTTTCAATATTTACTTTATATAAAATACATAGCAGTTAAAACGTAGGAAGCTTTAATACACAGGATGCTTTATTCTTTGGAATCTATCTCATTGCGTTTTTAATTTTCCTATTATTAAAATCTCTCTCCCATCATGCTAAGAACATTTCTTCTAACTACGTGTGAGGGTGTGCCTTTAATATCATCCCAAGGGAGACTGATCTTGAGTTTGAGGCCAGCCTGGTGTGCAGGACAGTATCTAGGACAAACAGTGATAAAGAATCTTGTCTCAAAAAAAAAAAAAAAAAAAGGAGGAGTAGGAGAGCTCCTTAAGGTTTCCTCTGGGGAGGCCTGCCAACCTCAGGAAGAGACAGGCTAGAGCCCTCCAGCCTTTCTCAAGGCTGCCTGGGGAAACAGCCAGCAGAGCTCCATAACCTTTCCTCTGGAGGAAGCCTGCCAGCCTCAGGATGACCCAGGCCTGTCAATTACCAGGAACAGGCACTTTAGTTAGAGTCTGCCCAGATTTTCTCCTGCCTGCCTAAAGACACAGCCAGCACAGTAACATCCAGGCCTGCGGGTACCCAGGGACACCCAACTAGCAGAAATGAGCAGTCTGCTTTTCCCTGAGACCCACTGTCAGGCTCAAGGCCTCGTTTTTGTTTTATTGTTTTGGATTGGTTGGTTTATTGTTGTTTCATTTTATTTTTTAATTTATTCACTTCACATCACAATTGTAGCCCTCTCCCTCATTTTTCTCTTGGTCCCACCTTCACTCCTTCTTCCCCACCTACCTTCCTACCCTAGTCCACAGAAGGGGAGAGGCATCCTCCCCTACCATCTGACCCCAGCCTATCAAGTCTCATCAGGAATACCTGCATTGTCTTCTTCTATGGCCTGGAAAGGCCACCCTGCCACTGGAAATTGACCAACAAGAGAGCAACAAAGCCCATGTCTGAGACTGCCCCTCCTCCCCATATTAGAGGACACACGTGGAGAGTGAGTTGCCTATCGATTACATCTAAGGAGAGGGTCTGTGTTCTTTCCATGCATGGTTCTTAGTTGATGCATCAGTGGCTCTACCGGTCTCCCTGAGGAGCTCCTGTCCCCTCTACGTCCTTCTATCCCCAACTCTTCCTTAAGACTCCCTATACTCTGCCCAAAGTTTGACTGAGTCTCAGTAGCTGCTTTGATCCTCTGCTGAGTAGAGGCTTTCAGGGGACATGTATGGATGGCTCCTGTTCTCTTCTCTACAGCTGCTCCTAGTGTCTATTCTATTTGCCTTTCTGAATGAGAATTAAGCATCCTACCTAGGGTCCTCCTCGCTCCTTTGCTAATTTAGGTCTGTCAGTTGTAGTATGGTTGTGGTATATTTATAACAAAGAATACTATTTATCTATTAAAAACAAGGAATTCATTAAAATTGCAGGTAAATGGGTGGAACCAGAAAAGATCTTCCTGAGTGAGGTAATCTAGGCCCAGCAAGACACACATAGTATATACTCACTTACAAGCAGATATTAGCCATATAATACAGGTCAACCTTACTACAATCCTCGAGGACTCTTATCAGTATCAGGTACATTTAGCCAACACAAGGAACAACCAGATGGATAAAGGCCAGACTAAGAACAAAATCAATGAAAGCCAGGTCAATATGGCATCACCAGCCAGCCAGCCAGCCCTGCACAGTCTGACACAGCTTAAATCCAAAAGATGATAGAGGCCTTAAAAGAAGATAAGAATAAATCCCTTAAAATAATATAAGAAAATTTAATCAAATAGGTGAAGGAAATTAATAAATCCCCTAATTAAATACTGGAAACTGCAATTAAATCAGGTAAAGGAAGTGAATAAATTTGTCCAAAATGTGAAAATGGAAATAGAAGCAATAAAGAAAACAAAAACTGAGCCAGTCCTGTAGATGGAAAACATTTTAAAAAGTACATGAACTACAGATGCAAGCCTCACCAAAGGAATACAAGAGGTGGAGGTGAGAATCTCAGGTGTAGAAGATATGATTGAAGAAACCAATACATCAGTCAAACAAAATGGTAAATCTAAATAGTTCCTGAGACAAAACATACAAGGAATCTGGGACACGATGAGAAGTCAAAAGTGAAGAATAAGAGGAATAGAAGGAGAAGGATTTTAGCTTCAAGTACAGGAAAATATTTTCAAAAAAGATCATAGAAAACTTCTCCAACCTAAAGAAAGAGATGTGTGTTAACATACAAGAAGCTTACAGAACACAAGATTGATTGAACTAGAAAAAATCCTCCTGCCACATAGTAATCAAAATATTACATGTACAGAACAAAGAAAAAATATTAAAAGCTGCAAGGGGAAACAGCCAAGTCACATATAAAGGCAACCTATTGGAATTATACATGATTTCTCAACAGAGACTCTAAAAGCCAGAGAGGGCTGGGCAGATATATTACAGAGTTTAAGAGACCAACATCCCAGACTACTATCCCCAGCAAAACTCTTAATCATAATAGATTGAGAAAACAAGATATTCTACAATGTAAACAAATTTAAACAATATCTGTCCACAAAAACAGCACCACAGAAAATACTAGAAGGAAAACAACAAGCCAAGGAGGCTAACTACACCCAGAGAAACACAAGAACCAAATAATCCCACATCAGCAAAACAAAACAAGCAAAAACAAAAACAAAAGAAAGAGGAAGCACATACACACACCACACATATACACTCTACTACCATGGATATCAAAATAATAGAAATTAACTATCATTGATCATTAATATCTCTCAACATCAATACATTCAATTCCCCAATAAAAGACACTGGTTAACAGAATAGATATGAAAACAGGACCCATCCTTCTGTTACATACAAGTAACACACCTTAGTAACAAAAGATATAGTCTGAGAGCTAAGAACTGGAAAAAGGTTTTCTTAGTAAACAGACTCAAGACGCAAGCTGAAGTAACCACTGCAGTATGTAATAAAATAGACTTTCAACCAAAATTATTAAAAATAAATGGGAAATGACACTTTATACTCAACAAAGGAAAAATCCACCAAGATGCCATCTCAGTTATGAACATCTATGACCCAAATACAAGGGTACCAACATTTATAAATGAAACATTACTAAATCTTAAATTATACATCAAACCCCATACATTAATAGTTGGAGACTTCAGTGCCCTACTCACCAATCACAGAAAATCAAGACAGAAACTAAATGTAGAGTTAATGGAACTAACAGACATCATAAATCTAATGGACCTAATATATCTACAGAACAAGTCACCCAAACACAAAAGAATATATATTCTTCTCAGTACCTCAGGGGACTTTCTCCAAAGTTGACCATATACTTGTTTATAAAGCAAACTTCAACAAATACAAGAAAATTGAAATAATCTATTTTATCTTATCTGACCATCATAGATTATAGCTGATTTTCAACAATAGCAGATATAAGAGAAAATTTACTTTCTCCTTCAAACTGAATAACTCTCTATGCAAAGACCACTGGGTTAGGGAAGAAATAAAGAAATGAAAGACTTTCTATAATTCAATGAAAATGAAGGGCACAACATGCAAATTTATAGAACATAATGAAAGCAGTGCTGAAGGAAAAGGTGATATCACTAAGTGCCTTATAAAAGAAGAATTTTTTTTATAAGAAAGTAGCCATTGTAGCAATTTAAAAACACACCTAAAAGAAAAAAGAAAGAGAGAGAGAAGAAACAAAAACTAAACCCACAGAAAGCAACTGGAAATACCCAAATCAAATTCAGGGTTGAAATCAATTATGTAGAAACAAATGGAACAATACAAAGAATCATTGAAACCAAGAGCTCTTTTTTGAGGAAATCAACAAGGTACACAAACCCTTCACCAAACTAATTAAAGAGCAGAGAGACAGTTTCCAAATTAACAAAATCAGGAATTGAAAGAGGGAGAATAACAACAGACATAGAGAAAATCCAAAATTCATTAGGTTTTACTTCAAAAGGCTGTATCCAATTGGAATTGGAAAATCAAAAGGAAAAGGATGATTTTCTTTACTTGACAAATTTAAATCAATATCAGATAAACAATTTAAACAGTCATTTAGCCCCTTAGGAAATAGAAGCAGTCATGAAAACTCTCCAACTAAAATAAGCCCAGGGCCAGAAAACATTAATTAGCATAGAATTCTACCGGACTTTCAAAGAAAAGATAACACTTATACTCATAAAACTATTCCACAAAATAGTAAGAGAAATAACACTACCAAACTCATTCTTTGAAGCCACAGTCAACCTGATCCCTAAACCACACAAAGATTCAACAAAGAAGGAGGGTTTCTGACAAATTTTTCTCATGAACAATGATGCAGAAAATACTAAATAAAATAAAAACTGAATCCAAGAACACATCAAATATATCATCCACCATGACCAAGTAGGCTTCATCCCACGGATGCAGAATTGGTTCAACATATGAAAATGAATCAATGCAATCCATAATATAAACAAACTGAAGATACAGAACACATGATTATCTCCTTAGATGCAGAAAAAAAAAATCTTTGACAAAATTCAACAGCAATTCATAATAAAAGTTTGGGTAAAATCAGAGATACAATGCCCATACCCAAGCATAAGAAAAGCAATATGCAGCAAGCTGATAGCATTCATAAAATTAGATAGAGAGAAACTCAAAACAATTTCATTAAAATCAGGAAAAAGGCCGAGCATGGTGGTGCACGCCTTTAATCCCAGCACTCGGGAGGCAGAGGCAGGTGGATCGCTGTGAGTTCGAGGCCAGCCTGGTCTACAAAGCGAGTCCAGGACAGCCGAAGGCTACACAGAGAAACCCTGTCTCGAAAAACCAAAAAAATAAAAAAAGAAAAAAAGAAAAAAGAAAAAAGAAAAAAGACAAGGCTTCCCACTCTTTCCATATTTCTTCAATATAGTATTTGAAGTTCTAGCTAGAGCAGTATGATAACTAATGTAAGTTAAGGGGATAAGAAGTCAAATTCTTCCTGTTCTCAGATGACATGGTAGTGTAAGTGATGAACGCAATTCTTTACAGATATTGAAAGATCATTTCTCAACTTCATATGGGAAAACAAAACACCCAGACTAGCTAAAACAGTCCTAGGCAGTAAAAGAACTTCCAGAGACATCCCTATCCGTGACTGGTGGCTGTACTATGAAACACTAGTAAGAAAAACCACAAAGTATTGCCAAAGAAACATACTGGAATCAAATGAAACCCCTAAATAAATCCACACACCTAGGGACACTAAGTTTTTAGCAAAGATGCCAAAACCATACAATGGAAAAAAAGAAAGCATCGTCAACTAACGGTGTTGGTCTAACTGTTTGTCTACATGTGGAAAATAAAAATAGATCCATATTTATCAACCTGCACAATACTCAAGTGGGTCAAAGACCTCAGCATAAAACAAGAAACACTAAATCTAATAGAAGAGAAAGAGAAAGTGAGGGTCAGCCTTGAGCTATTGGCACAGGAGCCTTCCTAAGTAGAACACCGACAGCTCAGGCTCTAAGACCAACAATTAATAAACAAAACCTCATAAAATTGTAAAGCTTCAGCAAGGCATATGATATTGTCTATAGGAAAAAACAGCAGTCTACAGATTAGAAAAGATATTCACCAACCCTTTATCCAACAAATGGCTAATATCCAAAATATATAAAGAACTCAAAAATTAAACACCAACAAACCAAATAAATCAATTAAAAATGGAGAACAGAGCTGAACAGCAAATTCCCAACAAGAATCTCAAATGGCTGAGAGGCACTTAAAGAAATGCTCAACCACATTGGTCACCATAGAAATGTGTGGAGAGCCGTGCTCTGAGTTGGCGCCAATTTCCTATCTCCTTTGTCTGGGATGAGCCTAATAAACGAGTCAATGCGCATGTGACAGTTGTACAGCCACGCTTGATCACCGCCCAACCCGGGGCGTCATATTTGGTGAAGACCTAATAGCCAATCCGTTTCGCACACGCTGCCCTGGGGCCGCGGGACCTACTTAAGCAGGGCGCCCTTTGTGCTCTGCATCTTCCTCCTTCATTCTTCAATAAAGCGGTTTGCAAAAGGATCCTGGTTCCCGCATCTTTCTTGCTGACAAGGGGGCTGCACGGGACATTTGGTGCCGAAACCCGGGACGCCGGGAGAGCCTGTTATCGCTGGCGCCGAGGAGACCCTCCAGTAACGGAGCAGGATTCAGAACTGCAGATCCACCGAAGGTTCCGAGAGGTATGTTCTATCATCTCTTTGGGGTTGATATTTCAACGCTGTCTCCATCTACAGTCGGGGCTATAGAGGCTTTTGGTTTCTTTTTTGTGGCAATTGTGCTATTTTTCCTCCTTATGTGCTGCTGCCCATCCCTGCGGCGGGGGTTTTAGTTTTGTGAAGCCGTAATCAGTCGGACAAAGCCACCACGGCAGGCTCCCTCCCCCCTAGCTAGTCCTGTGAAGCCATAATCAACCTAATATGGGCGCATCACACTCGGTGGTGCTATCGTTACAGATGCTCCTGAGAGAGCGCGATTTAAAACTCTCTACACGCGTATTACGAAACTTCTGTAAGGAGGTAGATCGCATCGCTCCTTGGTACGCTATATCAGGCTCCCTGACGGTTCCATCATGGGAAAAGTTGGGGAAAGAGATTGAAGCAGCTGCCAGGGAGGGCCGAGTAGCCGGCCCCACGGAAAGTGTCTGGGAACTTATCCATTCTTGCCTAACAGACAAGCCTCATACTCGACTGGTAAAAGCTAGTCGACATGCCCTCAGGGAGTTACAGGATAGTCTATCAGAAACGGAACCAGAGAGGCGCCAGGATGAAAAAGGTAAAAAAGACATGTCAAAAAAGAAGGTCTCCTCGAGATTTCAAAAATCTCAAGAAGACTTAGGAGAGGGAAAGAATGCCCTGGGTGAGATGGGAGCAGGACAGTCATCTAGCAAATCTAAGCCTCTGTATCCCCCCTTAAAGGAGTTAGAGGCTCTTGAGCTGGATAGTTCCAGTTCAGACGAACAACTCAGCTCATCAGAAGAGGTGGGATTAGAGGAAGAGGCAGCTCGGTCCGAAAGTGAATGGTACCGCCCTGACCACACGCCTACCATTAAGTCTGTGGGCGTCTCAAGTAGGAAGCGCAATCTTACATCTTCTGGGGTGGGGACTCGCCCTAGTGCCCCGACACATCTGGGGGACCATAATGCACCACCGCCCTATGCGGCCCCCCCTCATAGATCCTTCTTTTCAAAACAGGATCAAAAGTTGCTGGCACAGGCCTTCCCCGTTTTTCAACAAGAAGGGGAAGGCAGCGGCCGAATCCATGCACCGGTCGAATTTAAAGATACTAAAGAGCTTGCAGAATCGGTGAATAAATATGGAGTTGATGCTAATTGTACAATTATGCAACTTGAGAGGCTTGCCACCTCTCATATGACTCCTGCTGATTGGGAGAATGTTATAAAATCTGTACTCCCCTCAATGGGACAATATATGGAATGGAAAGCCTTATGGCATGATGCTTCCATAGTTCAGGCCAGGGCCAATGCGAATGCGCAAGGCAATCAAAGGGAATGGAACTTTGACTGGTCAAGGTCCTTATGCAGATGATCAAATAAATTTCGATTGGGGAGCTTACGATCAAATATCGAAGGCGGCTATCCATGCATGGAAGTCGCTATCCAAAAAGGCGGAAGCAGGAGGAAATCTTACAAAGGTTATACAAGGTCCTCAGGAAACATTTTCAGACTTTGTTGCCAGAATGACAGAAGTTGCCAGCAGAATTTTTGGAGACCCTGAAAGGGTTAAGCCACTGATTGAGCAGTTAGTCTTTGAGAATGCTAGCCCCGAATGTAAAGCAATTATAACGCCCAGAAGAAATAAGGGATTGACTGATAGGATCAAAATTTGTAGAGGAACCGGAGGCCCACTTACAAACGCCGGTCTTGCTGCTGCCATCCTACAAGGGCAGGGCCGTCCCGTATGGGCTCACGGCCTACATGCTTTAATTGTGGAAAGCCCGGCCATTTAAAAAAAGACTGCCGAGTTACTTCTGAAAAAAGAATTCCAGGCCTCTGTACAAAATGCAAAAAAGGGTATCATTGGGCTAATGAGTGTCGCTCTGTTAGAGACATTCAGGGCGGACTCATTCAGCATGATAGGACTACTGATAAAGCGGAGGTCAATTCAAAAAATGGCTATCAGGGCCCCAGATCCTAGGGCCCCAAGAAGTATGGGACACAACGCAACACGGAAATGCTCGCCGAGCAACGCGAGGCTCCGCAGGATTGGACCTCTGTGCCACCTCCTCATTCTTACTAATGCCATCTATGGGCATCCAGCCAGTCCCAGTGAACTTCTGGGGTCCATTGCCACCTAATAGTGTAGGACTCATTCTGGGCCGCCCCTCACTTGCCTTAAAAGGGCTGGTCGTCCATCCAGGAGTGGTGAACCAAAATAGCTCAACAGAACTTGAAGTTCTTTGCTCTAGTCCCCTAGGTGTTTTTTCCATCTCCCCAGGGAATCGCATAGCTCAACTATTATTACTACCAAGTCTTCCTGACACTCTCCCCTCTACCGGATCGCCTGGAGGAGAAGGTTCCTTTGGCACTTCAGGTACTGACTCAGCTTATCTGGTCATGAACCTGAAGAGCAGACCTACCCTGCAGTTGCAGGTTGAAGGCAAGAAATTTACAGGAATCTTGGATACTGGGGCAGACAGGAGTATTATCTCTTCAGAATGGTGGCCCACAGCTTGGCCCACCACAAAGTCTAGTCACTCATTACAGGGCCTTGGATACGAATCCTGCCCTGCCATTAGCTCCAAATCTTTGTCTTGGCAATCAGAGGAGGGAATAAAAGGCAGTTTTATTCCCTACGTCCTCCCTCTGCCAGTTAACTTATGGGGGAGAGACATCCTACAGGATCTAGGCCTAACCCTTACAAATGAATATTCAACACAAGCTATTGACATGATGCACAGAATGGGCTACACGGAGGGTAAAAGACTAGGGAAGCAAGAGCAAGGGAGATTGAGCCCTATCCCACAAAAAGGGAAGATTAACAGACAAGGCCTGGGTTTTCCCTAGCCGCCATTGAGGGTTCCATACCCATACCCTGGCTTACGGAGGAAAGCATATGGGTTCCTCAATGGCCTTTATCCTCCGAAAAACTTGGGGCAGCTAATGTATTAATCAAAGAACAAATAGACTTGGGTCATTTAGAATCTTCCACCTCGCCATGGAATACCCCAATTTTTGTCGTTAGAAAAAAATCAGGCAAATGGCGACTGCTTCATGACCTGCGTGCCATTAATGCTCAGATGTGCCTCTTTGGATCAGTGTAGAGGGGCCTCCCTTTACTTTTGGCCTTGCCAAAAGACTGGAAAATGATTATTATAGATATTAAGGATTGTTTTTTCTCTATTTCCTTGTGCCCCCAAGATAAACAAAGATTCGCTTTCACCCTTCCCACTGTTAACCACTCAGAACCAGAAAGGCGATACCAATGGAAGGTGCTACCCCAAGGCATGGCCAACAGCCCCACCATGTGTCAACTTTTTGTACAACAAGCGCTAGAACCTGTTAAAAGTCTCTTTCCATCCTTACTCTTGTTACATTATATGGATGACATTCTCATGTGCCATCAAACCCTGACCGTTTTACAGGCTTCCTACCCTGTGTTGGTCCAGACTCTAAGACAGTATGGACTGTTTCTAGCCTCTGAAAAGGTGCAAATATCAGAGATAGGGTCATTCTTGGGGTCTACTATCCACCCTGACAAGATTGTACCGCAGAAGTTAGAAATACGCAAAAACCATTTACATACCTTGCATGATTTTCAGAAACTCATAGGAGACATTAACTGGCTTCGACCATTTCTAAAAATTCCGTCCATAGATTTAAAACCTCTATTTGACATCTTGGAAGGTGACCCACACATCTCCTCTCCCAGAAGTTTGACAGCAACAACCAATAAGGCTCTCGACCTGGTGGAAAAGGCACTGCAAGATGCACAACTGGAACGTATAGATGTCACTAAGACATTTGACCTGTGCATATTTAAAACTCAACAACTTCCTACTGCAGTTCTATGGCAGGAGGGACCACTTTTATGGATCTACCCTGGTATTTCTCCTGCAAAGATCATTGATTGGTATCCTGATGCTATAGCGCAGCTTGCTCTCAGGGGATTAAAAGCTGCTCTAACACATTTTGGCAGGGAGCCTTCCACATTAGTTGTGCCCTACACAGCTCAGCAAGTCCAGGTTTTGGCTGGTACTTCAGACTCCTGGGCAATCCTTCTTACTTCCTTTCATGGATCCATAGACAATCACTATCCGAAGCACCCAATCTTACAATTTCTCTCGAACCAAGCCATAATCTTTCCAAAAGTTACCTCCGTGTCACCCTTACCTAATAGAATTGACGTCTATACAGATGGCTCCAAGACAGGCATGGGAGCCTATGTGGTACAGGGCAAAGTTACCACCATTCATTACCCTGAGACATCACCTCAAATTGTGGAATGTCTGATTGTTGTGAAGGTATTAGAAACCTTTCACCAACCATTAAATATAATTTCAGATTCAGCCTATGTGGTTAATGCTGTTAAAATTCTAGAAACGGCTGGAATGATTAGACAAACCAGTCGGGTAGCTCAACTTTTTGCCAGAATACAGCGGCTCCTTGTTTCCAGGCACAATCCCATTTATATCACTCATATCAGGGCACACTCAGCCTTACCAGGACCGATGTCTCATTTTAATGATTTGGCGGATTGAGCGACAAAGCTAATAGCAGCCGCACTACGCCCTCCGGTGGAAGCAGCAAGAGACTTCCACAGAACCTTTCATGTGACAGCTGAAACCTGATGACAACGGTTTGGCATCACCAGGAAGGAAGCCAGAGAGATTGTCACCCAATGCCAGAACTGCTGTCAATTACTACCTGTGCCTCATGTGGGCATAAATCCTCGTGGGATAAGACCCTTACAAATCTGGCAAATGGACGTTACTCACGTCCATTCCTTTGGCAGGCAACAGTTTCTACACGTCTCTGTAGACACATGTTCAGGTATATGTGTCTACCCCATTAACTGGTGAGAAGGCCACACATGTGATCCAACACTGCCTAGAGGCATGGAGTTCCTGGGGTAAGCCAAAAATTCTAAAAACAGACAATGGGCCTGCATATACTTCTCAGAAATTTGGCCAATTCTGCCGCCAAATGGAAATTACACATTTGACTGGCCTGCCTTACAATCCACAAGGCCAAGGCATTATAGAATGTGCCCACCGCACACTCAAGTCTTATTTTCTTAAACAGAAAGGGGGTATAGAGGAAGCTCTGCCCTCAGTGCCACGTGTGGTAGTATCCATGGCACTCTTTACTTTAAACTTCCTGAATATGGACGATCATGGGCTCACAGCAGCCGAACGTCACTATGAGGAACCAACTAGGCCAAAAGAGCTTGTTAAATGGAAGGACGTCCTGACAGGACAATGGAAAGGCCTGGATCCTATTTTAATAAGATCCAGGGGAGCTGTTTGTGTTTTCCCGCAGGAAGAAAGTGCCCCATTCTGGCTGCCGGAGAGATTGACGAGGAAGATCCTGTTGGACGACTCGACCCATCACCATGAGGAAGCTCCAGATGGCTTGCTGGGTTCCCCTCCTGACCCTGATGACGGTGACGGGGGAGCCTCGCTGGGGAATCATGACCACATTCCCACTGCCCATGCCTGTGATGCATGATGCAAAAGTTTTCCCCCGGTTTTTCACCACAAATAAAACCTTGGGATTGGCATTCCTGCCCATGGATGACCAGATTCATCATGTAAATAACAACAGGACTTTTTTCCTACTGGGAAGTCTGTGCTTTGTCATTGTTCGATCCCTCAATGACAGTACTAGCTGCATCCCACTTTACAATCAATCTGCAGCCTGGCTCCAGGCACCCTCTTGGGGAGATAAACATGATATAGTGAGTAATGCCACAGTTCTATCCGGATGGTGGCTGGCTGGGACAAAATGGACTGTACCCCTCTCTCAGCCAAAATTGGCTCCCTTTTGCTGAGGAACCATGATGGATGACCTTCTTCTGCCCTGGACAGGCTTCCAGGCTCGGGAAGCCTCATGGACCGTCACGAATTACTTTTCTTTTTCCCCTAACATCAATACGTATTTTAACAGCACCTTTGCAGGATATAATTTTACATATATGGATCCTGCACGAAGCAATATTAACCCCTTTGATCAGTGGCTCCTCTGTGGAGTAAATGGGAGCTGCACTGACTTATCTCCTGTAGTCATGTCAAAAGGAGGCTTTGCAGCCAAGGGCCAATTGCAGTTTGATTGGACAGGGAAAGTCTCTGGCGCTGGTAGGTTCTTCTGGACCTCCAGTGTAAAATCCTATAAGGACTTTAAAAGGACAAATTTTGTGCCTACCCCAATATGTGTGTGGCCCCCGTTTGTTTGGATTATAAGTAACAGTAGTACTATTCATTCAAACACCCTGAGTTGTACCCCCTCTACTTGCTTTTATGCCTTATGTTGGAATGCCTCTGCTCATTCCTTTGCTATGGTAGCTCGTTTACCCAGATTCGTCCCAGTACCTGTGGATGCACCCAACAGTCTCAGCTTGTTTAGAGTAAAGAGAGACTTCGGAATTTCAGCAGTTATTGTAGGCATTATTGCAGCCTCAGCAGTGGCCGCCTCTGTCACTGCTTCTGCTCTTGTGTTGTCTACTTCTGTACAGACAGCAGAAACCATTAACGATTTGTCTGCCGCAGTAACCTCAGCTCTTGACGAGCAGGTCTCAGCCAATTCACAGATTTTGGGAGGCCTAATGTTGGTCAACCAACGTATTGATCTAGTCCAAGAACAACTAGATATTGTATGGCAAATGGCCCAACTGGGTTGTGAACAAAAGTTGTCTGGCCTCTGCATTACTTCCATACAGTATGAAAATTTTACTCGAGCAGCTAACCTCTCGAAGGCCCTTTCTCAATTCCTGTTGCAGAATTGGACAGCCGAATTTGAGGAGACCCTCCGGAAGCTAAGATTCGCCATTGTCCAAGTGAACTCGACCCGCCTGGACCTATCCCTCACGGAGGGGCTCTCTTCCTGGATTTCCTCTGCTCTTTCTTACTTCAAAGAGTGGGCTGGGGTGGCTTTTTGGGGTTTTGTCCTTACTGTGGGAGCAGTGCTCTTATTTTGGATGGTCTACAAGGTCAAAGCCCAACAAAACCGTGACAAGACGGTGATTGCACAGGCACTCATAGCATTGGATCAGGGGTCCCCCCCAGACTTTTGGCTCGCCTTACTCAAAAAATAAACCTCTGGTACGACCACTTAACAGCCCATGCACCCTTAGGACTATGTCCATTGCACAAGGTTGGGTGTTTCCTGGTCCTGCTTGCCAGATTTGGATTTACCCCTGTGATGATGGCCCTTCCCCATCAGTTTGGCCATGGGATCAGCTCTTGCACCCCAACGGGTTTTCACCCATTGCACTTGGGAGAGTGATCAATTTGGCTGACCCCAGCTCTTGCACCTCAGCGGGGCTCGTTCCCCATTGCACCTGAGAGAGTGGTGGTCCTATTTGGCTCGGGAATATGTGCCTTGATCAGCAAACTCAGAATAATGAGCTTGCCTTGATCGGACATCTTAGCCCCAGTCTTCTTTGGGAGGCCTCATCCTAGGGTGGCCCATTTCTCTGAATCTGCCTTCTTCATTTAGTAATTAAGAGGGGGAGATGTGGAGAGCCGCGCTCTGAGTTGGCGCCAATTACCTATCTCCTTTGTCTGGGATAAGCCTAATAAACGAGTCAATGCGCATGCGACAGTTGTACAGCCACGCTTGATCACCGCCCAGCCCGGGGCGTCATATTTGGTGAAGACCTAATAGCCAATCCGTTTCGCACACGCTGCCCTGGGGCCGCGGGACCTACTTAAGCAGGGCGCCCTTTGTGCTCTGCGTCTTCCTCCTTCATTCTTCAATAAAGCGGTTTGCAGAAGGATCCTGGTTCCTGCGTCTTTCTTGCTGGCAAGGGGGCTGCGCGGGACAGAAATGCAAATGATAATAACTCTCAGATTCCATCTCAGAATGGCTAAAATACTCAGGTAATAGCCCTTACTGGTGAGGATAGGGAGCACCCTAAGGAAACACTCCTCCATTGCTCGTGGGATTGCATACTTTACAATCATTTTGGAAATCTATCTGGCACTTTATCAGAAAATTGGGAATAGTCCTACCCAAAGACCCAGCTATACCACTCTTGGGCATACATCCAAAAGAAGCCTCACCATGCCAAAATATTCCCTGTTCAACTATGTTCACAGCAGCTTTAATTGTAATAAACAGAAAGTGGAAACATCCTAGATGTCCATCAACCAAAGAATGGATAAAGAAAATGTGGTACATTTACAGAATTGAATACTACTCAGCTATTAAACACAAGGAAATCTTGAGATTTGCACACAAATGGATGTAACTAGAAAAGATCATCATGAGTGCGGTAACTCAGTCCCAGAATGACAAGTATGGCATATAATCACCTATAATCAGATAGTATCCAAATAATGCAGGATACTCACACTACAATACACAGACCCACAGAAACTAACTAACAGGAAGGGACCAAGGAAGGGTGCTTGATTCTCCCCTCAGAAGAGGAAATCTAATAGACAGAGGAAGTGGTTGAAGAAAGTGAACAGAAAGAGGGAGGGATTGCTAAGGGAAATCAGGGTTGGGATCAGATGGGGGGGGGGTGGACAAGATAGAGTGCTTGAGATAAGAGAAACATGGATTGGTGGTAACTTTGAGGCAAGCTGGAGATCTGTGAGAGAGTAGGATCGTGGGAGGATATGTGGGTGACCTCTTGTAGTGCAGTTCATGAAGACTGAAGAGGCCACGCTCTTACCACAGGGATTCCTAGGAATGAGAGGGGGAATTCCAACCCACCCACATAAACTTCAACCCAAAATTTACCCTACCTACAAGATGTTCATGGATAAAGATAGAGTCAAGGTTATACAAACAATGGCTGGACCAACTTGAGATTCACCCCAAGAGAGAGCGTCAACTCCTTACACTATTAAGTATACTCTGCGATGCTTGTAGAGGGAAGCCTTGCATAGTTGTTCTCTGGATTGAAACATGTACTAAAACTCACAGCCAAACACCGAGGCAGAGTACAAGGAGCCTTATAGAAGAGTGGGGTTGAGAGGAGGAGATAGAAGGACCTAAAACGGATAAGATCTCCACAAGAAGACCAACAAAGCCAACTAGCCAGGGCTCAGGGTGGCTTAAGGAGACTAAAGCACCAAACAAGGCCCATGTCTGGACTGGAACAAGGCCCCCTATACATATGTATCCAATGGGCATATTGGTCTTCATGTGGTTCCCCTAGTAAGGGGAGTTGGGGCTGTCTCTGAGAAGGACTTTGTTGCATGCTTTTCTGTCACTTCATCACGGTGGTGCTGCCTTTCCATGCCACCAAGGAAGAGTATTCACTCAGTGCTGATATGATTTGATGTGCTGGGGTGGGTTGGTGGAGGGTGGCTCCCCTTTTCCTGAGGGATTGGAGAGGGTGAAAGAGGCTGATGAGGGAGGGAGTGTGGGACCAGAATATAGGAGTGAGATGAGTACAATTAGGAAATAAAGTCAAAAAATATATTAATTAATTTTAAAAATTAGAGAGGGAGAGCGTGGGAAGAGGAGGATGAAGAAGCAAAGACCAGGAGAAGGAAGAGGAGGAAGTGGGAGGAGAAGGAAGATAAGGGAACAGCAGCAAACAACTCTCACACTTCGTGTTTTGGCTATCTTCACATTGACCACCATTTTGTGTGTATTTGAATTTAGTTACATGCATTTGTTACATAAGTAGTAACATTACATGTAGTGAAGCAATACATATAAAGTTCAGCCACAGAAGTATTCAAATATGGCTTATTCAAGATTTAAAATAAATAATTTATATTTATATGCTTACCAATAAAGTAAGTTAATACTAAAACTGAAGATAATATTTTAGCCACATATCATTGGAAATAGTTCTTGGTATATTACTAGGATATTATATGTAACTGGCAATTTTCACATAACTTACTGATTTAATCAGTGCCTACATGTAGCTTAAATGTCAACATATTACTGCATCATTCACTAACTTGTAAAGAAGTAATTAATATTCATAAACACACCATAAAATGCACACATTCACTAGGAAGATAGATTGTAGTCTTTGATATATGAATATTTTATGTATGATCATCATATATAAATGTATTGAAAGAAGTATCTTAATGTAGTACAAATAATTTACCAAATTAAAAGTAATGCAGTTTTATTTGCTTATTCTTCCTTTCTAGATGGTAATAACTGGCTACTCTTCAGCAGAGATGAGTTTAAACAAAGCTATTGCTTAGCAAGATTACCACAGATGCCTTAGATGTCAGCTCATTAGTGTGAATTAATTAACTAAATATGTTTTAAATATTTGTCATTATTAGGAAGTTATTGTGTACTGATTCCCAAACACAATGATACACATCATTTTAATAATCTGAGTAATTACATGATTGTTCTACATTTTCATCAGTGCATTAAAGAAGTGAATTTCAATGCTTTTCAAGCGGTTACATTTTGACAAACCTGACAACTGTTATTTCCAAACATTTGGTAATCATACATGACATGCAAAGAAGTAACACAGATGTTATATAAGCCTACTATCAAATATAATATCTTCTTTGTATTTTATGCAATTATATTTGGGTGTAAACTGCATTTCACCCATTTTCATGACTTTTAATTTTCTAATATTTTTCTAAATTGTGCCAAATGAGCAAAGAGAGATTAAAATTCAATTAAGGCTATTAAAAGTAATGAGGATTCGTGAGTTTTGTCTCATTCATGTGATGCATGTACTTCTCTATTATATTCTTTTAGGCTTTCCATATATTATATTATTAATTTATGTAATTAAAATTAAGGTGATAAGATGTTAACATAATCTCCAAATTAATTTATAATACTTTTCATCAGGATTACTTCATCTGGACTAATATTAAGATATTGGACTATCCCATCATCACTACGACCTTCTCTCCTGGGACATTCAGGTCTGCAGCATCTGCTTGGAGCCCACACTGTCAGCGACCACAGTGATGCATTTGGGATAATTACTCATTACTTGTATGATCTTAAGTTGTTGGACTTACAGGTCACCCTGTCTTCCCTAGTCATCAAGGCAGTTCATTAGGGATTGCTGTAAAGGGTTTAAAGGGGTTAAAGAATTGGGATACTTGGTGAGACAGCAACCCTGTTCTGGGAAACCGCTGCCTTGTATCTTGAAGAATGTGAGCTTACAGTTCATCAAGGAGGACCTCACCAAGGTTAGGGAGATGTTCCTGGACAATAAGGTGCTAACTGCTGCTAGTGCTCGTGCCATTGCCCCATGTGATGTCACTGTGCCAACCCAAAACACTGGCCTGTGACCTGGGAAGACCTCTTTCTTCTAGGCTTTAGGTATCACCACTATAATCTCTAGGTGTACCACTGAAATTCTGAGTGATATGCAGCTGATAAAATCTGGAAACAAAGTGGAAACCAGCCAAGCCACACTGATGAACATCCCCTCCGCCATCCCATTCTCTTTTTAGCTGATTAGCCAGCCAGTGTTTGACGATGGTAGCATTTACAACCCGGAAGTATTTGACATCACAGAGCGGACTCTGCATTCGCACTTCCTAAAGGATGTCCTAAGTGTTGCCTGAATTTGTTACTGCATCGCTTACCCTACTGGTTGCATCAGTGCCACACTCTGTGCTCAGTGAATACAAGTAGGTCTAGGCTTTGTTTGTAGAGACAGAGAACATCTTTCCATTTGCTGAAAAGGTCAAGGCCTTCTTGGATGATCCATCTGCATTGGTGTATTATCCCCTGTGGCTATTGTTATCCGTTCTGCTGCTGCTATCCCAGCCATGGCTAAAGCCAATGACAAGTCATGGAAAGACAGATGCTGTCACCCAGAAGACAGTTTCAACCTCATGGTTACCACATCTCTTGATTTCAGTGAATACCTGTAGGTCTATTTAAGTTCATTCTATCAAGGTGGCACACTAATGAAAGGGATTAGTGATGCCTACTTATCTCACTCTGAAGCCATGTTTAATTGAAGATAAATGTACTGCATTTGGCCTCTTTAACTAATTTCCCTCAAAGCTACCACCACAGCTAGCTTAATTAGAGAAACAAATTAGAAAGTAAGGGCTTACTTGTCTTAAAACAAACAAACAAAATATTGGATTAGAAAACTAGAAAGCAGAATATATATGTAAAGTTAATATAAGAATAATGTCTGTGTAATTTGTCACAAATATTAATAAAGCAGTCACATGGAACATATCAAAGGCCTGTGTTAAGGTTGGATTGTATACATTGAGATGATGGCTTCATCTGATTATACCTAGCTAAGAAAAGAAAGTCGTATCTCCATGGTACATCTTAACTAAGCAGACACTGAAGCCCATAATGTTCTACACATTTTTCAGGTGCAGCTGGCACTGACTGGCCTATTCTGCTTCCAGACCAGTTAAAGTTTTGTGTATTATTTCATAAAATATATAATAATTATAAACTTTGCTGTTGAATTACATATAATGTGTTTATGTAGCGTTATATGTAATTCAACAGCATGGTCCATTGCTGTATGTGTGTGTGTGTGTATGTGTGTGTGTGTGTGTGTTTGTTGTTGTTGGTGGTGGTGGTAGTGGTGGTGTGTCTAAAACAAAGATTTGTATAAGACAGTACGCCTTGTCACCCGGAGGACTGTTTGAACCACATCATTTGATTTCAGAGAACAGCTTCAGGTCTGTGTTTGTTCACTGTATGGGGTTGGCCACTGATGAAACTGCCTAAGGAGGCCTAAATGTCTCACTCCAAAGCCATGTTTCATTGCAGTTTGTTACAAAACACCCTATATTTTCTAAAGTGACATATAGATGATCGATTCACATTTTTGTGTACTGAAAGCAAAACCACAAGTTTATGATGAGAAATATTTAAAAATCACATGTATTGACTTATATGAAACCTAAAAGATAATATAATACTGCATAGTTTCTCAAGAGTCCTGTAGTTTCTACTTCTCAAAAATTTTAAAGTAGGAGAGATTAAAAAGATCAACTACAAAATATTACTCACATTGTGGTTTTAGAAACAAATATAGTTTTTATTGATACTATTTCAAAAGCCTTAATACTTTTCTAAGCGAATATCCCTGTTACCAATAGCTGCTAATAAAACACATTAAATATTTTTTGGGATATTTTCATTTGGCCATCAACAGCAGATGAATAGGTGCATGCTTTAACTATATTATCTGGATAGATTATCTCTCTCAGTTTTTCTTTTTCTTCTCTCCGTATTTTCCCTCTCTGTGTCTCTCTTTCTTTCTCTCTCTCTCTCTCTCTCTCTCTCTCTCTCTCTCTCTCACACACACACACACACACACACACACACACACACACACAAAACACACATCTGTGTGTTGGGATATCCACGAGGTTTTCACAGTATCAGTATATTGACAATGATATAAGTAAGTTAATAAACAATTAATTTTAGCTTAGTATTTCTTTTTTCCCTGTTTTTATTTTTATTTTTTATTTCTGTTTTTTAAAAATTTTATTGAATGTCTATGATTTACGTGTCATGCAACAAAATCCCTCTCTTCCCCCCAGTAAAATAATACAAACAGATAAACAAAAAATCTTGTCACAGAAGCTGTAGTGTATCATGTAGTATAGCCTTTTGTCCACATATGCTTACTTTCAAATTTTCATTGCCATGAGTCATGGGTCTGGTTGGAGACCTACACTATTGTTACCGGATCCTCACTGGGACTGTTGTCAGATATCCCGTTGTTGCCTGTGTGTCAAGGAGATTCTTAATCTTTGAATCTGTAGGTCCAGCCCCTTCATGTGTTCCAGCAGGTCATACATGGGGTACATGTTGGGGTGAGGTCCACTCAGAGCCCTGGATCTGGGCCTATTCCCTTGTCCTCAGGGCAGGGACCACTCTCTTGCTCCTGTGTCATCATGGCAGGCCTGGCTCTTCTGGTCCTGTGTCCTCAGGCCAGGGCCTGCTCATCTGCTCCCATGTCCCCAGGGCTGGCTTACCTGCTTTTGCATCCTCAGGGACAGCTCTCCTGCTCTTGTGAACTCAGGGCCAGCTCTCCTGCTTCCATATCCTTAGGGTTGACTCTCCTGCTCCCGTTCAATTCGCTAGATTGTTGCTGGCTGTCAAGGCCTGGATGGCATCCTAATCCTGTGAGTACTGCATCTTGTGGGCCATCAGGCAGGTGGCAAGTGGAGGGGGCCTCTCAAAGTCTTCTTCAAGTAGCTCGCAGAAACCATTGATGTTGGCCCAGCTCCGCTTCTTGCCCCAGGGAACATGTGGCTCTGTTGATTCATGCCTCCCGAGTCTCTGGTTCCATCATGTGCTCCATCCACCAACCTCCGATGGTCACCTCAGTGCTGCCCCTAGTATCCACCTCTGCATCATCCAACTCTCTGCACTGAGCATGGCTCAGGCCCATGAGAGGAGGTCCCTGAGGCCTGTGGTGTGGGAAGTATAGTCCTCACTTGGGCTCGATTCGAACAGCACCCCCTCCTTGAACACCAACTCCTTGGCATGCATTATGGTGGACCGCAATCAAAATAGCAGCAGTGGCAGCAGTGGTGGTGGCCCAGGGTCCCTGGGAGCTCACCAGAGCGTGGTCCCATAATCCTGTGGCGGGAGGGCATGGACAATCTACACGATAGGATTTCCTTCTTTCTGGGAAACACCAGCACTGTGTTTTGGAGCTCTCAGTATGGTCTTTTGGTGCCTGTACACTCACTGCTGTTCTGCAGACACAGTGTGTGATCACGATCGATGCCATCTTGGATGATCCCTGCTTGGGTATTTCTAATTCATTGTGCTAAGTGTTTCCTTTCAGTCAAGTTGCTCTCAACAGGGGACATTTCTGTGTAGCTCAGAATGCCTTGAGGACCTCATCTATCAAACCCCTCAGACCCGACACACAGACACTAGCTTAGTATTTCTACCACTCACAGGTATTACATGAGCAAAGTCCTTCTGAGTACTCCCATAAATGAACTAGAATAATATAATGTATAAAGTTCCGTAGGATCTGAGATTCTTTTTATTCAGATTTTTTTGTATACTTCATGAAATACACATGGTATGAGCTACCACATTTTCTTGATGTGTAAAAGTAAGATCTACCTTTATAAGAAAAGCTATTTTAAGTGCAATGTTTATTTTTAAAAACATGTAAACATTTTTATAACAGTACCACACTGATTTGCTGAATAGTATCAAAGAATATTGAACATTTTCTGGATATAAATACATAATTGATTTACAAATTCTAAATATGAATCTAACTGAATGTTTACACGGTATCAGTGCACTCTTCAAAGCAATAGGTGTAAACTTCATTTATAGGCTCAGCTCTACGCCACAGCACATTTTTCTATGGACTTTGACAGTGAAGAAAAAATCAGGGTGTTAAAATTTTAATGAGTCCTAAGCCATTTCCTTCCTGCCTCTGTGTTAATTATCATCTCTGTGGTTAAGTCTGACTAATTTCTTTTTTTTTTCCTCCTTTATTAATTTATTCTTGTTACATCTCAATGGTTATCCCATCCCTTGTATCCTCCCATTCTTCCCTCCCTCCCATTTTCCCCTTATTCCCTTCCCCTATGACTGTTCCTGAGGGGGATTACCTCCCCCTCTATATGATCATAGGGTATCAAGTCTCTTCTTGGTAACCTGCTGTCCTTCCTCTGAGTGCCACCAGGTCTCCCCCTCCAGGGGACATGGTCAAAGGTGAGGCACCAGAGTATGTGAGAAAGTAATATCCCCCTCTCCACTCTACTGTGGAGAGTGTTCTGTCCATTGGCTAGATCTGGGTAGGGGTTTAAGGTTTACCGCCTGTATTGTCCTTGGCTGGTGCCTTAGTTTGAGCGGGACCCCTGGGCCCAAATCTTCCTATCATAATGTTCTACTTGTAGGCTTCTAGGACCCTCTGGATCCTTCTACTTTGCCATTCTCCCATGCTTTTCTCTTGGATCTCCCTACAAATTCTAAATATGAATCTAACTGAATGTTTACACGGTATCAGTGCACTCTTCAAAGCAATAGGTGTAAACTTCATTTATAGGCTCAGCTCTACTCCACAGCACATTTTTCTATGGACTTTGACAGTGAAGAAAAAATCAGGATGTTAAAATTTTAATGAGTCCTAAGCCATTTCCTTCCTGTCTCTGTGTTAATTATCATCTCTGTGGTTAAGTCTGACTAATTTCTATCAAAGTTTATTATGGATTTACTTCCCAAATGTTGAAAAATCAGTTTACTCAGACCTTTCTCATCTGAAAGAATTTATTGCTCCAGGAAGAATTATGTCATTACCAAACACATTTGCATATATCAGAATATCCTGGGAAGTAAAGGGGCCTCTGGTTTTTGTCAAATTCTCTGCCATAACATTTTTTTCTATGTTAATTGTCAAATTGTGGACTGTAGACCACCTGACATCTAGGATCTTCCTGCTTGGACAATGATTGTATGTGTGTGTGAGCATGTGTGTGTGTGTGTGTGTGTGTGTGTGTGTGTGTGTGTGTGTGTGTGTGTTTTTGTGTGCATGTATGTGTGTATGTGTGTATGTGTGTCTGTGTGTCTGTGTGTGTTTTTCCCCCTACATTCTCTGAGACTATAAAACACAATCTTAAGTCCTTACTTCCTTCATTGGTTCTAATCTTCATTCATAAGAACTGTATTAGAGATTTTAACTTTAAACTCTAGTCTAATATTTTTCATAGACTAGTATCTCAATAAATGATTTAGGGTAGAAATGATTTTATTTGCATTCAATTTATCATTTTAATTGTTTTAGGTTAAAATTATGTTTCAGCCATTATGTTATTTTTTTAATATTTTGTTGTGTTGAGTAGGAAAGTATGTGACCAACAGCAACATGATTAATAGAATTCTATTTTTATAATAAAATGTAAGTTTAGCTAACTCATTCAAAAGAAAATCAATTTCTATACCTAGCTGAGAAATCAGGAAGTACTTGTTACTGTTGAAGAGTACCTGAAAATTCACTGTTAAAAACTGCATATTGGAATTTGCAGGTTTTCTTTGGAAAGTGTTTATTGTTGTAACCTTTCCTGAGAAAATTAGCAGTTTTAATTTTAGGATTTAATCATGTCATTCATCTCAGTACTGATATGCTGTTAACACAAATGGGACAGCTCAATCATATTATACAAATAGTGAAGCCATGAATTAGAGGACGTAACATAAATACATTCATGATTATGGAATTTCATAGTAAACAAACAAAATATTTAATTTTTTTTCTTTTTTTGGTTTTTCAAGAAAGAGTTTTTTTGTTGTTGTTTTTGTTTTTTGTTTTTGTTTTTGTTTTTTAGATTTGACTGTGCTAGACTCTCTTTGTAGACGAGCCTGGCCTCAAACTCACAGAGATCCACCTGCCTCTGTCTCTGGAGTGTTGGTATTAAAGACCACCAAGCCCGGACACAAAATATTTAATTCTAACTCAAAAATAAAACATTAAATTATTTTATAAATTTGTACTCTAATAAATAAACTATAAACAATCATACAATAAAACAAATTGATTTTGAATTCCTTTGCCTAAACTTTTACTTTCTAGAATATGTTTTTGATGTAAGAATCCCATTAGCCCTTTTCTGAGGATTGTTTGGTGTGCACAAGGGAAGAATACAGTCAATTGTTCTTTCATTGTCTCACAGCAGAGGATAATATTGTGGGATAAATTGGGTCCCCAAAGCTCCATGGGAAACTTGAGCTCCAGTGTATCAATATATAACCATAGCTGGGAAAGGGCCATAAAAGATGGAAATCAACCTAAGTAATGCTATTAGTGTGGTTCTAGCCCAATATGAAGTTCCTTTTTATAAGAATATAATAGGAATGTGATTTCTTCAGTTATTCCTTTACATATGAAAAAGTAATGTGAGGACACAAAGGAAAAGGTCACAGTTAGACTCCCAAGTACTTTCTGCAGCCCTGATTAAAAAAAAAAAAAAAAAAGAGGGGGCAAGCATGGATGTAGGCAGAGTCGACTGCCAAACTCTGCCAAGACAGGGTAAGCAAGTACTCACTAGTTCCTGCCTCACAAATATGTCTATCAGATATATTGGGCAAGAAGGCTCTGAAGATGATGCTCTGACATTATAGAGAGTTTTAGGTGACTGCTCAGGTAGCCAATTGTGACAGCCGTGCTACCACAGTACCGAGTCGAGGACGAGGGACTGCGGATTTAACTCATGCACACACACACACACACACACACACACACACACACACACACACAAGCACAATAACACAATGGGTCCTTCGTGCTAAGAGAGCAGCAGCCGCAGCAGCAGCCGCGGCAGTGGTTTATTATTCTTCTTCCCAGAGTTCCAAAGAGCCTTCTTATGGGCAGCAAAACAGGAATCCTCCTCCCAGGTGAAATCCCTCAAAAGGTGATTGCACACAGGAGGAAAAGTCTCAAGGAAGGGAGGGGTGCGTTCTCAGAGCAGTAAACACGACTAGCTAACCAAGATAAACACAGACGTGGAAGCTGCTAGAAACAGGACATGAGACAGCAAGACAGGCAGGCAGCCCAGTCGGGCCTGGTTCCTACAGCCAATTATCTCTGTCATCTTCTTATTAAGGAAGCTACTAACATGCACTCCCAGTATACTCAAGTAATCAAGTTTGTTCCTTCTCAAGTCTCTGATGGGGTTGAAGACCAGATAATTTAGTTTTACAATTAATCTTAGTTGTTTAGGGTTTAAGATGTTTTTATGGAGTTGGCTTCAAGTGTGGCAAACAAGCCACTGGGCAAAATGTCCTTGTTTCTGCCACAGACCAAATCCTGCCTAAAAATGGGCAAGCTTAGATGCAAGCAGAGTCAATGGCCAAACTCTGCCATGACAGGGTAAGCAAGTCCTCAATAGATCCTGCCTCATGAGTAAGTCTTGCAGAGATATTGGGCTAGAAGGCCGAAGATGATGCTCCAACGTTATAGAGAGTGTTGGGTTCAGGCAGTAAACTGTCTCAGTCATTTTTTCATTTTGGAAGCTGCTAACCCACACTACCAGTTCACTCAAGCATTTAAGTAGTTTTATTCCTTCTCAAGTCTCTGAGGGTGGTTGAAGTCCAGATAGTTTAGTTTTACAATCAAGTTTGTTGGTTAGGGGAAAAGGTCTTTTTTCATCAAGATAAATGATTTAAGAAATAGAGATCAGACATGATAGATATTGAATTTCATTCAGAAATTTAGGCTCAACAAGATAGGAAAGATGTTTACTTCAAGTTTGCTGAATACAAATAGCCAATTCACTATGAATTTAACATTTATATAACTCATGATTGTCTCATGGTTCTCCCTGCTGTATGTAGTTTGTTTTAGTCAAGTGTAATAAAATAAATACATATGCTAAAATATGTTTTAGGTCTATGCAGGTATTTTAAGTTGATAATGATGATATATGACAGATACTGATTTACGTTTAGAATTTTAGACGCACCAAGATAGGAAATGTTTTCTTCAAAGTTGCCAAATACAAGTAGCCAAAACACTAAAAAGGTAACATTTTTATAATTCCTGATTGTTTCATGGTTCTTCTCATTGTAAGTAGTTTATTGTATATATGTGTAATAATATAAATATATATGTAAATGAAAAACATTTAATAAAAAATAAAAAAATATTCACAATAAAAAACATCAGGTTGGAAAAGGCATTGAATAAACCATCAATATCTCACTGAGATTGGTGCTCGAGTGTTTTGTGTGGCAATTTCTGTACCACATCATTTGTACAAAAATCTTGTACTACAAAAAATCAGGAGAATCCAAACCAAAAGAAACCCTCATATCGGGCTTCGACCTTCCAAAAGAAAGAGAAATTCATAATTCTGTTAATATTGAAATGAGATGCCATCCCTAGTAAAATAAGTGGATAGATTTCTTTTTATCATATTATATGAGACTGGAAGGTATAAATAACTCCGTAACTCCAAGTCAGTAGCCTTGACAAGCTTTTTGCTAGAATGTTAACATGATATCATGCTGAATTAATTCTTGTGCTCTCATGATAATAAACTTTCCAGGGAACAACTAAGCAACTCTGACCTTGAAGATTGTAGGCTCTTCAGCAGTGCTCAACTTCTTATCTATTCTTTTATTAAAAGTTTTTTTTACATATCACAAGAATGTTGTCATTACTGTTGCTGCAGATAATATATTCCGGATATTGTATTTCTGTATAAAATCATGATATGGAATACTGCCAAACACAATAAAATGTGAAGAATACTTGAACTGCATTACGAATGGTAAGATTTAAAATGATTAGCATTTAGTCATGAGCAGTCAATATTTTAAAATCTAACTCCAGTATTAAATTTTTAATTTTTATCTATAGTAAATATTATGCAAGCTCTTCTAGATTAAGTATAATTATGTTTCTTTTCATCTTTATAAAATACCACATTCTTTTATAAACTTCTAACTGAAATACATAGTTTCTTAGACTAATTTTTATGTTTTCCAAATATTTCAGAGAAATTCTTAGGAAGCTGGAGAAAATTAAACATCTTTATTGATTACGCTATATGTATTCTTGTGTATGTGTGTGTGTGTGTATTGTATAGTGTTGTGTTCCTGTATAAGTATACACATATATGAAGCTGTGTATATACTCCCATATTCGTGTGCAGGAGACCGTCATATGTCAACACTGAGTGTCTGTTATCTGTGGCTCCTCACCTCTGTTTTTGATAAAAAGTCTCTTTCTCTGAACTTGGGCTTGTCAATGTGGCTAGACTGGATGTTGAGATAACCTCAGGGATCTTGTACACAAACCCTAACTGTCACCATTGGAGTTACAGTAATATGTTAGCAGGATGGCTTCTGTTTTTAGCCAAAGGCACTCAAAAGTTGAACTTAAGTGTTTATGTTTGGACTGCAAAGACTTGACGGAATTTAGATTCTTTCTTTTCTCAGCTTGTTTCTTTTAAGTGAAGAAGATTCATTATATTTTCTTCCATATTTCTGTCTGTTTCTTCATAGCATAAGAATTGTGACTGTTAGTTTTTTGATGTGACTGGCAGTTTTACTATTTTTCATTTAATAACACGTGGTTCACTCTTTGCTGAAATAGCAATATAGATATAATGATACTTATTTGGATTACAATAGTGAAGAAATAAGGCAGGGTACCAAAGGATAACATATTTTAAAGTATTCTTTCTTGAAGGCTGTACAGATCACTCCTGTGGGTACCTGTAATGACTGCTGCTGTGTTTTTAGCCTCTGAATAAAATGTACTGTGGATTAGAAACAGGTAGATTTCTTGACCTATGTTCATTTCTTTATTTGTTTATTTAACTTTTACTTGGAAATAAACTAAAATTGGACAGCCTTGCCAAACAAACATGGGTCTTTATGTTTACCTTGACCAAGTTTTTTTATTTGGGGATACTGTTGAGGATCCAGGTTCTGAAATCTACTACTTTATGTCTTTACAAAAAAAAAAATACCCAACACATTTGTTATTGTTTTCTCCTGACACTAAATAAAGATTTTCATCTGAATGCTAAATTAGGCAGAGGTTTGTAAACATAATGTAATTAGGACAGCTTTCATTTTAGCCAATTATGTTAGTGAGAGGAACAGAATTCTCTGTATAGGAAGCAATTAAGATAATTTGCATTATCTACTTGCTGAGGAAAAGGGGGCTTTTCACCTAAGGGAAATATTAGACAGATACGAGGACCTATGGTGGGATTGTGTATCAATATACTCAGCGTAAATTGAGAGGGCCTTTAATATTGCTCATCTACTGAGCTTCGCAATTCAACAAAGCAAAATGCTGGAATCTACAGAACAAAAATAGTAGTGTTTATTTATCTTGGTGTAACAGTGATTGACATGGATTGAAGGAGGCTTCTGTTCTACCCTGGCTTTAAGAGAATATCATAAGCAGTGACACTAGCCTGGGAAGAAATGCAGATTGAAAAGTTGAAGTATAGCTTTAATTTAGTTTCTTTCAGCCAAAATTGGAAGTGAAATCATAGAGGAGTGGAGAGGAAATGAATATGTTGTATTCAAGGATTAACACAAAGGCATATTTGTAATATTTTTAATTCAAAGAAAAGCAGTACATTTATAATAATTTTCTAAGACACCACCAAAGGAAAATATCAAGACTGCATTAATTTTTATCTGGCAATGTTGTTTAAAATTTAAAAAAATAAAATTTAAACAATTTTTTAAAAATTGGAACAATGCCATTCAAGAGACATTTGATCAATTTAAAGCAGTAGTACATGTAATATTTTAGCTGTCCTACATATTAAAATTAATATTTGCCTAGCATCTTCAATTTTTACTGAAAAGTGCTTGTTCTCCTGAAAGTATTATTTCAAGACACCTATTCTGAAACCTAACATGTAGGTATATTAAAACTTGTATCAATGTTTTAATTAACTCATAAAAATAAATGTAGCTAGACCCTTGATGTTCTTTCTCATGAATAATTTCAGGTACATTCCTGTCTTTATTACTATATTTGACTACTTGGTACTAGTTTCAAAGATTGTTATACTCAGAGGCCAGGAAAATGGTTTATTTCCCCTATCAATACAATGTTATCAATACTTTTCCAAAGAATTCCATTCTCGTGCTTGAATATCAACAACTATAACATACCTTTCAGAAGCAAAAACTTGTCCTTGAATTAAAATGAGTACTCGTCAATGTTCAGGGAAGTATTTTTTAAAACAGATTTGGCTTTATAATATGAGCTGTTACAATATAATATTTCAAATTAATACATTCAAATTTATACATTCAAATAAATCATTAAAAACATAAAGTGATAGCATAGTGAAACACCTCCCTTAATGAGATGAATGTGGATACATGCCGAGCTTCAATCAGAGGAGGCAGAGGTGTTTCCTACTGACTCTTTTAATGACCTGCAGATTTTATACCTCAGAGCAATGTGACAGGGTAAGATTCCAAAGAGCTGAGGTGTATTAAATTATCTTCTAAGGTGAATAAGAGGAAATGAGGAAACTGGACTCATTTTAGGAGTGAGAACTTCATGGGGAATCAGTGTCAGGAAATTGTTTCCTGGATGAGTTTCCCTTCAATGGCCTTCATGCTTCCTTCAGGTTACCCAGTGTGAAGAGTACTATCATAATAACCTCAATTAGTTAGGTAAGGAAACAGAGGAAGAATGTCGGAACATTTCCAAAGGCCACTTAACATTTGAGCCAACACTCTATTTAGGTCAATGTGCCCCCCTGTCCTTGAACCAAGGCATGAAAAACAAGATTACAGACTTATTTTTACAAAACTAAGAATGCTAACGTGACACAAAGTCATGGTCAAAAGTGTTAAAATGCTCTTTAACATCACATAAACAATTTGAAAAACAACACTACATAAGTCATCTGTAATGGATAAAACAGAAAGAGACAAGAGAAAATTGGCAGTGACAGTCACAAGACAGCACTAACTTACTCCAGAACTTGTTTACTCTTATCCTCAAACAATTATTATTACACTAAAAATACTAAACAAGCAAGCAGAAATTTAAAAAATCATGCATACACACACACACACAATTACAAGTTGCAGTATTTATTCACTGATAATGCAACACAGAAAGAAAGTGTACACATGTCTATGCATTTGGATGCATATAAGTACACATTCTAGTTTCTATGTAGAGATATGAGAATGGGAAACTGTCTAATGTTTTCCTTAGCCACTTTTAATTTAATATTTTATTTTATCATCATAAAATGTAGAGTGACCACAGTGGCCATGCTGATTACTTATCTGGGCAGCCACAGAGCTCTGTAAATCCACTTAATGTATACAAACTGAAAAGTGCACAACCTTGTAGCACTCTGTTCAGTAAGCACTCCCTGGAAGACCATTAAATGTGAAGAGTGAGGTAATTAAATCTGTGGATCTATGTCAAAGGTTAAATTCCACAAAGCTTTGAGAATTATTAATGAGCTGTTGGATAAGTTTACAGTACAACACTGAGACAAAGAGACAGGTGGTGATGTATCAGTTTACCCAGCACTGGTCACATGGAAGGCAGATGCAAGGACATAAATATCTGAGAAAACAAAGGAAATAAAAGTAGATCATTGTAGCTGCAAACACAGATACAGAATTGTAGGGATGATGAAAAACAGAAGTGTAATTCACAGTCAATAAATAGGAAGTTATTGAGACTACAATTTATATAGGATTCATTATAGTGAAGACCTGCAAAGCCTTCCTGTCGAAAAGAGCTGAATGTATAACCAATATGCTTGCCCTGCCAGTATCCTTAAACACATTTCAGATGGGTTACAAGACTGCACATCATCTTATAAAAGAGTGGAATCACTTTCGGTATCCCTTCATGTATATTAGCATAGCCAGTTTTATAAATCACAAGATTATCTTTATTATGAGGAATTTTATCTGAACGCTCACAAATATCAAACACCATGATATAGATGCAAAATCTCAAATCTTTTGATTTGATTGGAGTAAAAATTGAGTTTCATTGAACAGTGAATGATAGCTAATAAATTAGCTAATTAAGGATGGATTTTATTTTTTTTGCTTACATTCCCACTTATTTTTTATTTATTCTTCTCTCTTATATTACATCCCAAGCTCATTTCCCCCTCCCTCCACTCAACTCAGTCTCTCCTCCAGCTTCCCTTTCCCCCCAGATCCCTATCTATTTCCCTTCAGAAAAAAAGCAGGCCACCCAGTGATTTCAACCAAATATGGCATAACAAGTTACAATAAGATTAGACACCTCACCTCATATTAAAACTACACCAGGCAGAAAAGTAAGAGAAAAAGGATCACAAAGGCTGACAAAAGAGTGAGAGAAATACCCACTCCCATTGTTAAGAGTCCTACCAGAATACCAAGCTACCCAAGGATAACAGACATGGAGAATCTAAGCTCAGATCCATACAGGCTCCCTGATTGCAGCTTCAGTCTCTGAGCCTCTACGACTATTATCTAGTTTATTCTTTGGGCTGTGTTCTTATGCTGTCCCTGACCCTTCTGCCTCTTACAGTCTCTTCGCCCTTTCTTCAACAGCTTTCCCCTGTCTCTGCCTAGTGTTTGGCTGTGAGTTTCTGCATTTGCTCCATTAAATTGCTGGATGAAGCCTCTCTAATGACTATTACACTAGGTTCTGTTCCATGAACATATTACTATATTGATATACCAAAGAACAATGACAGGAGATTTTTTAAATGTTTATTGTTGGTATGTATAGGTGCCTTGCTGCATGTTGCCTGTAAACTACTTGCATTCCCAATGTCCACAAAGGCCAGAGGAGATACATGTGCCAGATGCCCTAGAACTGGGGTTATGGATGGCTGCTATCCACCATGTGGGTAATGAGAGTAACAGCCAATGTTCTTAGCCACCAATCACCCTCTTCAGCTTCTGAAAGAATAAAAAAAAATCGAATGAAACATGTATGTCTGTACTTGTGTTCATTTTATTCTCTATACCCAGCAGATATTTAATTTGTACAAAAATTTAAAAAAAAAGAAAGAGATTTGTAACATGTACCTTAGATGGAATATGAATTTTCTGTTCTTGTAAAAACTGTGGAAGGAAAACATTACACACACTAAGCTGCGGGGACTTTCCATAAAGATAAATTCATGGTGGGTCTGGTAGACAGTATGATCGAAGAGGACAATGAAGCTCCATGGCCACTGTCACTTCAATGTTCCTTCGGTTGTCGTTGTTCATCTTTATCCTCTGCACCCTTTGTAATGGTATTTATATAAAAACGGTTCATGTTTCTCTCTAAGTCTTTTAATCCATTTTAAAATATTATCCAAATTCATGGTTGTTGTGAACAACTTATTTTAGAACTCATTGGCCTGAAAGCAAGACAAGAAGCCTATAGTCCACAATTGACAGTTACATGGGAACAGCCTTTGTCCTCAGTCAATGATTTACAAATTATATAGCACTTAAATGAAATGCAGGACAGGAAACATGCAGTATGCAATGAAGTTTCCCTGATGTAGAAGGGGATAAAATAATGACAAGTAGTGTGTTATTGGTAATCTCAGTACTAGAGTAAAGAAAAATGATTGGGTGTTTTTCTCTAGTTTTACAATTTCTATTTTACCTATTAAAAGTAATGTTTGAAAGTCTTTATTTCTGCATACTGGATAACTAACACGGGGTTAATCTATGGGGAAGACTAGATCTTCTCTCAGTTCTCATTAATTACTTATGACGTTGTAATATCAAATGGTTAGCTGTAAAAATATATTTGCGCAAACAGCACTAAATGAACTAAGTAAGTTCTCTGTATATGAATATATGCATGCTTATATTTAACAATATTTTTTTATAAAAGAGAATAAGTTCTAATCTCATTGAGTCATTGGGTAATCACATGGCGAGAGTTCCTTTTCTATACAACTATCTACAGTCATTTCACTTTAGAGAATTCTCAAGGATGGCATTTCTTTCCTATCTGCATTTTCATGATATTTAGTCAGCTATTCTGTTAAGACATTTTAATATAGTTGCCCTAATAGACAAGATGATATAACTTTATATACTAGTTGAATTAAATTTACTATGGTATATAGAAGAGCTGGTGAAAGGGCTTTGCATGTACATATTTACTCAATAGAAATGACAGTACCATGCTTGATCACAATGTCTTGTTTATTTTTTAAAATATATATTCTGGGCTCTAAGTGCAAATAAACTGACACAGATATTCAAGTTAGCTGACTTCTTTAAACACATTAAAAAATATACGTCTCCTGACTAATAGAATTCTATAGAGAGTTAACAAATTTTATCTATCACAATGCAGCAGTGTGGAGGACATGATTTGAATTCAATGCCTGAAAAACTCTAAAACACAGAATAATTAAAATATGCTTGGGAACCAAAAAACTCCAGGGATAGCCACAAAGAAATTACCTCTTTAGAGATGCAAAAATGCAGTCCTATGCTCTATAAGCAATACTACTGCCAAATTTAAGCTCCTCATCCAAAGGGAAGATCAGGAATTTGCAGATCAAGAAGCAAGAGGTCAGAAGTAGCAAACAAGAAAACACAGAGAACCTAAAGGAATCACACATGACAAAAGAAACGAAAACATCAGAGACACAAAATTCACTCAGTGTCCTCAGATTAATATGTGTTGCAATTTAATCTTGTTTATCATTCAGGAAGAAAAGGCATAATTATCTACCTCAATCAGGTCGGATCCTCTTAAAAATGCAATCTTCTTACTTAAGAACACTGATACAATAACACAATTATGAAAGGTTAGAAAAGATGTTTTCAATTTTCTCCTGAAACAACTTTATATTTCAAGCTGTGTTAGCCACAAATAGATTCAAAACCAACACATCTTATTTTCTAATTGCATAATTCTTTTTTTGCTTTTAAACTTACTTTCTGGTACCCTTAATGTTTAATGACTTATAAAATGTCTGCACATATTTTGAACTTGTAAGCAAAAGGATTGAGGGCTGTCATTCAGAAATGTCATATTGGTTGTCAGGAGTTCATGAATAATTGACATGGAGATTACCTAGGGAAATTTGCAATTAGCCTCCTCATTAACATAAGAACGAACAGTAGGCTGCTCAGTGAATGTTAGATTTTCACTTAGGTATTTGCTCAGGAGATAAAACGTTTATAATAGGACCTCTAATGAAAAATTCATTAGCTCAGTGTGATATCCCAGGGGTTCCAAAGCTGCTTCAGGAATCAGTCACAGAAAACAGGAATTCATCTTCAGTTATCAATTCATGCATTCAAGTAGCTGTGGATGTCCTTATAACAAAGAGAGCCCCCAAGATGTAGCATGATGAAATGATGCCAGCAGCAGAGAAGAATACCAAGTTCCCAAGGCATTGGAATCAACTGCTGATAAATAGATTTGAACACTAATTTATAGAAATGTGATTAATATTGCAAAAACAACTTTAGTAATAAATATTTTTGAATCACTTTTACATGTATGAAACATTGAGATGATGATAAATAGCATTAATATCCACCTTATCCAACTTATTTCTTTCAAAGTTGGTACTTAACTTTCAAGGGTTCTTGTGTACATATAAAAAGAGGAAACGACCCTAAATCAAGTGTAGTTATTTCTTAAAAAGTACAGTAAAGCATGTGATATTGAAAAATATCTATCCCTATTAATTTTTTATTTCTGCTTGAAGGCATTATAACAATGCTATATGCATTTTAGATGTAACTTAATGCTATAAATATTTTAAAAATTTATTGTTCAATTCCTATGAATTTATGATCTTAGAAAATTTTATGATGCGATGTATGAAATTCTAAAAAGAAGATATTAGCATTAGAAAAGAAAAAAATGATATATTTTTAGAAAAAGACAGGTGTTCTTGTATCTGTAACCATGAGCAATATGGAAACAAAGACAAGGTAATGCACAAAGCTGCCTAGTAAGTCACAAGTCAAACTATAAGCAAGGCAAACTGGTGCAATGAGTTATTATATCTCAACAGAAATATGAATTGTCACTGTTGGTGACACTAAACAGCTGTATCTGGGCCTTACATGCACACGCATGCATGCAGGTACTCCAAAATGTGAACCATGATGAGAGAAGGATGGAGGGAGGAAAAATATGGAGGGAGGGGAAAGGGAAGAGAGAGAGAGAGAGAGAGAGAGAGAGAGAGAGAGAGAGAGAGAGAAGAAGAATAAGAAGGAGGAGGAGGAAGAGGAGGAGGAGAAAGTGCAGGAGGAGGAGGAGGTGGAGGAAGAGATTGTATGTGTGTGTGTGTACACATGCGTCTGTGCGTGTGTGTGTGTGTGTGTGTGTGTGTGTGTGTGTGTGTGTGTGTGTGTGTGTTCAGCAATGAATGTCTATCATCTGGTATGAAGATGTCCAAGAATAATTTCACTCTAGATTTGCACTGTCCCATTTCTTCACAAATGCTTAATCATCGAATCATTCATGTAGAATCTTTAGGTGGACCTGGATTTTTTTTCTTGAAAATTCACTTTACAGTGTCAACATACAGTGCCTTCTTTTAAAGTCCCCATATATTATTAGGCAGCAAAAAATAAATTATATGAGTAAGTTGTTAGTTGATCACATCATGGTCATGTCAATTATTAGTCTATGTTATCACAAAATATACAAAAATATACATCCTAGGGGTAACAAATAGATATGATTCTATAGATAGATAAGGTAAAACTGCTAGGTAATGTCTTAAAAAACTGCAGAGTTCTACAGAATATTGCATTTAAAGATGTTCTTTATTGTTTTAAGGATTATTTAACAATAAGACAGGTAAACTTCTGGCAACATCCAACCTACATCAAAGATGGTGATAAGCAGCAATGAGCCTCCTTATGGAGATAATTTCAAATGTGGCAAACCAGCCACTCGGCAAAATGTCCTCTTTTTGGCCACAGAGAGAATTCTTTCTAAAAATGGGCAATCTTGAATGCTGGCATAGTCAATGGCCAAACTCTGCCAAGACAGGGTAAGCAAGTTCTCAATAGTTCCTGCCTCAGAAATATGTCTGTCAGATATACTGGGCCAGAAGGCTGAAGAAGATGCTTCAACATCATAAAGAGTTTTTGGAGATTTTTCAGGCAGCGAATTGTCTCTGTCATGGAATCTGCTAACCTGTACTTCCTGTTTACTCAGGTAATTAATTTTATTCGTTCTCAGGTCTCTGAAAGGGTTAAGACCAGATAATTTAGTTTTATAATTCAGCTTAGTTCTTTAAGGTTAAAGAAGTTTTTAGGTCTAGATAGATGTTTTAAGTTGATAGAGATGAGACACGATAAATATTGATTTACATTCAGAATTTTAGACTCACCAAGAAGGAAAGATATTTTGCTCAAGGTTAGCAAGTACAAATAGCCAAAATATTATAAATGTAACATTAATATAATTCCTGATTGTTTCATGGTTCTTCTTACTGTATATAATTTATTTCATATATGTTTAATAATAAAAATATATATGTAGAAAAGAAATAAGGTATACAATGAATGTCAGATTAAAAAATAAAAAAATCTAAACCAATAAGAATATGGACATAAGCTAAATATATTGTGATATCTATTTTTAATATTTTATACATATTTTTCTAATTATATTTTTCTTTATTGAAAATAGTTTTTCTTCATACAGTATATTCTGATTTTGGTTTCCTATCTCCTTAGAACTCCCAGTTCCTCACAACCTCTCCTTCCATCTGGAACTACAAATTTTCTGTCTCTGGTTAGAAAACTAATAAGCATTTAAGGAATAATAATAAAATAAGATAAGATAAATAAAAAACAAATCAGAATATTACCAAGAAACCAAACAATAAGAGCCAAAGAAAAAGAACAAGAAACACATATAGACACAGAGACAGGCATATTTATACAATCAGGAACCCTATTAAAAAAAAAACTCAAAAACCTAGATGTTTTAATATATACATGAGGACTTGTAAGACAGAGAGAAATGCTGTGATTTAACTTTAGGAGATAAAGAACCTCCAAAGAGGAAATTGAGTTAATTTTGTTTTGGTCATCTCTTGGTATAAATGCAACCTACCCATAAGAATGTGAGAATTTGGGAATTCAAACAATTTCTTGTCTATACAATACAGACTCCCTCTAGACATCATATATAACCTTCTCTGATCCTACATTTCATTCCATGCAATAATGAAAGTTTGAAAATCACCAATGAAACCATAATGTTTTATTAGATTATTATAAAAGTGACAATTATATATTAAGAATGGAAGCAGAGTATTTCAGACTCAGATGGAAAATAATGTAGGTATTTCCAAACTAAGACATGGCATTTTTCATTTTTTAAGTAGACTCAAGTTTCCAGGAACACACACACATATACACATACTCACACATACACACACACACACACACACACACACACACACACACACACACACACATCTTTAATAGCATATATTTTCACATGTTTTGAAAAAATAACTATAAAATTTGAATTAGATTTAAGCTTGCTGAAAATAATAAATGTGTACACATCCATCTGTCAAAATTGCTAATAGAGACGTTTTAAGCTGCTTAGCCTGTTAAGGCACCCCACTCATTTGCCTATTACAAAATTCAGTGTGATAGGAACTCAAATGCAGTTTCATGGGAATATACTTTTCAGCAATTTATTTTAATCTTCAGGTTGAGACTGACTCAACACTTATTCTCCTTTCCTGGAACAGTTAACCCCTAAGGGTTTACTTTCAGACCAAGTTGAATTACATTAACCTGAACATTAAGCAAAGTGTGAGGTACTGTAAAATGCTCTCTGCTAAAGTCTCTGAATTGAGGCCCTCAACACTCAGTTTGTGATTTGACAATTTCAATTAATTTACTGAGTAAAACTTTTTTTATAATGTCCTAGGCATTAAATGTGACCAACACTTTAGGTTGTCTCACTTTATTTCAATCACTGACTATTATCAGCCAAGATTCATTTGTTTATCTCTAAATCCAGCAACAAAAGTACTCGTTATACTTTGAGTAGTAAAAACTCTTTCTGATGTGGTGAATTGTACTTTTATTTCCGTATTCTAAAGTTTATTTTTCAAATATAATATTCAGTATATATGACAACATGTTCAGTCAATAGTCAGTATAAAATAAACTATTGGAATTATATAAAAGCATATACCATACCACCATTATGAAGTTGACTAACACTCTATTCGATATATTTTATCAATAAATATAATAAACTTCAAGAATACTAAGTACAAGTTTCTGATAATTATTTCAAATATATCTGAAGTATGGCTTTACATTTTTATTATAACATTTTATAACAGGTTGAATTTATTATTTAAATGCTAATAATTAACATATTAAATATGGTGTATATGCATCTGTACAAAAGATCGGGGGCCACAGTGTGTATGTGGAGATCCTTGGACCTCTGTGGTTACCTATTGGTTCTTTCATTCCACCTTGTGAAGTCCAGAGAACGAATTCATGTTGGTAGATGGTGCTGTAGGTCCCATTAAGCATGAGCTTCACCTAACCCGTCCTGGATTTTATTTTGAAAGCTACAGTAAAATTGATTATAAAAATTATTTTTAAAAGTTAAAATCATGGATAAAAACACTGAAATTAATTTTTTCTCTGCTGTCATTGTATTTAAGTGACGTTATATAAACTAAAATTGTCTCAGTCTTGTTCTAATCATCAGTAGCTCTGAGCTGCTGGTCAGAGTCTCTCTTGCTTTATGTCAATAATTTCCCTCCAGAGAAAGCACAGTGTGTTTTAAAATAAATAAAAGGATCTAATTATTTCACTTAAAATTCTTCAGGTTCTCTCCATTATATCTGTAATGAAAGCCAAATCATTACCTGGGCTTCTATCCTTATTTAGTGTTCTGGACTTGCCTCAATATAGCCAGCTGCTCACTGTGAAACTATGCAGGATTGAGTGTGTGATGATCCAGTGAGTGCTTGTAACTCACTGCAGAGTCCACCCCTTCTTTTACATAGTCTTTCTTCTCCTGTTCCTGTGTTATGCTAGCCAGTCCGATCCTATCTCCTGTACCTGTCTTTTCTCCCAGACTATTTCTATGACCTTTTAACTACTTATAAAAATAAGATGATTGCTTATTCACAATCATGATTTTATTTTATATTCTTCAGGGATGAACACTTCAAAAGTAGTGTTGCATAGGTGTTTTTTTACACATTTCAATTGTGTAAAGCTCCTTAATCACTCTTGGGTCTTTTATGGATTAAAAGTGATAAAGCTTGGGTCATTGCTGAAACTATATATAAGAAAGGTAAATGATTCTAATCGTGATTTACTTTAAAACATATTATTGGGTAGAAAACTTTTGTGACATACTGTTTGAAAGAATATTTCAATGGAGTTTAGGCTTCTTATACATTTATTAACATTAAAAATTTTAAGTTCTCAACATTCAATTATATGCATTTTTCCTTAGGACAAGACAAAACCAGAATATTTTTCATTAGTAAATAAAAATATAGCAGTTCAGTAGAAAAATAAATGCTTATCTTAATTCAATCAAAAATTGAAATAAGATGCCAAACAAGAATAACGTAAGTTAATACAATAAAAATATTCAACACAATTATCTAAGCACTATAGACGCATGTTAGTATTAGAGCTTGAAGACACAAGTACAATCAAAATCAACTCACAGGATCGTCCAGAGCAACAGAAATAAGAGGAAGTGAGTCCTCAATCATTGTGTGGTTCTCCTTATTGAAGGCAAACATACTGTTAACAGTTTAGACTACAAAATACCAATTTTCTTTGTTCTATTTCATTTTATTTTCCTTGTGGCTTGTACAAACATAGACAAATTAAGACCAAAATGTTGGATGGAAGTTAACTTATATTCAATTCAATCTCCTTGTAATAAAAACATACTTTCAGTGTTTGGCCATGTTTAAATGATAATTTCTTTGAAACCCTCTTAATTTGAGAGTAGAAGATAAACAAAACATTCAGAGAGGAGAAGAAGCTGTGTTTGGGGATTTTTAATCAAAATATGTCAGGAATAACTGAGGAGGCAGGTGATCATGACTGCTAATGTTACTCCTGCTTCTACTTTATGTTTAGTTTTATACAAGTTGTAATTTCAAAGAAATAATTCTGACACCTAGACTCCTTAGTTTTTTATTCCTTTTTTCAACTACATTCATAATAAAGTTTTATAACAAATCACTCTAAATGCAGTGTTTGGCACACCTGGCTTAATTTCTGTCTCTTACTATGTGGCTCACCTGATGTTCAGCTCATCTAAGGCTGTTCCACCCTGGTTTGGCTCAGGTTTATTCCTTGTTTTCTCAAACTGTAGGACAAACCAATTTCAGGGGATTGACTCTTCTCATGCCAAACATAGTGGTAGATGTGATAAGTCAAGCAGGTCACCCTAAACCTCACTTCTAATTATTCAAGGACCTGTTTGGTCTAATTATTCCCTAGGCCAAGGGCCATAATTATCTGAAAGAAAACACACACACACACACACACACACACACACACACACACACACATATCCACCATAAATCTATTGACCTGGGTAACTGACTGGCCCAAATATATAAGTGTTCTATAATATATATTTCATGCTTGTTGTAGTTTCTATTGTAGAAATAAGCTTTTAAAAGTACTATGGTCATACTGCCCAATTATTCTCCCAAACATTCAATTAAATGAATTTGTTTCTTTCTATAGTCATATTAAACATTTGAGAATGATTTAATGTTGGATGAACATGCATCCTAAGAACCCATAAAAAATGTATGCTTTGATTTAGCCTTGTTCAACATACTATACTATCTATACAATATTATCATCCAAGGAAGTAATAGCACATTATCACATGAAGGCAGCCAAGAAAATCTGAATTTATTCAGAATATAAATGCTTCACATAGTCTTTCGGTGTTCATGTATGTGAATTATATGTGTTCTTTAGGTGTTGATAAGACAGAAGACTCCTAAAACACCGCTCACAATGTTGTCCCATTTGAACTGGAGCTCTCTGCTTATCTGCTTAACTCTACTCAGCCCTGGGAAGTTCTAATTTTGAGTTCTTCTCTAAAGTTTGATCAGTTTGAGAGTTATGTTTCATGCAAATATTGTCATATGCTCTATGAACTTGTGAATTGACCTTTTTCTACTTCCCCCTGAGAACTTTCTCAGAGACATGTTATTTTCTCACTGATGAAAGGCCCTCCGTGGTGTGAATACAGGACACTCATGGCACATTCTCATGGATAGAAGGTCTTCAAGTGTGTAAGTAAACAAGGTTGCAGTTTGTTTCCTCATGCACCTGCTGCAAGACTTTTATTTTATTCAAATTTTTTTTCTTTTGGCTTCCCTGACCATCCACTTAAAGGCTGTTGTCAAAAACTGGTTCCAATTCCTAGAGGATAAGTACTTTAGGTATAATTGCTATTTCATATATAAATGTATACTTAGTTTAAGAATTTCACATGTGTTTCTCTCTTTTACTTACTTACTTACTTACTTACTTACTTACTTATTTTGGTTTTTTGAGACAGGACTTCTCTGTGTAGCCTTGGCTGTCCTGGACTCACTTTGTAGACCAGGCTAGCCTCAAACTCACAGTGATCCACCGGGCTCTGCCTCCTGAGTGCTGGGATTAAAGGTGTGCACCCTCCTGCCTGCCTCACTGTGTTTCTTAAGCACCTTGTCATTGTGTAGACTTTCCAGAAGTGCATGGTCCAATAAGTATCTCTAAATAGCAATCATACACTTTCAAAAATACACCAAGGTTTAATATAATATGGCTGAAATTTCAGTTTAACATTTTATAATAAGTAAAAAAAAATATGTTGAGAGATACTTAAATGTTAAACAGTACTTTATAGGTGAAAAAATTCTCTCATAAATCTCAATAATATCTACATGTGGAGTTACATTTTAAAAACTCAAATGCTGATTTTTAATATATGGGATTATGTATTCCAACGTAAGAAATAATTTGTCAGTATTTCTCAGTCAGATGCCTTGGGTAGACTTAGTAGGTCAGCTTCTTTGTGACAGAATTTATCATTTGGTTCCTTACAGGTTGAAGATGTTAGGGCTTTCTAACATTGGGAGAGTTTATCCTGGAAACAATGTTACAAGGCAGATACTAGGAATAGAGCAGAAGTGTGGGACAAGTATTGTTAGAGGGCAGAGGGTCACTTCTACCAAGTCTCCCTCTAGAAATTTGAGTATCTCAGACTGTTACAATTCTTTCATATGTTCCCCCTTTATCATTTCCTCCACACCATATTTCCCCTTCCTTTCTACCTCCACAGATCTTAAATGTTTGAATTTGAGCTAAGACTCAGTGAATTAACTGACTTTAACTGACTCCCAAGAGGTGGAATAACAAAACTATGTTAATATAGACAAAATTTCAATAGAGTCAAGATTCTTTGATGGACAGTTCCATGAAACCATACATTAAATGTATAATCATTATTTAAAATTACCTTAATTGAGAGCCTGAAGAAATGACTCAATGATTAAGAGGACATTCTGTCTTGCAGAGGAGCTGGGCTGAGTTCCAGCACCTAATCAGACATCTCAAAAGGCCTGTGACTCTAATTTCAAGGAATTAGATGCCCTATTATGACCTCCTCATGTACCAGGCACACATGATACATGTTAGTACATACAATAAGACAAATAAATGTGTAAAATGAGAAAAATATTTAGTCTTCTTAATGGTCTAGAAAGAAAAAATAAATAGTGCCGTTGCATGAAATAAAATATTGAGATAGATACATAAAATTTGTAATGAATTAAAGTTTTATATAATCCATAAAATGTTATCATCAGCCTAGTGGAGAACACAAAACAAAACAAGAAAACCAAAGCAGCCCAAAGAAGTACTACAGAAAGAGAAAGTCTTAAAAAGCAAGTCATAGAAATTCTGGTGATATTTTTCTTAGTCATTGAACAGCTGTCAAAAATCAGATAACAGTGATGGCAGCCCTTCCTCTAATATGGACATCTCTTGTCCATTCCACCTACCCAAGAATTTGAGAACACTCCACAGTCAAAATGCAAGGGATACCATTCTGTACTAAAGTACACTTTCATATTTGGTCTATTTTCAAATAAGTCCACATTATTAAAACCACAAAATAATGAAGTTGGGGGCAGGGGAGGATCTGTAGGTCTCTGAAACTAGGAGAGCGGTTTCTCAATGCCCGGACTCTCGAGGTTGGGGTGAAGGAGAGCAGTTTCATTAATGATGGAGATGCCTTACAGTTTCCCAGACCCCAGGGCAGTGCTATGATCAGTTTAAACTGTGCTCAAAATTTCTCACCTATACTAAGAACCCAGATCATTCTTGAGTCTCTATCGGCACTTGGTCCGCAAAATGTGGCAAACAGTGCCACTCACAGATGAGTAGCTTCTAAATAAGAGGCTGCAGTATAATAAGAAAATTAGCCTTCTTCAACAGTTGTCTGTAATATCAACTGACAAATCTTGAAAGGAAACTTTACCAGGGACAAAAATTGTCCAATGAACTCAAGTGCTTCTCTTATGACAAGATAGAGTCTGAGAAACAAAGTTATGGACAAAAGCTGAATAAAAGTTTTTCCTTCTCAAGACCCAGCTATTCCACTCCTTGGAATATACCCAGAAGATGCTCTAGCACACAACAAGGACATTTGCTCAAACATGTTCATAGCGGCCTTATTCATAATAGCCAGAACATGGAAACAGCCTAAGTGTCCCTCAGTAGAAGAATGGATAAAGAAACTGTGGTAAATTACTACTCAGCTATTAAAAACAAGGAATTCCCAAAATTTGTGGACAAATGGATTGAACTAGAAATGATCATAATGAGTAAGTTAACCCAGAAGCAGAAAGACTCAAATGGTATATGCTCACTTATAACTAGACAGTAGCCCAAGGGACATGTCCCATGAAAGTCTTCACCTACCAGGAAAGTGGAATAGATGTGAGGACACCCTTTTTGGACTCTAGGTGACAGAAGTATGGGAGAATGGGGAAATAGAAGAATCCAGAGGGTCCTAGAAACCTCCAAATAGAACAAAATGATGGCAGATCTAGGCCCAGAGGTTCTACACAAATTATGGCACCAACCAAGGACAATACGTACATTAAACATTGAACCCCTACCCAGATATAGCCAAGGGACAGGACATTCTCTACAGATGAGTGAAGAGTGGGGACTGGCTTTCACATGAACTCTGGTGCCCCACATTTGAACATGTCCCCTTGATGGGGAGGCCCGGTGGCTCTCAGGGGAAGGATAGCAGGCTACCAACAAGAGACTTTATACACTATGATCATATACAGGGGGAGGAGGTACCCCTCAGTCACAGTCATAGGGGAGGGAAATAAGAGGAAAGTGGGAGGGAGGAAGGAATGGGAGGATACAAGGAATGGGATAACAATTGAGATATAATGTGAATGAATAAATAAATAAATAAATAATTTTTTAAAAAGTTTTTCCTTATAGCCACTTTGGAGAGTGTTGGAGATAATTCTAAAAGCAAAGCCTCCCAAAAAAAGAAATTAAGTGGTATATTGAGGAAATATATATATATACATAGGTTATATATGTATGTATACACACATATATGTTTACTATTATGTTATTTTAATATGTAATAGTATATTAATATGCTAAACATGAATATTAAAATATAATCATATCATTCCACCCTACTCTGTACCTCTACTGACCTTAAATTAGAGCAAGGACTGAATGAGTTAGCTAACTTCCAAAAGACCTTGAATGACATATCTAACTTAATAATGGCAATGTTGAAGTGGTTTTAAGTTTCTTTGATAGACAGTTCCAGATCATCACGTGATAACTGTATTGTTGGAATTTAAACTTACCTTAATGGAGATACTGGACATACATATGTGTGTGTGTGTGCATGTGTGTGTATGTGTGTGTGTATGTGTGAATCCATAGATAAAACATTCATTATTATATTCAACAGAGTCTCCTTTCTGGGTCTGCTGCATTTGAAATCATATATCACAGGTTTAAAGAAGCATATGGCAATAATTCTGGGGAAAGAAGATAATGTTCAATAGAAAAAGATACATTGGATTAAAAAAGAAAAGGACCACATAGAGATGATATACATATATATAAATATGTTTTACATGTTATAATATAGTATATATAAGCAATATATAATATATCATAAAGGTACATATATAATATAATATAGAATATGCATAAATATTTAAAAGTAATGTGTAAATGTAAAATATATTATATATAATATATAAACTATATATTTCTATGGTATAATATAAATATAATATATAACATAGTATATAATATATAATATCATGTATATTACTAATGATATATCATATATAATGTATAAATGATATATAAGCTATATAATAGAATATATAAAATACAGTATTTTATATATTACAAATAATATATTATAATGTATTATATTAAATACATAGACCTATATGTAATCTATATACATATATGTAGGACAAAAGAGAAAAGAGAGAAAGTAAATGCTTTGTGGCTAACAGCTTTAGGAATTTACACTAGTGCCAGGGTTAGCTGGCAGAATTGATCAGTACCTGGATAAGGGCATGAAGATTGAAAGATAGAATAGATATAGGAAAACACAGAATGGATATAAAAAGTAAGATAAAGATAAGAAATGAAGACAAGTATTGGGGAGGACTAACAGTAAATACTGTAGACCAGAGTTTATTTCTATCAGACCTTTTATACAGTATACATACATGCGAACCAAAAGATTCTTGGAACAGAAACAAACGCTAACAAATACTTCAGTTTATCTATATGCTTGGGCTTCTTTGAACTTGAGGTCAAAGAAACACATCAAGTTGCATATCCTTACCTAGAATTAACAATAACTTTCTTTTCTAAGAAATCAGCCAACACAAGTATCTTGCCAAGTCCTCAAGGCTATGTGAGAGTCTGCATGTCAAGGTTGTAAGTCATCTGGCCTGCTTCTATTAGGAACTCCAGAAAATGGCTCCCAACACACTAGTTTATAGTAGTGAATTTACCTATAAACTACAATAATTCTTTTTTAATATACAGATAAATGTGTACATACAAATGTATAGCTAGTTTGAGTGGCTTGTTTGATGAATTGTGTCCTATTATTTCTTATATATTCAAAAACGCATTGCCTTTTATGATTCCCAGATATACAAAAAAGAACATTGACTAATGTTTACCAAGTTTATTTTTATCTTATAGCAATTCATTGCTGCAAATAAAACATTGAGTAGAAGGCTGATTTTATATTCTATTCTACTTTATTTTGACTTTACTTCACATTTTAACATTGGTGATTCCTATATTAATTTTGGGTCAATATTTTTTGAAAAGTTATATTACATTTTGTATTAAAAGGGCAAAGAAAGCCTTGAACATTTAAACTTTATCTTTCCTTTAAAATAGAGATTTCTTACATTCCCATGTAATTAAGCCATGGATTTCTGAATCAACATTGAAATTATAAAATCAGTTAACTAAATAATTTTGGGACAAAGGAAAGGATGGAGACACTAGAGTTATTTCACTGGATTCTGCAGGGGTGATACAGCAGTTTTTAATTTGATAGACTCTATAGCAAGATACCACATTATTGGGGTAAGATTTTACTGGATGAGTTCTTAGCTTTAAATGAGACTTGAACAGTTGTAGTTCAAAGTCCCAACAACTCCCTGACTTACTCATAAATGAATTTCAATGATACAGATTTCAGTACTTATTAAACAACAGCCTTTTGGAAGTTATTTACCAGTTAACTTGTCTAAATTTTTATTAACTTGTCATAAGCCAAGTATATTCAGGAAGAGAGAATTTCACCTGAGGAAATGTCTGCATTAGGTTGCCTGTAGACAAGTATATCCTCTTTTGAATAACTCATGTTACAAGGGCCATTCCAGCTCATAGAACTTGGTGCAATCTCTGGGCAGATGGTCCAGGGTGAACAAAAACAAAAACAAAACAAAACAAAGCAAAGCAAAAGACAGAGTAAGCCACAAGGACATACCCTTACCCGATGCTCCTTCATGGCTTCTGTTTCACTTCCTGCTTTCAGGTTCTTTTCTTATTTTTGTCAGTGATGGAATGTGACCTGAGTGTTGTAAGCATAAATAAAGCCTTTCCTCTCCAAGTTGCATTTGTTGTGTGTTATCACAGCACTACAGACCTAACTAAGATATCCTTAGTGGCACTATAATGCTCAATATATGATGTATCTCTATTATTATCCTGAGTCTCACTAAAGGAAAATAAATGATTCCAAATGCAGGCATAGGCTTTAAGTAAAAAATGCATTCCACAAGAGACATCTGCAATGCCGAAGACACAAGAATTAGTTTGTAAAAATATTCAGTTATGTGTTCTTTGTCTCTTTCCACAATGGCTGATGGCATATATTCAGTTACCTTAAAATATTACCAAAACTAATGACTACCTGATCAGAATAGCAGAATCAAGTTTAAAGGGAGATTGAACTTTTGTTAAACACGTGGATTAAGAGAACATGCTTTGAAAAGGGGTACTTAAGGCTTTACTACTCAAACCTTATATTCATATTATAATGAAAATTTGATTATATAATAAATTAATATGATTTAAGCAATAATATAAAATTTTTTAGATACATTGAAAAGCCAGTTTTAGGACTGGAGAGATGGCTCAGCTGTTAAGAACACTGACTGCTCTTCCAGAAGACCTGGGTTGGATTCCTAGCACTCACATTGCACCTCATAACTATCTGTAGCTCCAAGATCTGACCTGCACAGACATACATGCAGGCCAAACACCAATACACATACAATAAAAATAGATTACTTTTAAAAAAGAAAAGCCAATTTCAGTGTTTTATCTTATTATGTAAAAACATAATTATTGCAAATATGACAATAACACTAGTGTGTGACAGTCACTTTTTCGTAAAAAACATGTGGGTATTTTAATTAAACTACAATTGTTCCTTAAGAAATTGTATTTCGGAGAGAATTCCAGATGGTGGCGCCTAACATATATCTTGTTTGATCAGCAGGACAGCAATGACCATTTAAAAACCCAAAGAACAACCTGAGAACCATTAAACACCAACACTGGTGACCCACAAGTGAAAGGGATCCAAACTTTTTGGAACACGGTTGAGTCTGGTCTCTGGCCACCCGGCAAAACCACAAAGTCCTCGGTTCCCACAGAAATGAGCATATAGCCTCCAAAGGGTAGTGACACTCCTCTGCCTGACAGGCAGCTCTTGAACTCACTAGGGCACAACACTAGCTGGCGGCTGAAAAATCACCAGTGTCTTGGGTTCTAGCACTGACCAGACCCCACAGTCAGAATCACAAGTAGATCTGATCTCAGGTCACCCAGAAAAGTCCAGAGAGCTCCTGGATTCCTCAGCAGCTGTGACGTCCTGGGCGGGGGAAACCACTCACAACTGGCTAGCGTGCAGGTCTTCATCTTCCTGGGGCACAGAACTAGCTTGAGCCTGCATATCACTTGTGTCTGTGCGTCCTAGGACTGAGCAGACCCCACAGTCAGAATCACAAGCGGATCTGATCTCAGACCACCCAGAAAAGCCACAGGGGTGGGGAGGGAGGGATGGAGGGAGGGATATGGGGTGGGGGAGAGCTCCTGAGTTTCTAAGCTGCTGTTGTGTGCCCTTGGGACCCCAGCAAATCCACAGAAAGTTCCAAGGTCCAAAGAGGCGCTGGGCATACACTCCAACTAGAGATATAACGATGGTAAGAGCTCAGTGTAAGAACACAAACAACAATACCCAGGGCCCTTTGATACCATCAGAAACCAGCCGTCCCACCACCATAAGAAGCCCTGGAGATATTATCAGGGCAGAAACACAAGAGAAGGATTTCAAATCTCAGGTCATGAAAGTGATAGAGGCCTTAAAGGAGGGAAACAAATCCCTCAAACTGGAACTAGAATACACAAAGAAAGAATTGAACAAATTACTTGAATAAACTATGATCAAACTGGATCATGACCTCAAAATGGAAATAGAAGCTATGAAGAAAGTATAATCTGAGATAATCCAGGAAACAGAAACCTAAGAGAAGAGTACAGGATCTACAGACACAAGCATGATCAATACATTTCAAGACACAGAACAAGGAATATCAGAAGTAGAAGATATGACTGAAGAAATGGATACAGCAGGAAAAGAAAATGTTATCTACAAAGCTACTGACACACAATATCAAAGAAATCTGGGACACTATGAAAAGAACACCAAAGAATCATAGGGATAGAAGGTAAAGAAGATTTTCAACTGCAAGGCCAAGAAAAAACAAAATCATTGAAAAAAAACTTTCCTAACCTAACAAAATGTCCATAAATATACAAGATGTCTATAGAACCTCAAATAGAATGGACCAGAAAAGAAAATCCTCCCACCACATAATAATCAAAAGACTAAACATGCAGAACAAAGAAAGAATATTAAAAGCTGTAAGAAAAAAAGGCCAAGTCACATATAATGGCAAACCTATCAGAAATATACCTGACTTCACAACAGAGGTTATGAAAGCCAAGTAGGCCTGGACAGAAGTCACGCAGACAGTCAGAGTCCACAGAAGCCAAACCAGACTACTATGGATTAAACAGAACACCAATCGCTCATGCTCTAAGAAGAACAACAATTAATAAATGGGAGCTCATGAGACTGAAAAGCTTCTGTAAAGGAAAGGATACAGTCAACAGAACAAAATGGTAGCCTACAGACTGGGAAAAGATCTTCACTAACCCTACATCTGAAGACACGTGCTTGTGAGCATGAAGAGAAAGAAGAACACTCCTCCATTGCTGGGGGGCAGTGCAAACTTGTTCTACCACTTTGGAAATCAATTTAGTGCTTTCTCAGGAATTTGCGAATAAGTCTGCCTTAAGACCCAGACATATTGTTATCCCACAATTGAGATGTAATATGAATAAATTAATAAAATTTTAAAAAGACCCAGCCATACCACACCTGGGCATATACTCTAAAGATCGTCCACTATACAACAAGGACATTTGCTCAACTATATTCCTAGCAGCCTGGTTCGTAGTAGCTAGAATCTGGAAACAACCTAGATGCACCTCCACTGAAGAATGGATAAAGAAACTATGGTTTCTTTACACATTGGAATACTATTCAGCTACCAAAAACAAAGAAACCTTGAAATATGCAGGCAAATCGATTGAACTAGAGACAATCATCCTGAGTGAGGTAACTCATTCCCAGAAAGACACACATAGCATATACTCACTCATAAGCGCATGTTAGCGACTTCATTCAGGATAACCACATTACAATACAGAGACTGAGGTTCATGTGAGATGTGGACATGTACCTTCTGCTCAGATGCAGTAGATATGCAGCACAGTCCCCGTGTGGGTCCCACAATGTGGGGAGAAGGGACTCCTTCTGGTATGGCCTAAGGCCTTCTAAAGCTGTTCACTTCCTCCTGGCAGGGCGCCCTTGCCAGGTCACAGAGGAAAAGGTCACACATAGTACAGAGGACAGTGGACAGACTAAGGTAAGGTGATAGGGGAGGAGGGTTCCCATATCTAAGGACTAGAGGAAAGGGAAATAAGGGAGGGCATGGGATCAGGAGGTGAAGTGGGAGGGTACGGGATTGGGAGGTGATGAGAGAACGGGCTATAAGCTGGATGTAAAGATTTCAGAGAGCAGAACAAGCAGGTAATTTATATTGCTAATCCCACTACATGGGAATAGCTCAGAGACTGGCTGAGACATGGATGTCTCTGCATGGACAAGGCTGCATGTGGGTCACAGGTTCCCTGTGACTTATGATTAGCTGTCCTTTGAAGGGTGAGATGAATGAAGATTTGCAGATGTCTTACTTCTGCTCATACAAAGAACAGAAAACCAGCCTTAATGTTTCTGTGCATCCCACACACTTCACACAATCATAAATTTAGGACTACATAACGCTTGTGATAAATTGTTTTCAGAACAAAAGAACTCGACACTGACTCTGGATAAGAACATGACAGGATTCATTTTTCTCAGCATGCTAGATGGTCACATTTTGCATCCTTCATGTTCCAGCCACAGGTGCCTCAGTTGCTATTACCCATCAGAACAGGACAGCTTCCAGAACAGCATTGTAGAAAACTTCTGATCCCAATTGGTCCAGCATTTCAGACTGTCACATAGAGAACTCCTATTAATCCTGGAATTTTCAATATTTAGAAAATGGACCATAAATGCTATTCCTGGCTTGTTCAACAATTTTCCTCAATTTTATTTGGGCCCCTTCATGGGTATTATTTGTTCTAAATAATCTGAAGAAATCTTAAGAGAAGAATTTCCTATATCCTCTAAGGGGGGTGCTTGGGTAGGTTTCGGTTTGGTTTCTTGTGCTACTGATTCTTATTTTGATCAGGAGTTGGTTATAAGTTATTATTGGTCTTATACAGAAAGAAAACTAGGGTGGATTCAGGGATATCTCTCTTTCCCTTTATCTTTCTTTTGTAGGTAAGGAGATAGGAGCTTAAAGAGAAAGAAAGGGGGATATAGAAAATTAGAGAGATGATAGAACAATAGGTAGGTTATTGAATTTAATCAATTCAAGGCCTTAATTGTTACTCAAATAAAGTTTTTTTAATTCATTGGTATAGAATTTTGTATATTCATGTCAAATAAGTGTAATTTTGATACATTGGTATAGAATTAAAATCTAAGATTATTCTTCAATATATATATATTCATATTTTATATTCAGATATCAAATATACATTTCTATTCTAAATATGAAGTACTATACCCATCCAACTCAATTATAATAGATGGCTTACTTCCAATACCTTGAAAATGGTGCTTCTGCCTATATGATATCATATGATATATATGATATGATATATATGACCTATATATATATAAGGTCTAGCAGATAGATATGATTCTATAGATATAAAAGGTAAAATAGTTAAATAACATCTTCAAAGCTACAGAGAGCTATAAAATATGACATTTAAAGATATTTTTATTATTCTAAAGATTCTTTGACAATAAGACAGGTAATTCCTGGCAATACCCAGCGTACATCAAAGAAGATGATAAGCATCAAAGAAGCTCCTTATGGAGATGGCTTCAAACCAGCCACTGGGCAAAATGTCCTCATTTCTGTCACAGACAGAATTCTGCCTAAAAATGGGCAAGCTTGGATGCAAGCAGAGCCAACAACCAAACTCTGCCAAGACAGGGTAAGCAAGTCCTCAATAGTTCCTGTCTTGCAAACATATCTGTCAGATATATTGGGCTAGAAGGCTGAAGATGATGCTCCAACGTTATAGAGAGTTTCAGGCAACTATTCAGGTAGCAAATTACTCTGTTTTTTTGTTTGTTTGTTTGTTTGTTTTTTTGTTTTTTTTTTTTCATTTTGGAATCTGCTAAGCTGCACTTTCAGTTCACTCAGGTAATTAAGTTTTATTCCTTTTCAAGTTGCTTATGAGGTTGAAGACCAGAAAGTTTAGTCTTAGAATTAATCTTAGTTGGTTAGGGGTTAAGGTGTTTTTAGATCTAGATAGATGCTTTAAGTTAGTAGAGATGAGATATGATAGATATTGATTTTCACTCAGAATTTTAGACTCAACAAGATAGGCAAGATGTTACCTCAAGTTTGTCAAATACAAATAGCCAAACCATTATGAATGTAACATTTATGTAATTCCTTCCTGCTGTATGTAGTTTATTTATGCATAACCATATCTATGTATCTGTTAAAAAAGAAACACAATAAAAATGGCAAAGCAGACATTGTATATCTCTGAAGGTACAGAATTAGTGGTTTATTCTTATTGATTACTCATTTTCTGAGTACGTGAGCTAGTCAGTAGTTTACTTCTTCTGCCATCATTTGCTCCTGTGTTTCCCTCTCTGAAACTTACTTGTCAAGTTCTGGGTTAAAGGGGACTTTGAAAGCTATGGGAAAGTCCTTTTAATCTTTCTTGGGCACTATTATCTGTGCCAACCATCAAGTATCTGTTGTCCAATGTTGAAATTCAAGATATGCCTTTAGAATTGAATTTTCTAAAGAAGAAAGAGGCACTAGGCTGCAGGCGTAGTTGTAGGTTGTTTAAAAAGTAGTCCTTAAGAGAATAATGGAGACAAGGTGAGCAAAACAGTTAACCTAGCAATTTGAGGGGGAAACTACGCCTACTTCCTGCTTTGTAAAAGAAAAACAACTTTTTTAAAAAAACTGCCTTTTAATGTGGTGTTTTTAGGAGACTGATCAGAATAACAGTCACATGCTGACCTCTGTTTATAAGAAGGTAACAAGTTGGTCCTTTTCTACTGTAAAATAAAATTTCTCACCATTTAAGGAAAAAAAGTAGCGCGTAATAGTTGATTTAGTGTTATATAAAGGAGTGTGAATGGCAAGAGCTGAAGAAACAAGTGCATTATACGAATTGGGAAAAGGATGCTAGGGGAAATTGACTTTAGCTAACATTAAAATACCCAATCGAGAAGTGCAAATAAAATCTGCCTATTTACACTGACCCAAACATGTAACAGTCTGTGAATGGTCTGACCTATACATACATTAATCTTGGGTTGATATCACCAAGCAAATCAATTATCTACTCTATATAATAAGTTATTCTAGGAAGCTAAGAGAAATAGTACAAAAAGGTTCATAGTCACCTGAGCTTACCAAGTTAGGCTAACTTTCAAAGTAAAATTATGTGCTAAAATAATTAATGCATAGTGAGATTTTGCCAGCTCTTTTCTTACAAAGAAAAACCCTGAATTGCATTATTCAAGTTAATGCAGAAACATTTGATGAGAAAAGAATTTTCTTCTCAGTGAAGTAAACCTCTAAGTCTGTTAGCCACAGCCAACTACGGTAGCTATGTATCGTTTGATACATAAAGGTGTCAATATGCTTTATCCATAACTTAAACCTTTCCCATCCTTAGGCCTTCATCCTTAAGAATGAAATCTGACTATTGTCCATTTCAAGGGCATTTATGCCTTGATCTTCCAACAGTTTGACTTCAGAAAAGAATAAATATCTTTTCATGTTATAAAACTTAGAGGATGTTTGCTGTGCTCCAATAAGAAACCATAAAAGCACTAATTTCTGTTATCAAGTATAGTAGTTTCCATGCTAGTTTGGCATCTTCTCTCTGTTTGAAATTTATTCACTTTTGTATTTTATTGTTCAATTAGTTATTTATCTTGAAACATATTCTCTTATAGCCCAGACTGCCCTAGAATTTACTATTAATACAGTGAAGAAAGGACTAAATATCCTAGGATATTTACCAGATTGTACAGACTGGCACACTGTAGGTTTTCTGTATTATCCTTCACAATACAGAATATTAATGCATGTCTCTGCTTTTTAAAAATACTGTTAAATATTTTTAAATAGTTTTAAAATAAAGGTTACTTATTTTCACAATTTTGTTGTGACTTATAAAAAGAATCTTAGGAAGGGCTACTATGAAATCAGTCTTATAGTGATATTTAATATTGAAATAAAATATTCATTTGCAAGTGAAGAGATACTATCTTAGCAATACAGAAACATTACAATGAATAAAACCTTAAAAATTTAAAGTGATCTTAAAGATTAACTTGATTCCACTTCATTGAAAGGTTATTCATAGGGTATCTTGAATTAAACCCTATATTAGATAGATAACACAGTTCAGAAGAACAACCATAATTTTATTATGATATGGAATTAGTGGATGCAAGAAATCCAGTGATATAATTGTTAGTAACTCTTGAGAAAATTATATCATTTACTTAAAGAGTGTATCATTTACCTGGCTGAGATACTAACTATGGACCATATGATTAACATTTTTCTGTAGTGTACAGGGAAAATTCTTGACAGAGTCATCAAAATAACCATCATATTAACACTTATAAATCAATTACTTGTTTCAGTGCATGAATCAACAGTATTTGGTCTATATGAGTTATCTTCCCAGTATGCTCATAGTATCTGATTTCATTGTCCATTCAAACAAAAATGTTCCTCCTCCTAATCTCAGCTATAGAAGAACTTTCTCTTGGAGGAGGTTAACAGTTTTTGGCTTGGATAAAGTATGCAGGTTTTCCCATATGTATATTTTATACTGTAGACCAAATCACATCACTTTAAGTAGCTTAAGTGGATGATCTTTAACTTGGTGACTTAAATCAACAGTAACTTGACCCGGCCTGCCAGGGTTTGACTAACGCTCGGGAGGAGATTCTCCTGTATAGGGACAGAACACAAGACACGATGAAGGGGGCAAGTCTTTGATCAAGCTCTCAAATTTTATTTTTCAGGTAGAAGGTTTTATAGATACGGGGGGCATGGGTATTTGTGTAAGCCAGGATTGATATGGATACCTAACTCTAGAATACTCCAGTAGGTGTCTACCTTTACAGCTGCTATAATCACAGAAGAGGAAGAAATTCCAGAGAGAAAGGGAAGTTGTAAAAGATCTGGTTAGTCAGGAAAATGTACCCGGAACTGCTTCTTGCAAGCAGCTGGTCTTTAATCTGATTTTACCAGTAGTCTTACTGGAAAAGCTAGTTTATATCCAGAAAGAAGTAGCTCTTACTATGAGCTCAGGGGTCTTAGGATGACCGTCCCCCACAATAAACCACAACAGGTGTCTAACGCCTGAACCACGACAGGGTCAGCTGGTTTCTGGTAAATGGCAGACTGCTGGAGAAATAGGAACCTAGGCTCTGACAAGATGGAAGAACATTGGCCGTATAGCCCATCCCCAACACTAACTCAATCTTTCATTTTCTGAAACCAAGACAACATAGCTAAACTCTCTCCAGACACAACAAAATCTAGCTGCTAAGGTAAAAAAGTATATGGAGTAATATTTGTAACAAAAGTATGTGTGTATGTATTTCAAAGTCAATCAGACAAAACCAGGAATCACCACCTTGGAAATGGAAATGATCTGTGATAGCAAGAATCTCTCAAGAGATTAGCTATCATCCCAAGAAGGACTTGAGATACCTTAACAGCTTTGGACTTCTCTCTCTCTCTCTCTCTCTCTCTCTCTCTCTCTCTCTCTCTCTCTCTCTCTCTCTCTCTCTCTCTTCTTTCTCAGTCTCACTCTGCCTACTCCTCTCTGGCATGGACCACATGGGACACAGAAAGCAACCCATCAGAGATGACTTAGGCACAGACCACAAGTCACATTTGCTGTCATCCCGAAGACTTCAATGAAAATGAAGGCACAACACATCCAAACTTGTGAGAGACATGGAAAGCAGTGCTAAAAGGAAAGTTCATAGCACTATGCAACTTCATAAGGAAATTGGAGAGATCCCATACTAAGAACTTCACAACATATCTGAAAGCTCTACAACAAAGAGAAGCAGACACACCCCAGAGGAATAGACAGCTGCAAATAGAATATACACCTGAAGCAGTTGAAAAAAAGGAACAGGATGGGAGCATACAGTAGAGGTCTTCTGAAAGACTCCACCTAGCAGGGGATCCAAGCATATACTGAGTCTTACAACCAAATTTTGGCATGGAATGCAGAGAATCTTATGGAAAAGTTATGGGGCAGAAGGACTTGGAGGGGACAGGATCTCCACAGGAAGACCAGTGGAGCCAAGAAGTCCAGGCAGAAGAAAGGGTTGCTGTAGAGACTGATGCACCAGTCAAGTGCTATGCATGGTGAAAACCTAGACCCTCTGCTCAGATGTAATAGATAGGCAGCCAGTCTCCTTTTCGGTCCCATAATATAGACAGTAGGGACAAATTTTGACACTGATTCTTGTGCCCACATGTTGACACTTCCCCCTGGCAGGGCACTCTTGCAATGCCACAGAGGAGAAGGATACAAGCAGTCCAGATGAGACTTGCTATGTTAATGTCAAATGTTAGGGGAGGAGAGCTCCCCCTTTTGGATGACTAGGCAAGAGAGAGAGGGACAGGGCATGAGACAGGAGGGTGTGACAGGGAAGCGATGAGGGAGGGGCCACAATGGGTGTAAAGTGAGCCAATTAAAAAAAAGAAGAACATCTGAGGCACAAATGAAATGGCATGAAAACAGGATAACATTTTAACTGAAGCAAGCCTGGCAATGCTACAGTATAGAGAGGGAAGCTTTGAACCAGATGCTGGGTCCCCTTTTTAGTAGAAAAAGACAGCAATGAAATGAGCAGATTCCTATAAAGAATTTAGGGTGCATCCATACTTCAGGAGCTCAGTTCTCAACACAAGAAAAGGACTTCTGTTAATTTAATCTTCTCTGAAGATTAATATAATTCTATTTCTGACTTCATGCTTCCATTGCCTTAAAAAAAAGTGCCTCTGAGCCAATGTGATACATGCATTGTGTTGTCATTGATTCCATTGCTATCAATTTCTGCTGTTCCAATTACAAATACAGGTACAATAAACTGTAAAATAAGTGTCCCCATGCTTGGACGCTCATCAGCTATTCCTTGTATGACAGATATGACACACATGTTTCTAATCTATTTTGCTTGTTTAATTGAGTTTATTTAATTCTCAGAGTAAAGGAACAATAAATTATTGAAAATTATGAATGGACAGAATTAGAGAGATAGTATGTTAAATATGTTAGATAGGTTTGACTTATGAGCATCAATAACCCACTATTATGTTCCAACTAGTTTTTAGACTGTTTACCATAAAAGGTTTTCAAATAATTATTGAACCCAATGAAAGTATAACATTTCTTTAAGTGTTTCTCAGCCATTAGATATTCCTCTGTTGAGAATTCTCTGTTTACTTCTGAGCCCCATTTCTCAATTGGGTTATTTGGTTTGGTGGTGCTTAATTTCTTGGGCTCTTTATTTATTTTGGATATTAGACCTTTGTCAGATGTAGGGTTGGTGAAGATCTTTTCCCAGTCTGTAGGCTGTCGCTTTGTTCTGTTGACAGTGTTTCCTGCCTTAAAGAAGCTTCTCAGCCTTATGAGGTCCCATTTATTAAGAAGAGACTTGATCCCCTATGAGCATATACAGGGGGAGGAGGTCTCCCTCAGTCACAGTCATAGGGGAAGGGAGTAGGGTGAAAGCTGGAGGGAGGGAGGAATGGGAGGATACAATGGATGGGATAACAATTGAGATGTAATATGAATACATTTATATTATATAAAGATGTTGGCTCAGTTTATTAACAATTAAACTTTATTATACAACCCAACTAGCATATACAAGAAGGAAAAAAAGGTTAAAGGGACAGAAGATTAAAACCTCCTGGAATCCGTTCGGCAGGACGGGTCCTTAGGTGTCTCAGTCCCACGAGCTGGTCCGGTCCTTTCCTCTCTCTCCGCGCCTTCTCCTTCTCCCCTTCTACTTCTTGTTTTTCTCTCCCCCACCTTCCCAGTCATATGCAAAGGGCGGTCCCTTCTCCCTTCGAGGGTCAATTAGGAAAACAATAGCCACGGTGGGGTTCCTAGGTAGGCTTCCTGAATTTCAAGCCCAGGAAGGCTCCAAACAGTCTCTCACAAGGTATTCATGGTGTGCCCCAAGGGTAAAGCCTGCCAAGACTGCTTCCACCTGCGACAAAGCTTAATCTATCCCACACCTCAGCCTTCTCTCTAAAAAATTAAGAACTATATACACATATATACATATATACATATATACATACTCATCAGGAATCAAGAACATAACAAAGTCCTTTTATACTTGTTAACCTAAGGGAAAGTATACCACTATTCTACCAAAGAGAGTCCTTTTTTTTCATGAGAAATTGTAATTATTAATCTACTAAAGCTTCTAGTAACACTGTGGCTATCTAGTTTTCAATCCCATCAGAGACCCAAGAAGGAAAATCTATCTAATAAAGGAAGTGCTGGCAGGCAACTTCCAAGTTGTAGAGTACAGAGAGAGCAGACTGCCTGGATAGTCACCGAATTCTCTCCTTCATTGGGGCAATCAGTCTTCAGCCTTTCGGCCCAAAACATCCAACGAACTGCTTTTGCTGGCAGGCAACTTCCAAGTTGCAGAGTACAGAGAGAGCAGACTGTCTGGATAGTTACCGAATTCTCTCCTTCATTGGGGCAATCAGTCTTCAGCCTTTCGGCCCAAAACATCCAACGAACTGCTTTTGCTGGCAGGAAATCCGACGGTCTGGTCCATCTATTCTCTTTAAAGCTGGACAGTCATCTTTCCAGCATCATTGTTGATCGTTGCAGACAGTCAGCCTGTCATCAGCCGTAGAGATAAGAGCAGTAGCAGAGCAGTTTTTCAGTCTAGTGACCATTCTGTCACCAGCGTCTCTTGAAGCCCCCATCTTTAATGATGTAAATGGAGAGGCGGCCAGGAGCGGATGTCTCTCTCTGTCAGGAAAGCCCTCATCATTAAATGTCATATTTTGTGGATCTCTGAAGAGTTTGAAGAGCAAATCTATCTATTCTTACAGTTATCAATCTATTTCTTTGAAGACATAGACAAGTTATTAAACAAACCTGCTCTATAACAAAGTGAGTATCTAATAGGATTTCTACGTAACTAAATACCAACTTTTATCCCTGATGATTTCAAACAGTTTTTTATAAGACATTAGTGGTACAAATAATACATCAAATAAACATTGAACAAAAAGAACGTAAATTTTTAACATACAATATACAATATTTTGTCAACATATAACATACAATACATAAGTCAAAAATGAATGGAATATACAATTTAAGTTCATATCAATGTGAAGCAGAAGTTAAATTTCCGTCAATCAGAAGTCTTGAATTTCCATCAATCTACAATACCAATGTAGAATTTTTTAAGTTAGTAGATTCAATAATCTACCTTTTATTCTACAATCCTGTATCCTCCCTTCCTTCCCCCCTTTTTCTTAATATTAAAAGGGATAGAAAGTAAGAGAGAAAGAAAGATAGAAGAAAGAAATCCCCAAATGAACTTTTATTAATTGTAAATAACCCCGTTAGGCAAAGATGAGCATTGGTAACCCACCAAAAACACACATCCCACCTACCGGGAATGGGGGCGTCGTGTTCTCAAAATTACTTGATGCTGTTTAAGAGAAAAATATTTTTCGGGTACCCAAGAAAAATAATATATTGGCCAAGCGCTGGAAAAGCTAGCTGTTTTTTGTTCAGTCCTTTTGGGATCGATCCTTTTGGCTAGCCGATTTATTGTTAATATGTATGCAATTTTTGGAAGAAGTAGTAGTGCCAGAGGCAGAAGTTTGATCTTTATAATTGTCCTGTTTTTTGTTCTGAAAGTAAGCAGACTTTATAAATCATTAGTACAGGTATGTTAGTACATATATAATTTTTAAGGGAACATCATTTGAGGCATTTTGTTCGAGGTGCCAGAGGCATGCTTTTGGGGTTAAATCACCCATGTTGTCTGTTGTCTTCAGCATTGTCTTGCTTTTTGTAAATACAGGGCTCTACCTGTATATACACCAATAGGACAGAAGAGGGCATTAGTTTTCCAAGCTGTAAGGAACAATGTCAAGTTGTTAAGAACCAGGTAGCTCTTAAGATTTACTTGTTATATGGTCAGATCTAATTTTTATAAGTTTAGTTGGTAGCCATATATTTTTACTCCCTGTGGAAACATACGCATACCCACGACCCCATTTTAAAACTACTGCAGGTTTTCATTTCATACTTTTTAAGTCCTTGAAGAATATTGGTTGTCCCAATTTCTCAGTTTTTTTTTTATTATCCAATGTCTCTCCGCAGCTGACGTCTCTTCATCATTCACATTAAGAAAATTTAGAGTCAACAAAGTATTATTTAATCGATCCCTGGGTGTCTTTACCCTTCCCTTTTGTTTAATAAGCATTTTTTTAAGGTACGATTAGCTCTTTTTACAACTGTTTGTCCTGTGGGATTGTGAGGTATACCAGTAACATGTTTTATATTATAATACATAAAGAAGTTTTTCATCTTAAGGGACACATATGTAGGAGCATTGTCAGTCTTAATTTGTGCAGGTATTTCCATAAATGCCATTATTTCTAGTAAATGAGTAATCACACAGTCAGCCCTTTTAGAACTTAAGGCAGTTGTCCATTGAAAACCTGAATAGGTATCAATGGTATGATGCACATATCTCACTTTTTCAAATTCTGTAAAATGAAACACATCTATCTGTCAAATTTCATTCCTTTTGTTACCTCTAGGGTTAATTTCAGCAGGTAATGGTAGTTGACTATATAAGGAACATGTAGGACATTTATTAATTATTTTTCTAGCTTGTTGTCAAGTGATAGAAAATCTTTTTTTTAACCCCTTACCATTGACATGATGTTTTTTGTGAAATTTGGAGTCTTTGAATACATTACCTATCAATAATTTGTCAATCTCTTCATTTTTTTGTGTCAATGGACCTGGTAAACCTGTATGGGATCGAATATGAATAATATACAAGGGATAATTTCTGCTTCTGATGACCTGTTGTAGCTCTATAAATAAAGTAGTTAATTTTGTGTTATCAGGAGTAAATTTAGCAGTTTCTATATGTAAAACAACTTTTTCAGCATATTGAGAGTCAGTAATTATATTAAGAGGTTCAGGAAAATCTAACAAAACCATAAGGATAGCATATATTTGATTTTTGAACTGATGTAAATGGGCTTTTAATCACCTTGGTCATTTTTTCAGACTTATAACCAGCCATACCTGATTTATTTGTATCAGTGAAAAAGGTGGGTGTCCCTGAGATTGGTGACCTCTTTACAATACTTGGAAGGATCCAATTAGTTCTTTTTATAAACTGTATACGTTTGCTTTTTGGGTATCTATCGTTAATGTCTCCCAAATAATTACTACAAGCTTTTTGCCAATCTTCATTAATTACCCATAGTGACATAATCTCAGAATCAGTAAGAGGCACTACAATTTCCGCCGGGTCCATCCCTGACAGTTGACGCAACCTTATTTTTCCCTTTGTAATCAATTTAGAAATTTTCTCTATATATGTTTTCAATTTTTTGTTTTGTTTATTTGGCAGGAATATCCATTCTATAATCCGGTCTTCCCTTTGTATGAGAAGTCCAGTAGGAGAATGTTTTGAAGGCAAAATAACCAAAATGTAACCAAGTTTAGGATCAATTTTATCCACATATGTCTTTTGAAGTTTTTGTTCCACCAGAATTAACTCCTTTTTTGTTTCAGCAGTGAAACACCTAGGACTGTTTAAATCCGAATCCCCTTGTAAAATCTGAAACAAGTTACTTAACTCATAGGTAGCTAACCCGATTGTAGGCCTTAACCAGGTAATATCGCCCAATAATCTCTGAAAGTCATTAAGAGTTTGTAATTGATCTCTACGGATCTGTACCTTTTGTGGTCGAATTTTTTGTTTAGTTATTTTATGGCGTAAATAGGTAATTGAATCTCCTCTTTGTATTTTTTCCACCGCAATCTGTAATCCCCAGCATGGCAGAATTCTTTGTGTTTTCTGAAACATTTTTTCTACAATACTAGGATCAGAATCAGCTAGCAGAATATCATTCATGTAATGGTATATGATAGATTGAGGAAACAGCTTACGAAGTATTTCTAAAGGTTGTTGTACAAAATACTGGTATAAAGTTGGGCTATTTAACATTTCCTGTGGAAGTACCTTTCAATGATATCTCTTCATTGGAGAATTACTGTTTAGAGTAGGTACTGAGAAAGCAAACCTTTCCCTGTCTTTCTCGTGTAGAGGTATGGTAAAAAAACAATCTTTTAAATCAATTGTAATTATATGCCAAGACCGAGGTAATAAGGAAGGCAAAGGAATTCCAGGTTGAAGCGAACCCATGGGTTGAATCACCTTGTTTATGGCCCTCAAATCTGTTATCATTTTCCAACTACCTGATTTTTTTCTTACCACAAACACAGGGGAATTCCAGGGACTGGAAGATTTTTCGATGTGTTGAGCCTCCAGCTGTTTTTGCACTAAACCGTGAAGCGCCTGTAAATTTTTTTTTTGTTAAGGGCCACTGCTCTTGTCATACAGGTCTGTTTGAAATCTATTTTAGGGGCAAGGCGGTTGGTATCTCAGCAGTGGCCCCTCTTATAAATTTTGACACTCTAAATCTGAAGAATTCTGAGGTTGGACAATGGGCATAGCTGGTGGTCGTCTCTGATCACTTACATTAATCTCTTCCCTAGAAGCGCATACCAATTCACCCATTGTTTCAACCTTCTTTATCTCAGTATTTGCAGGAATAGTAATCTGAGTACCCCATTGCTGTAAAAGGTCTCTTCCCTATAGATTTATAGGAATGTCAGCCACATAGGGTTTCAGCCTCCCTATCTGTTCATTTGGTCCCACACACTCAAGCCACTGTACACTTTGTTTTATTTGAGATAACTTGCCAATTCCTACAATTTTCGTATAAACCTTCTTAAGTGGCCAAGTTTGGTTTCAAGACTTCTGGCAAATGATGGAGACGTCAGCTCCACTGTCTACCAAGCCTTCTATTTTAATACCATTCAATTATATAATTAACTTAGGTCTCTGATCATTAATTACTGTTTGTCAGAACACACGGGTCCCTGTGTTCTCGAACGCACCAGTCCTTTCCACTGGAGCGGCTTTGTCCTTAATGTAAGGAAACAGTAGGAGTTGAGCAATCCTATCCCCAGCATCAATTTTCATCTCCTTTTTCACACATACCAAGATTTTTATTTCCCCTTTAGAATCTCCATCTATAATACCAGGATGCACAATAAAACCTTGAGATGTCAGCCCGCTTCTTCCCAGAATCAATCCTACTGTGTCTGAAGGCAAAGGTCCAAAAACACCAGTATTTAATTTGTAACATTCAACCTGAGGAGTTAGGGTAAGAACATATTTGAAGCCAGATCCAAGGCTGCACTGCCTTCAGTAGCATGCATTAGATCGCTAACACTCAGTTCCCGTTTTCTTGTGGGTTTGTCACTTCCTGACTGGCCAAAGGAATTCGGCTGGCATTGTTTACGGGGGCCGAGCCGATGGCCCCCTCCTGCCGTTTCCCGTCAGCAAGATATTGTCTTGCACATCTCGCTTAGATTGACAATCTCGAACCCAATGTTTCCCTTTTCCACAGCGACTACAGTACCCTGGGAGTCTTGGTACCTCATTACCATCATAACCAGAACCCCCCTGTTCTCTTTTATGAGTTAAGTTTCCTCCTGGGTTAGTGCGCCTTCTATTTCTACAGTTTCTTTGTACATGACCGATTTGACCGCAATTAAAGCACCGAGTATTATGATATCTGGGCTCTCTGACTAAAGCTTGTCCCACAATATTATTCTGATATTCCTGAGAGTTGATATTAACTGTCTCCTTTACCCAGCCATCTAATGGAGCGCCTCTTTCCTTTAACGGTCTAAGCACCTTCTTACATTTAGCATTTGCATTTTCATAAGCCATGATAAGTTTTAATGCCTTTTTGTTATCAGAATCTGGCATCGCCTTATCCATAGCAGATCCTAATCTCTGTAAAAATTCTGTAAAGGGCTCCAGAGGTCCTTGGAACACCTTAGTAAAAGAAATAGTTGTTTTCCCAGGTTCCTCTACCAGCTCCCAAGCTCTCAAGGCTGCCTTACGACATTGTTCAATCACTCTATCGTCAGCTTGAATTTGTTCTCTCATGTTAGTATATGGTCCATCACCAAGTAACTGATCTCTATTAATATTTATTCCCTGTGCGATATTTTCTTGTTCTATTTTTATAGCCTCTGTTCGCCACCATGATAACCACTGTAACTGTTGTGCTGCTTCCAATACCACTGAAACTAAATTTTTCCAATCTTGGGGAACAAGTCTATTCTGATAGGCCCAGCTGTTTAACATTTGTTTAACGAAGTTAGAATGCATACCATATCTGACGACGGATTCCTTAAAATGTTTTAAATCCATCATGTCTACAGGACACCAGGCTATTTTGTCATGACCCTCAGCACCATTTGGCTCGATTACATGTCTTACAGTGACTGGAAAAGCTGAAGGTGCCTGGGTGACTGCGGAAGTATCCTCCACTGGTACATTTACTTCCAAAGACCTTTTGGTCAGTCTGGCTTCCTTTGCCTCTGGTTTCTGACCTTCTCCACCCTTTTTAACCAAAGGTGCCTTCTGCTTTTCCAGCCCTTCCACTTTTCTCTATATTTTGCCTATTTGTTCAGTCAAGTCAGTAATTCTTTCCAAAAGGATAGAGCTTATTGACTCTTCCTGATTTTTCTGGCTTTCCAGTCTCTCTATTTTCTGTCCTTCATCACTACCAAATGCCAAAAATTCTATCCGTTTTCCCATCCCTTCATTTTCATACCTCAGCCTTTCTATCTGTCCAGTCAAATCTGCAATCTTTTCCAAAAGGATAGAACTTACTGACCCTTCTGGCTTTTCTATGCCATTAGCCTGTCTTCTAATCCTTCTAAGCATGAAATATTGTAATAAAAGGACAATGAGAAAACAAAGAATTCCCTCTAAGTATAATGCAGGAAAGAGTTTTGCAACAGCAGTTGCAATTTTGCCAATACCCTGAAACAACATATCTATCCCGTGGAATACTGAATCTTCCCTCATATCATTAGGGATTGTGGAACCCATCGGGCCCCACGTTGGGCGCCAGATGTTGGCTCAGTTTATTAGCAATTAAACTTTATTATACAACCCAACTAGCATATACAAGAAGGAAAAAAAGGTTAAAGGGACAGAAGATTAAAACCTCCTGGAATCCGTTCGGCAGGATGGGTCCTTAGGTGTCTCAGTCCCACGAGCTGGTCAGGTCCTTTCCTCTCTCTCCGCGCCTTCTCCTTCTCCCCTTCTACCTCTTGTTTTTCTCTCCCCCACCTTCCCAGTCATATGCAAAGGGCGGTCCCTTCTCCCTTCGAGGGTCAATTAGGAAAACAATAGCCACGGTGGGGTTCCTAGGTAGGCTTCCTGAATTCCAAGCCCAGGAAGGCTCCAAACAGTCTCTCACAAGGTATTCATGGTGTGCCCCAAGGGTAAAGCCCGCCAAGACTGCTTCCACCTGCGACAAAGCTTAATCTATCCCACATAAAGAAAGTCATGATTTCCATAGGGAAGAATTTACATTCAGCTTCAGGGAAACAAGATGTCTTTGGTTTGTTCATGGCTCTTTGTTATACACTCACTCACAACATTAACCTCAAGCCTCAATGGAGATGAGAGAGAACTATTTAGAAGAAAGACTCCCAATCCTTTGAGGAAAAGATTGACAAAGAACAAAGTTCTTACAATAAATAGGAACTTGTTTTTTCAAACAACAAAAAAAGAAAGTATAACATGACTTGTTCTTAACAGTATCATTTTATATACAAACATTTGGATACTTTTTTTCATCTGAAAATGTCTTCATTTTAAAGTGAGGAAATGAGCAGATGTCAAATAAATTGTTTCAAGGTTATCGAGAATAGATCACGTTGCCTTATATGTGTTGACTTTTCCAGGATTGTGACTGCGAAAGGGGTTGTATACTTTTGCTAACCATGAAAAGTACCAGAAGGAAGGGCTCGCCTCAGTTTTCCCTTTAGACAGAAAAACTTATGAGTGGCTAGAAATGTGGCCAGGTAGCAGAGACTCATGTGAACTTTCAGGCCCATGATGATTAAAAGAAATTTACAGACATACAAAACAAGTTAGTTCTCTCTCTGAACAAGGAGTGTATTTATACCAATTCAATAAAAAATAAGAATTAGTTGGGAGCCCATCTACTCAGAAAGTCTTACAGTATTTGGAGTAATAACAAACCATATAAATCTTGCTGAAGAACACAAAGTTAATCAAACATGTTTAGATCCACATCAATTCTCTGTACACTACAATAGTGTGGTTTAGAAATATCTGTCATAAAATAAATAATAGAGTTGTTTCAATTTTGCTTACAGTACTAATATATAGAATAATTTATCTGTATTCTGTACCCAACTTATAAAAGGCAAATAAATACATACTAGATTAAACACATGTAAGGTTGCACACTGTTCTAATATTCGCAAAATATAATGGTGTTCTGGTTAGATAGTAATTTGTTCCTTTAAAGAAGCATGTCCTTAATCAATCAGTCAATAAATAAATGAAAAAACAGTATAATATTGTTAAGAAAGGAGTAGACTGAATAAAATACTATATTATTAACATTACACATGACTTTATTGTAAAATAAAGTTTTAAAAGTCCCATGAGATTGCAAATATTGACTATGAATCTCAAGGAGAGACATACATTCTTACTATTCACAACATGTATATATTTTCTACATGCATTATACTTTACACTTAATTTACTAGAAATAAATTTAAGGTGAAACTTTCATGAGAAAAATGCAAAGATATACACAATTAGGAAAAATTGTAATCATTTGTATAAATTAAGTACACAAGTTAAAACAAGAAGAAAGAATAACAATCTAAATAAAATAACCGGTAATCTATCCAGATATAATAACTAAACCAGGGAAGATTGCTGAGTCAAAAACATGTTAGTCATAAAGCTGATTAAATTACTTCTAGGAAGATAATTTAAACCTTATGCACATTTGGGCAAACACAAATGAAAACATCATATAATAGTTTTTGCCAATTTTGTTAGCAAAATATAAGGTGAAACATTCAGTGCTGTTTAGAACATCAATAAACAGGTTCAACTTATTCAATATTCTACAGAAAAAAACCAGCAATATCTACAAAAATAAAGAACTTATCATTTACATTAGCAATTTCCTTTTAGAGACCATAATTACTGAATTATATGGATGTCCATTGGTGGAGGAATACTTTCACAAATTGTTATTACAAAAACTATAGAATGCTGAGCAGGTATTAAATGAAATAGATGATAATGTATGCATTCTTATTTAGCTTAAGCATGGAGAAAAATGTTAAGTGATGCACATCAATGTTAATAGTGTTTCACTTTGAAGTGAAATGAAAAATGGAGGTTAGGGAACATGAATTATAAGCTCACTAAGTGTATATAACTGTAAGTTTTTAATTAGTTACTATTTGAATGCCTTTCATATAACTTCTTAAATTTATTATACAGAATTTAGAAAAAGAATAGATTTAAATTAATGAAATCCTTTTTGATTTTGCATTAGAAATACTTTAAGAAAAGAAGAATATTGAACAGCTATACCTTCCATCAAAAATATTAATTTTGTTCCTATTTTTCATTAGACCTGAAGAAAAGTAAGCATGCATTAGAATGTTGTTATGCTTTCTAAGAAGTATGTGATTGATCTTGGATATCTATAAATATTGCCCTGTATTTATACCGTATAGGATACAGGCTCATTGAAATATAAGCAAAGCTAATATTGTTAAATTATTAAGGATGAATTTTAAACATATATGTGAATACTGGAAGGAAAGAAAATGAATGCTTATAAAATGCTATCTGAAAACTTAATATATATTTCAATAATTCTCATCAAAATAAAATATATGTTTCACCATTCAAGCTGCCTATCAAAAATTTAAACATATTAAATGACTAGATTTTGATTTCTTTAGGCATATGCTTATAAATTCAAAGTTTATATGGCCAAATTCCAGGTCCATCTCCATGTCTAATAGTAACACATATGATAAGCAATCAGCAATCAATATATATCTAAATTATAATCATCATCATCTTCATCTCTATAGCTTCATTCTTTCATGGCAATACACATGCATTATACATGCTAGCATAATTGAAGAAAGGTTAAATTAAATTATTGTTCTAATATATCATTGGCAATCATTCAAAAAATAGCAAATATCCAATAGCTTAAATGTTTCAAACATGGCACACAAAACCAAATCCAAAATGAAGGTCATATATAATGAGTAGAGTACTACAAAAACATTCTGCTTAGTCTTCTGAGAACCAATAAAGTTCCTTCTTCTGTTACAATTATTCTATTTAAAACAAATACTACCTCATGTCAAATAATCCATACATGAATTCTACAAAATTTCCAGACCTTTTGAGAACACTGTCAGAAATTAAAATGTTGCCACAATTAATTTCCTTCTACAAAATTAAAATTTCAGTTTACATAATTTGTATTAGGTGATAACCCTCTAAGAATAAGAAGGTACTGTTTATAGCTGATCTTTATGATAAGGTCGTTTGTGTATGAAAACATATTCTCTTGATGTAAGAAGAGAAACTCAGATTCATGGTACTAAACTTTGTTTTAATTTTCCTGCTTTTCTATCAGTCTTTCTAATAGTTGAAAATGTTTGTTTTTTCTTGTAGACTTATATTTTGATTAGCTTGCCTAGTAATTTTCAATAGTCAACATACATAAGCAAAACTTTATATCTATTTCTTTAATAAAAATCAGATATTAGTTTATATATTTTTGACACTTCTTTTGTAATATTATCTCTCTGTGTCTATACAATGATACTTTTTAAATTATTTTTACAGGAATAAACTAAAACTGAGTCTGAAGAAGAGGTTCAAGATGACTTAAGATGAGAGCCTGAATTGGCAGTTGGACAAAAGTTTTTCTTTGAATACTTTCTAGGGATGACAAGTTTGTCTATTCTTAGGCTTTAATGGATTGGCCACAAACAGGGCATCTACTGATGCCAAGTGAATCTGGTCTTATTGGTGATGGAGAGAAATTAGTATATTTGGGAACCATTTAACTTTTGCTGCTGTTTATAAAGTTCTTTGAGGTTCTGTCAGCTGTCTGCTTTACAGATGTATGCAACAGAATACATTTTGAAGGTCTCTTTGAACACAGAATTTAAAGTTCAACTGTTCAAAAAGAATGTGTAGAGTCAACAGGAAGAAAAAAAGAAAGAAATGATAAAGGAAAACTGCCCAAATTTCATCTAGATGGAACTTTAAACAGGAAAGAATAATATATTTTTCAAAGTATCTTCCTAGTATCTGTTCAAGTATCACAGATTACCATGTAATAATTCTGATGTCTACTAAAATAAAAAAAAAAAGTGTATTAAGTCTACCAGAGCATGTGTGGTTTAAGAATGCTCATTTTCTTAAATTACAGAAAGACCTTCATAATTGTATCCCATAATCCAGATGTGTTTGGAAAACACTGCCCAGCTAGAATATCAACCACATTGGGGAGTACCAAGAAAAACGTATTACAGGAAGGTGAAAAAAAAACTGTTGAGTTTATATATCACACACCTAAGTGTAGCCCGCAAACACTCCTGCTGTGCAAAGGATGAAAATAGAGAATGTTGTGATAGATCTGGTGAACAACAGATGCTTTCCCAATACGTGATAGCATAAGCAACAAGAAAGACAGAGTCCTTCGGTTTAAGGGATCCCCTCTTCATGTACATATACATATATGTGTACATATACACATACACATAGACATATAAACATATACATATAAACATATGCATGTAGTAGGAAAGCAAATGCTATGACGGAACAATCTATAACATTGCCTCAAGACGTATTTCATTCTATTTTATAGCAAATGTTTGTTCTTCACTCTAGATGAGTAAAATTTTAAAATTCACCTTATGGCTTTTATCCTTCTGTGTTTCCTCATTGATTGTCAGTTATCACTGTTATCATCAGAAAAATAATCACTTATATTTTAAGATTAAGAACTGAGTTAACATATGAAATGCAAACATCTACCATCAGTGAGCAATAGATGGGATTGTGAGGTGTTCTATGTACTTTCTGACTCTCAAGCCAATATACCTATCCAGTTACATTTCTAAAATTAGTTCTTTGACAATATCACATAGTTATTATACCTCATAATTACAGTAATTCTCTCCCATCAACTCTGAACCCTCCCTACAAAATGCATAATAAATAAAAAAGATAGTAATCTAATCCAAACTCATTTCTTTATTAGGTAGATATGACTTGAAATATATATAATTTACTATAAGTCAATTAGGGATATAATATAGAAACAAGTAAGTAAGCAAATTATTTAACTTAAAATATAACAAATCATAAATATTTTAACAAATTTTAGAAAAATGCAACTATATTAAAAATCAGTTTAACAGAGAAATTGATGACTCAAATTATAAAATGTTTAACAATTAGTGGATAGGAAATCTCAGAAATTGGCTTAGGTTATTGTAGAACTTATAATTATATAAGATCTAAAGGAAAGCCACAAAATAGCAAAAGTCATGTTGCATGTTGTAACTATGGTCCAGAATATGTCAATGGTCATCTCAATTACTACTGGTAATAATGTACTTCATGAATGCTACAGTATTTGCATTGGAGCAAAATGACCCAGAGCCATATTCATGGCAATATATCTTTATGGCTAAGTGACAAATGGCTACATGTGCACTTGTATTCCTTCACAAGTCATGAATTACAATGGAAAAGTGTGTTCTGATAATAAAATCCTTCCACTTGACTATAATCATTCAAATTTCAGTTTCATGCCATCTGTTCACAGCAGACTGTTTGAGTAGCATAGATTTCTGTCACACACAAAGCAGTAATTGTGCCATGACCTAATTAAGTTTTATCAACTATGAAGTAATAGACTAGTTACCATTTGGGGAGAAATGTGTTTTGTATATTTAATTTAATAACTTGAATATTTTTTATCAATAGTGTTGGCTTATTTTCATGTCAGGATATTTTATAATAATTATAATAATTCAAAGAAAGCCTATTTTTCAGTTGGGTTAGATATTACATTCTTTTGTTGTAAAGAATCAATAAAAGTAAAGTTTACTCATTATGTTAGAAAAGTTGTATTTGCCCTAATTGCGCAGTAACAACTTGGGTTGAATTTGTAGAGTTTACAAATATCCCAATGTGGCAAGAATATACTTTATCTTAGCCAACAAATTAATGTCTACTGCCTTGAGTGTTCTATTTTCTAAGTTCAAATTCTTCCAATTATACACACCAACAAATTATTGTTTTGCTGTGTCAAACATTGGACTTGACCTTGGATTTGTTTCAGAAGAAGAAAAGAATCTTTCAAGATCATTATTTTAAAGAAATGACAAAAGTGTAAGAGCTAACATGTTTACCATGCAGAGTTTCATTATTAAAATTCTTCATATTTTCTTCTTATGCTAAAAATTATGAATAATATCTTCTTTTAAGCCATTTCATTATGTTGCCAGTTTTATAACATCCCTAAGAATTATTTAGCCATAGATGACTTCATGAATTATAGTATGTTGATAGAAAGCTCATAGGAGGGTACATGATATAATGCTCCTCTCAAGAAACTTGGTGGCCCTAATGTCATCTCACAGATGGATGATAATTACTACAAGGAATTATCACAGTAGGAATTTATCAATTAAAAACTTTGTATACTATATTCTATCATAGATCTATTATTCCAATCTTCTCTGTGTCTTTCAGCACAGGATTTTGCATTTTATCAACCCCTAAAATGTGACTCTACACAATATTCTATCTATTTTTGGCTTGTTAACCCTAATCAAAACATCTATAATATTTTTTCAAATGCTGAACAAAAATCATGAAGATGGAATAGACCAAGAGAATAGAAAAGAATGATAATAAAAACAGACTGAACTGATTTTTGAAAATTACCATACATTAGCCATGGCTTTCTGCACAAGTACTGTACCTCCACACATAAACACCTGTACACGTGTATGCCTATGCGTGAGCATCCACAACACACACCCACAAACAAACGCACATACACACAATCTTAGATACACAAATTTTAAAGAAGTTCATCACCAAGAGTGGATGGGCAGGGTGGAGAGAGCTCGCTCTGTGGCTAAGTACACTCACTGTCCTTGGAGAAGATCATGGTTTGAATTTCAATGGCCACATGCTGGCTTACGAACATCTATAGCACCAGTCCTAGGGGATTCAGTGCTCTTTTCTCGCCTCCATGAACAATAGCATGCCTGTAGTACCCAAACATACATGCACACAGAACATTCATATGCATAAATTAAAAATAAATAGTTCTTGAAGAGTAGATGAAGATGAGAAATAATGGTGGGGCATGCGTCAAAATACATGAATACATATCTATTTGTGACTATGTAAAACAGAGAAAGAATCACACAAAAGTTGATATGATACGATAGAACCTGCATATTACAAAATTCTCTGTCCACATTTCGTTTTGACTTCACATTGGGTTGCAGTACTTTCTAGATTTTGATTAATATTTTACCCTTTCTAAATTTTCGGTGTACAATATTATTCTATTTCTTACATATAAATGAGTGTTTTAGTTTTTAAAAAGTATCTTCAAATATAAAAAATATTTTCTTTACCTCACTTTTAAGTTTTTTTTTCCCCCAGAGCGAGGACCGAACCCATGGACTTGCGCTTGCTAGGCAAGCGCTCTACCACTGAGCTAAATCCCCAACCCAACCTCAGGTTTAATTTAAGAAAGAGAAGAAACATGGAGGGCGTTCGTACCTGGAAAAGTCAGTTTTATAGGAATGACTGTAGCAAGTAATCGATTTTTGTGTTTTTAACCCAGGAAATGTTTGAAGTGCTCAGAATATTTCTCTTTTTTGAATCTCTTCAGGGCTTTCAAGTATGCTGTGAAATTATTAATGCTGTAACTATCTACATTCTTTGTAGGCAACAAAAGCTATGACCTTGCTTCATAGCATTGCCTTCATTGTGCTCTGTAAGGTCGCAAGTGCTTCATTTTCATTTCATGTATTTCTAAATCTTCTTAATTTCTGTCTTGACTTATTTTTTCATATTAGAGTGAGTTTTCAGTTTCCATGAGTTTGTAAGCATTCTGGTTTCTCTGTTGTTGCTGATATCCAGCTAAAAACCACGGTGGTCAGATAGAACTCCAAGTGGCATTTCAGTTTTTCTTGTCTTTTTACATGTATTTTGTGTGTGTGTGTGTGTGTGTGTGTGTGTGTGTGTGTGTGTGTGTGTGTGTGTGTCTGTGTATGTGTGTGTATGTGTTGGGACTTTCTTTATGTCCTAATGTGTGGTCAATAATGGAGAAAGTACCATGGCTGAAGAGAAAATAGTCTATTTCTTAGTGTTTGTGTGGAATGCACTATAGAGACACATTAAGTCTATCTAGTTTAAGATCCTGTTTTCCTTCACTATTTCTGCATTTACTTATTGACTGGATGACTTGCCTTGGTATGATGGGGGTATTGAAGTCACCCACTACCATTGTGTGAAGTATAATATGTGGTTTGCTGTTGTAGTGACTTTTTTTAATGATCTTTGTGTGTGACACATGAATGTTTTGAATTTTAATATCCCCTTGGTTGACTTTTCCCTTAGTGTACTTCCCTAGCTCTTCTACTAGTTTTGGATTGAAGATTATTCTTTCAGATGTTCAGTATTTATTCCTGCTTCTTTCTTGGTCCTATTTGCTTTGAAACTTTTCCATTCATTTATTTTAAGGTGATGTCTGTTGTTGATGATGTATGTTTCTTTGTAGCAGTAGAAAAATGGATCCTTTTTTTGTAATTTCGTATGTCAGTATTGTCTTTTTATTAAAGAATTGATACAATTAGTATTGAGAGTTACAATGAGCATTTTATATTAACTCCTGATTTAGTTTTTTCCATGTAGGCTTTTCTATCCCTTTTGATTTACTATTCTAGAATTACTTATAAATTGTGGGGGCTGGTGAGATGGCTCAGAGGTTAAGAGCACCGAATGTTCCTCCAGAGGTCCTGAGTTCAATTCCCAGAAACCACATGGTGGCTCATGACCATCTACAATGTGATCTGGCCTGAAGGTACAGAACTGTATACATATTAATAATAAATAAATCTTTTTTTTAAACTGTGTACTCTTGGGTGTTTTCCTTCCATTGTTTTCAGTAGAACAGGTTTGGTAGAGAGAATTTGCTTAAGTATGTTTTTATTGTAAAAAGGATTTTTTGTTGTTGTTGTTTCTTATTTGTTTGTTCTGTTTGATTTTTACTTTTGCACCAATTGTGATTGATTGTTCTGGGCTGGCATCCATGGTCTTTCAGAACTTGTAGAACCAAGCGTATCTTGATTTCAGTATCTCCACTGATACTGTCAAAAGTTATTGTCATGGTTCTGCATTTATATGTGACATGGTTTTATTTCCTTGCAGCTTTTAAAAGTCCTTTTTTTGGTATATACACGTAGTGTTTTGATTTTTTTTGTGACATGAGGAATTTCTTTTGTGATCCTTCTACTTGATGTTCTCTCTGCTTCTGGTACATTGATAGGCACCTCCTTCTTTTAAGTTAGGGAATTTTTCTTCTACTACTTTATTGAAAATATTTCCTGCATCTTTGACCTGACCTGTCTCTTTTCTCTATACTAACTATTACTAGGCTTTCTCTTTTCATAGTATCCAGGATTTCCTGAGTGTTCTCTGGATAGATCTCTTAGATTTTAGGCTTATATGACCTGTCAATGTCTTCCACCTTGTCTTCAGGACCTGAAATTCTTTTTCCCATGTTTTTCAATCTATGAGGTTTACCTTTATGCTGCTTCTTTGGATTTCTGAGTTTCCATTTTAAGTTTTTTCCCAACAGCATAATATTTCTATTGATTATCTGGGAATTTCACATAATGTTTACCTCAATAACACTCACTTCCCAGTCCTCCTGGGTTCAACCCCACTCTTGTGACTCCATCCCAAGAAAAAATAAAAGAAGCAAGCAAGCATAAGTTAAATTTGTGTTGCATATATACTCACGGGAACATGGCAAACCCAAAGTGCCTATCCCTTGAAGAATACTGTGCCCTTCCCCACCTAAACCCCCCCCCACAAGAAGCTATAAGTTCTGGAAAACTATAGATTAAGATCCCTATTACAATTTTAAGAGTTACTTTTCCCCCTTTGGAGATGGGTAGGATTTGGGTAGGGTTGTCACAAGAGCTTTCTATGACTCTCTTTCTCAACTGTGAATCTGCAGTCATCAATACCTCTGCAAAAGTAACTTCCTTGCTCTTTACAATCTGCAGGAGCATGAGTCATGGACTTCCACATGGTTTTTGCATATAGCATGGACTACCAACATACTCATGGCCTCCAACATGTGAAGTTCATTTTACGTTTTATTTCTGCTTGAATTTTTACTGTTGATTCTAGTTCCTTGCTAAATTCTATGTTCACATCTGGAAATGTTTATGTTGTTTCATTCAACTGTTTATGCTTGTGTAATCTCTATTAAAGCATTTATTCATATCCCCTTTATAGTCTTTGGACATATACATAATTGGTATTTTGAATCCTTGGTTTGTGCTTCAACCAAATTCCTCTTTTCTTTTCTGTTTTATTTTTATTTTTATTTTATTTATTTATTTATTTATTTATTCATTCATTTTCATCTTTTTTATTAATTTATTCATATTACATCTCAGTTGTTAGCCCATCCCTTGTATCCTCCCATTCCTCCCTCCCTCCCATTTCCCCCCCTACTCCCCTCCCCTATGTCTGTGACTGAGGGGGACCTCCTCCCCTTGTACATGCTCATAGGGTATCAAATCTCTTCTTGATAACCTGCTATCCTTCCTCTGAGTGCCACCAGCCATCCCCATCCAAGAGACATGGTCAAATATGGGGCACCAGAGTTTGTGGGAAAGTCAGATCTCCTTCTCCACTTAACGGTGGAGAATTCCCTGTCCATTGGCTAGTCTGGGTAGGGGCTTGAAGTTTACTGTCTATATCTTCCTTGGCTGATGCCATAGTTTGAGGAGGACCCCAGGGCCCAGACCTGCCTGTAGTTTTCCAGGACCCTCTCCGAAATTTGTGGACAAATGAATTGAACTAGAAATTATCATAATGAGTGAGTTCACCCAGAAGCAAAAAGAGTTAAATGATATATACTCACTTATATCGAGACACTAGTCCAAGGGGTACGTTCTCATGAAAAACTTTACCTACCAGGAAAGTGGGTCAGAGGGGAGGTCATCCTATTGAGAATTTAGGTGAGAGAAGCATGAGAGAATGAGGAAACAGAAGGATCCAAATTCCTCTTTTTAACTCCTATTCTCATACATTTGCTGGCTTCTGAAGGAGGCATAGTTCCTTAGTTTTTAATACTTGTGTTTTAGTGCTAGCATCTAATTATCTGGAAATCTCTGATTTCAGGTGCTTCTTAGTAAATATCTTATCTCATCTTTGATGAATGGGTGTCATGTACTTCAATTGCTGCTACGTCAACCTGGGTCCTAGCCAAGTTTAATGGCTATGAGTTCCCTCGTAGAGAATAGTTTTGGGTCCCTGCCAAATGTTTCAGGACTATATCCTGGTAGAAAATGTTTCTGGAAGTAGGTGGGGGTATTGTAAGTCGCAGGGGAGTGGAGATGGTCTAGAATTAGAGGCTGAAAGGCATATCAGGGAAGAATTAAAGAGACTGTGGTGCTCCCACAAAGAAGGTGAATCCCCAGCAGATGAAGGTGGGCTGGGAGGAGGGTTTCAGGCTTTCAGGCAGTTTCAGATGTACCAGTGGTCTTAAGATACAGGAATGGAGGTGGGAGAGAAGATGGAGATAATCTACTGAGTCACAGTCAAACGTAACAGCAGTAGCTAAATGGTAGACAATGGGTTTGTGAATCTTCTATGGGTCACAAAAGAATGGAAATATGCCAAAAGAAAGACTGAAATGGGTAGTAGAGAAAAATTAGGGGTATCCTCATCCTACCCTAAGTGCCTGGGTCCCAAGTGGATGAAAGCAGAATGGGAGTATGGTCTTGGGCTTACAAGAATCAATAGGCCTAAGAGTGGTCTACAGAGACTGGAATCCACGGAGATATTTAATAAGCAAAGTTTATGTTCTTAGTTAGCTGTTACTATTTCCACACTATTCCTTATTGCTGACTTTGAATACTTTATCCTTTTTTTGGCCATAGTCCAGGCAGGATAATCCTATTCGCCTAAATTATTAATGTAGTGTCAATTGGTTACAGCATACTTCTTTACTTTCTATCATGTACACTTGTGTAGTGTGGAGCATATTTATTTCTGAATGTGTCATGCTAATCCCTTTGTTTGCTTTGCTCTTTATAGTATGCTTGAAAAATGTTGCCAAGCTTGTTGGATCTTCAGAAAGGGAGGTTATAAGACCATGAATGTCAATGTCAGAAGCTATTATCAAGCATCTTAAGAGGATTATGTTTATTGTTGATAGGTTTAGTTTTTATTGAATCATACAAGAATCAGTGTTTTGATAAAAACACTTACTTTGCCATCATTTTGTCAATAAGCAAACACATTTTTTGTTGACATTGAATTTAATGAATTTCTTCTTTTCCTTATTTTATTGTCCAAGTGAAGATCATGTCTCCACCTATTTCTAGCAATTTAGGATAGTGGGAAGAGTGTTGAACTAAAAAATATGTTCTTAGATGATTTTACTGCTGAATAAAGTCAATTTAAAGTTCTTTTTAAAGATGAGATAGTGATCCATTAAGGAAAACCTTGAATATTCCTACTATGAAGCTTAAGGAATAAGATCAATTTTCATGAATCTGCCTTTCTTTCTCCTGGACACACACACACACACACACACACACACACACACACACACACACACACATAAACAGAGAGAGCAGAGAGACAGACAGACAGACAGACAGACAGACAGACAGAGACAGACACACAAAGAGAGAAAAGACAGAGACAGTCAGACAGAGACAGAGAAAGACAGAGAGAGAGAGAGAGAGAGAGAGAGAGAGAGAGAGAGAGAGAGAGAGATAGTATTTTTACAATAAGAAAAAGAGAGAAGAAGAAAAATTCCCAGTGGGATAGAGAAGAATAGATATCTTTGGATGCGATTACATTGTAACCAATATTGACAAGACTATGAGAAACAGTACCTTATGTGATAGCTGCTCAGATTTCAAAAAGCTACAATCCTGTGGCTAGAAATTAATAGAAGTAAATAAAAGCAATTTTTGACTTGCCTCATAGTGTCAAAGTTAGTAAACATGTGTTCACTAAGTTCAAATGCTAACTTTCCTCTATATATGTTATACCAGCTTATAGGTTTGCTGGTAGTCTATTCTAGAAACTTAAGTAATTGAAATACAAAATACATTAATAATGATCTGTATTAGAAAACTGTGTACAGGTGACATTTTGTGGCATTCTTAGCTGTTTTAGATGGACAAAGGAGCATGGGCAAATAAAATACAGGATTGTTCATTGTTCATAGGATAGTTTTGACATTAAGGGAAAATGTAATAGTCTTTAATCTTACCCAAGACTATAGATTGCCTGTGTGTGCACATGCAAATTTATGTGTTCAAGTGTGTGTGTTGTGGTTTGATTGTACTTGAGTGTGTATATGTTGTAGGTGGTGTATACATGTGTTATGAGCGTTTGTATACATGTGTGCACTTGTGTGTGCATATCTTTTGTGGCTGAAAATATAAACATATGCATTTGTGATTGCTTATTCCTTGATTAATATTAGAAGTCATTAAATGAACCATGATTTCTTTTTCTCTCCCTGAAAACATCATTTAAGAACAGATGGAATTTTCAGAACTCTGTCGACTTAAGTAGAATTTCATGTCAATAATATATGTGAAATATATCCTATTCTCCCTTTATAAGATATCAGGAAGCCTGTGAAATGAGGGGAGAGGCAAACTGCTCAGAAGGAATTTGTTGCTGAGTGGAACTGTTGGCCAAACTTCACTACAGTTTAAAAGAAGCTTAATGTCTATCAAGATGAAGGATCTATAACTTCAAAGGTGGTTTGTTACCCCAAATGCTAAGTAGAAAGAATAAATGAAAAAATGACCTTGGAAGGATAAAGTAGTACTACATTTACCTGCCAATGTGGCTCAAGCCAAGGACTGGAAGAAGATGCTCCTTTCTAAGACCCAAATATGTTATTCTCAAAAAAATTATGTCACCCGAAAAATAGATTTTCCTATATTTGCTAGAAACTCTTGTATTGAAATAAAACATATATAAAATATGAACAAGCATTTAACAATAACTATAGACTTCATAAATATTCTTATTTTAAAATTTGGTGCACTCAGAAATGTAAAATAAAACTTATTGCTTATTCCTTGCTTGTAGCAGACCTTTTTCTATATGATTTAAAGTCATTACCTCGTTTAAGTATTAGAAGTCAATTACACAGAAAATATTATCATTATCTTACAAATGAGGATATTAAGTTTCAGAGAAATTAAACAATTATCTAAAGGTCAAAAGAGTACTAAACGCACTGTCCACATTCAAGCAGATCCTCCATAACTCTATTGTTAAAATATGATTTATCTTACAGAAAACTTTTGTGGCATGATGCATGCTAAGAACCATAAATCAATAAAACACCCTTTTTATACACGGTGTTCTGAATAGAAAGTGTTATTTTTGCATTGAAACCCATTTAAACAACTTCCTTTCTGTTACCATTCTGAGAAACAGTGGTAAGA